>NC_053394.1:318643880-318967318 GCF_905171765.1 Bufo bufo
CGGCATAAAATCGTGCAGGGGTGCAGGGGGGGGTGAAAAATATTGATTATAGGCACTCAAAAGTTTCTGATCCCCGCGGTCAGGGACCGCGGGCATCAGAAACTGCAAAAAGCGCAGCAAACCGCAGGTCTGAATTGACCTGCGGTTTGCTGCGATCGCCGACACGGGGGGGTCACATGACCCCCCCTGGCGTTGTCACAGGATGCCGGCTGAAGGATTTCAGCCGAAATCCCGTTCCGTTTAACCCCT
Source organism: Bufo bufo (assembly GCF_905171765.1). Lineage (NCBI taxonomy): Eukaryota > Metazoa > Chordata > Amphibia > Anura > Bufonidae > Bufo > Bufo bufo. Next base: position 318,644,130 of record NC_053394.1, read on the forward strand.
CGGGCGCCGGAATACTGATTTCAAGTTAGGACGTACCGGTACGCCCTGAGTCCTTAAGGACTCGGGAAATAGGGCGTACCGATACGCCCTGCGTCCTTAAGGGGTTAAAAGTAATATCAGGAAGTATTACTTTACTGAGAGAGTAGTGGATGCATGGAATAGCCTTCCTGCAGAAGTGGTAGCTGCATATACAGTGGAGGAGTTTAAGCATGCATGGGATAGGCATAAGGCCATCCTTCATATAAGATAGGGCCAAGGGCTATTCATAGTATTCAGTATAATGGGCAGACTAGATGGGCCAAATGGTTCTTATCTGCCGACACATTCTATGTTTCTATATGTTTCTATCACAACTAATAGTTCAGCCTAAACAAGAAGAACCTCAGTCCCAATCCAAAAGAAACCAGAACTTCATCAACTTCAAACATGGAAACTCACAGAGTTACCACAAGGCAAATGTAAATGGGTTTTCAAGACCAAGTGTGATTCTGAAGGTAAAGCTCACAGATTTAAAGCACGATTAGTTGCAAAGTGATATTTATAAAAATATGGTGAAGAATATGATGCCACGTTTTCTCCTGTTGCCATGCAGACCACATTCAGGAGTCTAACGGCTGTAGCTGTTGTACACAAAATGACCATTAGACATTTAGACATTAAAACTGCCTTTCTGAATGGTGACATTGAAGAAGATTTATATGTGACTCAACCTGAATATTATGTCATCAATGATAAGGAGAAACTTGTTTGTAACTTACAAAAATCTCTATGGCCTCAAACAATCAGCAAGAGCATGGAATACCAAAATTAACAAAGTTCTGTTGCAAGAAGGATTTAAAAGAGGTCAAGCAGATCCATGTTTATACACAAGATGTGTGGATGGAAAATGGATGTACATTCTTCTATATGTAGATGATGTGATTATCAGTGATGGTCAGTTTGCAGTGTTCGCCAGCGAACACATGCGGGCTGCCATCTTTAGTAATGTAGACTCACCCGTCCGGTGATGCACAGGTAAGCCCTTACCTGTGCCTGTGCCGGGAGCCGGTCTGAAATCAAATGCAGTCACCGGGAGTAGGCAGTTCCGACAACAGCCTGATGAAGGCCCCCGGTGGCTGTTCTCGGAACTGCCTGCTCCCGGTGACTGCATTTGATTTCAGACCGGCTCTCGGCACAGGGCTTACCTGTGCATCGTCGGATGGGTGAGTATACCTTACTAAAGATGGCAGCCCACATGTGTTCGCTGGCGAACACTGCGAACTGACCATCACTGTTGATTATATCTCATCAAGATGAAAAAGAGATCACAAAAATTTGTAATCTTGGAAATATATTATCTAGGAATTCAGATCCAAAGATAAGCAGGTGGAAGCTTTCTTCTCAGTCTAATTGCTAAAATGACTGCAATTCTGAAACAGTTTGGAATGTCGGATGCTAAAGGTGTTTCTACTCCAATGGATCCATCCTACTTGAAATTAGAAGGAGAAGATGATCTGTTATCTGACAATGAAAGTTACAGACAAGCAGTGGGGGCAGTATTGTATGTAGAAAACACGACTCACCCAGATATCACAGCAACAGTTGGAATTCTCTGCAGACACATAAGCAAACCACGTCAAAGAGACTGGAACGTGGAGAGTTCTTAGATATCTGAAAGTAATTCTGAATGCAAGTTTGAAGATATCTGCTTCAGGAGATCTTAAACTCATAGGCTATGTAGATGCAGATTGGGCTGGTGATTGATTCAGAGGACTGTAAATCCAGAAGCGCTTACATATTCAAGTTATGCAAAAGTTCAATTTCCTGGTCTAGCAGTTTTCTGTTGCTTTGTCTTCTACAGAAGTGGAATTTGTATCTGCAGCTTACGCCAGTCAAGAAGTAATCTGGTTGAATCAACTCTTGGAAGATTTTGGTGAACCATTAAGTCAATCAACAATAGTTTCTGAAAAAAACCAACCATGCATTAAACTTTCAAGCAGTGAGAAAATTAGCGCAAGAACCAAGCACATTGGTGTAAAATATTATCACCTGCGTGATTTGGTGGAACAAGGCGTAATTGAGTTTTCTTACTGTGAAACTGAAAAAATGGTGGGTAATTAACTGTGACGAAACCACTACCCAAGTACAAGTTTTAAAAACTCAAGCCAGCTAGGGGACTAACAGGATAGGTAGTTGTTGAGTGGGGGTGTTGGAATAATACTTATTATTCTGTGTATTGCAACAACTACATTATGTGAGTGCCTGATCCCAGACACAGTGTTATGTTGTTAATAAAGTACTGCTAAAAAGGAAAGGCAGGAAGAGGCAGATACTTGCTGCACATGTACAGAGAGAGAGCTGAGAGAAAAGAAATTAGATTTGCTGAGATTCTCATGTTACTGAAAGTTTTAGTCATATGCTCTGCTGTTCTTTCTGAATGAAAACCTATTGTTCCTCATGCTACGCCTGATGGAGACCTGATTAATCCGCTGCTAACAGTGCGGCTTAAAGGGGATGTGCAAGAATGGGGTGGAGGTTTTGCCAAATCCCCCCCATTCTGTTGAACCTGTAAAGGGAAGATGATTTACCTGCTTACCTTCTTCTGCTGGCTTGTGATGCTCCTCTGGGCTCCAACAATGTCAATATCTGGTTTCACATGGTCGCAGCCAATCACAGTTACAAGGTTGCATGAGGAGCCTGACACCGCTACGACCTGTGATTGGCTGCGGCGATGTCAAACCAGATATTGACATCACTGGAGCCCAGAGAAGCATCGCAGGCCAGGAGAAGAAGGAGCGGGGAACCGGGGCTGGGATCAGGTAAGTCATCTTCCCTTTGCAGGTCCCGCAGAATGCAGAAATTTGAAAACCCCCCAGATTCTTACACAACTCCTTTAAGGCACAGGAGAGACTGTAGCCTGTGCGATATATATAGACAATGTCTCAAACAGTGAAAATAATGTGTGATTCAGTGTGATATTTTATTATTTAAAAAACCTATTAAAAAACAAACAAACAGCGGTCACATCACACATCATAATTACAAGTGAAAAGTCACATGATAAGCTATGGTTTTCAGGGGATTTTCCCTTTTAAGTGAATAGATGTGCACAGAGTTATTTCAATAAATCTAATTTTGGAACAAATGCTTCTAATGCACTTGTGTACAGGGTTAAGTGGCCTGAAGGAACTTAATTGGGCAATTAATTGTTTTATTAATTGCTTGGCTTTTAAAGTATGTTGTTGGCAAGAATCAAAAATCTTCAATAACATTCTGAATTTCATATAACAGTGAATGCTATAAAGTGGTGGCTGATCTTACCATGCATGAATAGCCTGCCACAAAGTCTGTATCCATGCAGGAGACAGAGGTGGAAGCAAGGTTCAGGAGACAGCTGGGGAAGTTTTTTGAGCCCAGACAAAAAAAAAGGCCTGACCGTGTAGTAGGCAGTGAGTCCATACCTTCCAACCATCCTGGATCCAGCAGGACTGTCCAAAATTTCAGTAGCTGTCCTGCTTTGAACTGTACATTATCTGTGTCCTGAGGATGCAGATATAGTTGAATACAATGGTGAAGTGAGGAGCCGGTGAAGGAATCAGACAGACTTAGAATATTTTTATTTACTCAGTAGAGAGGATGAGTTACAGCACATCCAGTTGTCGTCTGTACAAGGTGCAATGTCTCTATCCCCAGCTGATGAGGTATAGTTGTAGGCAAAATGGCAGCCAATAGCACTGTATGGTAGTCTTTCTCTCTCATGATTTCCCTTCGCTATGGTTGCAAACTGACACTTGTGGCTGTAGGTGTCCACTTGATAATTACAGGCTTCTAGGCTTGTATTGGCTTGGCTAATGCAGGTCATTTTTTGGGAATATCTCAGGAATGGTACGTCCTAGAGGGCTGAGACCCCCACAAGATTTCTTTCCAGGTAGCAAGGAATGCGTATACCAAGTTTCGTTGAAATCAATGGTTGCGCTTTTGAGTGATCGCGAAACATACATACACATACATACATACATACATACGTCCTTTATATATATATAGATTTAGTAGTAAATTCATGGGTTTCCCTGTGCATTCAGGTGGGTCACAAACAAAGGTCTTTAAAGAGTGTACTGTAAACTAATCATGTCAACTATTGAGCCTTCTCATGACTTAATAGGATGGAAGAATCTCCTCCGTCTGTACCACTAACCTGCCCCTTCAATAAACCACACCGACACCGTCTTGTTTTGGAGAAATTGACCATGATGGCCGAACTTTATTATCCACATATAATAATAATAAATAATAACAATAATAATAACAACCGACACATTAACACAACCTTCAACGTTATGACCCACTGCACAGTAACAAAGGATCCTGGAGGGCAACCCAAACCAGCGCCATCTTCCTTAACTGTCTCACCTTGTACTTCAAGCTTACCCTCGGCCGCACTCACCGACCCAAGAGCACCAACTGCTTGAAGTAACCAAGTATCTCCTCCTGTAGGCCTTTTAGCCCAAACAGGAGCCCCCATCCTCGGCATTCAGAAACCACATGAGATGCAGGCTCCAACATGTCCCGCATCTCTTAACCATTGAATCGCTCCCCCAGGATCCCATAACAATCAGCCCCACCATACGCCATCCAATAACCACCTAAAAATAGGGTGGGAGGGTGGGAAACGCACTTCCACTATACTAGCCACTGACTGACGCCCCTCCTCCAACCTACATATACTGCCCGCCAAACTGCACGTCCTCCCCTTCCTCCCTTAGACCAACCCCTACCCCAGCAAACATTAACCCTTTACTGTCCTACGGTCTTCCCCCTAAGTCAATCCGCACTCCATTATGGCTGCGCCTCATTCCGTCGCTTTCATGACTTAATAGGATGGAAGAATCTCCTCCGTCTGTACCACTAACCTGCCCCTTCAATAAACCACACCGACACCGTCTTGTTTTGGAGAAATTGACCGTGATGGCCGAACTTTATTATCCACATATAATAATAATAAATAATAACAATAATAATAACAACCGACACATTAACACAACCTTCAACGTTATGACCCACTGCACAGTAACAAAGGATCCTGGAGGGCAACCCAAAGCAGCGCCATCTTCCTTAACCGTCTCACCTTGTACTTCAAGCTTACCCTCGGCCGCACTCACCGACCCAAGAGCACCAACTGCTTGAAGTAACCAAGTATCTCCTCCTGTAGGCCTTTTAGCCCAAACAGGAGCCCCCATCCTCGGCATTCAGAAACCACATGAGATGCAGGCTCCAACATGTCCCGCATCTCTTAACCATTGAATCGCTCCCCCAGGATCCCATAACAATCAGCCCCACCATACGCCATCCAATAACCACCTAAAAATAGGGTGGGAGGGTGGGAAACGCACTTCCACTATACTAGCCACTGACTGACGCCCCTCCTCCAACCTACATATACTGCCCGCCAAACTGCACGTCCTCCCCTTCCTCCCTTAGACCAACCCCTACCCCAGCAAACATTAACCCTTTACTGTCCTACGGTCTTCCCCCTAAGTCAATCCGCACTCCATTATGGCTGCGCCTCATTCCGTCGCTTTCATGACTTAATAGGATGGAAGAATCTCCTCCGTCTGTACCACTAACCTGCCCCTTCAATAAACCACACCGACACCGTCTTGTTTTGGAGAAATTGACCGTGATGGCCGAACTTTATTATCCACATATAATAATAATAAATAATAACAATAATAATAACAACCGACACATTAACACAACCTTCAACGTTATGACCCACTGCACAGTAACAAAGGATCCTGGAGGGCAACCCAAAGCAGCGCCATCTTCCTTAACCGTCTCACCTTGTACTTCAAGCTTACCCTCGGCCGCACTCACCGACCCAAGAGCACCAACTGCTTGAAGTAACCAAGTATCTCCTCCTGTAGGCCTTTTAGCCCAAACAGGAGCCCCCATCCTCGGCATTCAGAAACCACATGAGATGCAGGCTCCAACATGTCCCGCATCTCTTAACCATTGAATCGCTCCCCCAGGATTCCCATAACAATCAGCCACGAGAAGACCACCGGTGACACCTCACCTGTGGGCGTCCCGCCAAACCCTCAGGGCCGTCTCCAAACCCTCCTGAATGCTCAAAGCCCACATGTCAATACCAACATCATTAAGGTGCACTCCATCAGCTCTCAAGAACTGAGGCGACGCCGCCTCCAATTCCCGATGGCGCACCACTATCCCACCTTGCCTGGGAACAAAGCGCCCCACCTCCTTATTCAATTTCGCCCGCGCCTTGTTAATCCGCTCCACAGACCTGGCAAACCTCCAACTACTTCTCGCCACCACCTCCGACCAAACCAGCAAAATTTCAGGAAAATCCGCCAGCAAACGCAACACATCCAGCTTAATATCCCGTATCACATCCAGGGACCGACGGACCCCCAAATCATTTCCGCCGACATGAAGAACCAACACGTCCGGCGGACGATCCAACTGAACATTCAAATAAATCTCCGGCAAAACTCTCCCCCAAAGAAGCCCCCGCAAACCAATCCACCTAATCTGCATGTCTTCCGCTGAAAAACCCAACTGGCGTCCGTTCCGCCTGACGTCCGCACGCAAGGCCCCCCAATGAACATACGAGTGCCCGAATATCCAAGCCAAACAAGGCGCCGACCCTGCAACAAAACAAACACAATTAAAAGCCACATCCAAAATTGTCAGATACTTTAGCAACATCCCACTCCTTCAAAGCCCTTAACCAGACATTCACAACAAATGGGGCCGGATATATGACCGAAAACAATCCGACTCCCAGCGTCCTATACGCCGAATAACCTCCTCACCTAGGCCCCACCTAGCCGCCTCGGTCGCGGCCCCTATCCGAAAAGAGTGGGACGCGTATTCCATAGCGGGCAAACCAGCAGCCAACAAGCACTTCCTGAAAACAGCGACAAATTGGAAACGAGACAACCGCGACCCATCCTGATGAATCAACAATGTCCCCTTCCCACTCGGCCGCACTTCCAAGAAATCCTCCACACAACGCACAGGACAAAGCACTGACCCTCCCAACGGCCTCAACCATAAAACAACCCCTTTACCCTCCTGGTCCGTCTTTGACCTGCGAATGCAACACCGCAAAACACCATCCACCAAACCAACATCTTCCCATAACAACCCCCCAGTGCTTGTGCGACTCGCTGCCACCAACTCTGAGATGCGAAACGCTCCAAAAAATGCCAGAGAAAAAGCCGCCCTAAACAAACACACTTCAAATGCCGACATACACACCGATCCCGCCTCTGCCCATAACTTCTGCAACACCGCAAATGAAACCGGCCTGCGATTGTCCCTCCGTACCCCGCAACGGCGGTATCCCTTCAACGCCTGCCGTACCATAAAACACTTAGACACATCGGCCATGCCTCGCAACCGCAACCAAAAGGCGACAGCCGCTAACCTCTTTGACGCCACTGAAAAAGATAAATCTGCAGCATAAAACGTTCCTAACCAAAAGACCAATAACGTTCGAAAATCCTCCAGCGAGCTACAACCCCCCACTTGCTCAATCAATTCCTCCCACAAAGACCACACAGAAGAGAAAGCAGCCCACGTACCGTTACTAAGTGACCGCCTAATCAGGCCCGCTGATACCCAAGGCCACGCTCCAGAGCCACTGAGGACAGGGCAACCCCCGAATTTCGGCACCCGGCGCCAAGCCGCGGAAACGCTCCCACTGAAAACGAGAAAGGGAATCGGCCAATGAGTTATCCACTCCCGGGACATGCTCCGCAACAAAACAAGCATTCAATCGCAAACCCCTCAGCACCAAGTACCTCAGCAAATTCAACACAGGCGGTGAATTAGCCGACTGACTGTTAATTGCTTGAACAACTCCCATGTTATCGCAGTAAAAACGCACCCGCCGATTCCTAAGCCAGTCCCCCCACAACTCAGTGGCCAAAACAATAGGAAAAAGTTCCAACAACACCAAGTTCGAAAGGAAACCAGCCTGCCTCCATTCAGCCGGCCAACCCCCTGCACTCCATTGACCCCTACAAAAAACACCATATCCACACGAACCAGACGCATCCGAAAACAACTCCAAGTCCACATTACTAACCACCGCTTCCATCCACACCAACCTACCATTATAATCCAACAAAAAATTCTCCCACACCACCAAATCATCCTTCACAGCCCTTGGCAACCGTAAATAATGAAAAGGCGCAGTAATGCCAGCAGTCGCTAAAGCCAAGCGACGGCAAAAAACCCGCCCCATTGGCAAGATGCGACAAGCAAAATTCAATTTTCCCAAAACCGATTGAACCCGCTTAAGTTGCACCTTCCTAGCCTTCCTTAAAAACACAACCTCCTGCAAGAGATCAAGCACCTTATCCTCGGGCAAACAACACTCCATAGCCAAACTGTCAATGTCAATACCTAAGAACTTAATGACCGTGGCCGGGCCTTCCGTCTTATCCGCCGCCAACGGGATTCCAAAACGCGCCGCAACCCTTTCCATCGTATGCAGCAACACCGCGCACACCCTAGATCCAGCAGGACCAAGAAACAAAAAATCATCCAGGTAGTGCAAGACCGAGCTCCACCCCGCCTCCTGTTTCACCACCCATTCTAAAAAACAACTAAACGACTCAAACAAAGAGCACGAGATCGCGCACCCCATAGGCAAACAACAATCAACATAAAAACAACCCTCCCACTGAAAACCAAGCAAATGCAAACTGTCAGGGTGAATGGGCAACAATCGAAACGCAGCCTCAATATCAGTCTTAGCCAGCAGGGCGCCCTGCCCGAAACGCCGTACCCAACGCACTGCCTCATCAAAAGACGTGTATGACACCGAGCATAACTCGTCCGCTATCCCATCATTCACAGACCCACCAAGCGGATAGGACAAATGATGAATGAGCCTGAACTTATTGGGCTCCTTCTTAGGAACCAAACCCAATGGAGATACCCATAAATCCGGCAAAGGACACTCTGAAAAGGGGCCTACAACACTGCCAGCCGCAACCTCCTTCACAATTTTATCCCTCACCACATCAGGGTAGCGCAAAGCTGAAGTCAAATTCCGGGAAGCAACCCGCGTCCCAACCAAACTACACGGGATAACAAACCCCACGTTAAACCCCTCCAACAACAACCGAGCCGCCTCCCTATTTGGGTACATCCTTAAATACGGCTCCATCTCTTCCACCCTCACCGGTGTCACCCCTCTTTTGCATAACCTCGGATCCCTTCCCCTTCCCCCTCCGGAAGCACCGAGACAGGCTATGGGAACCTCCGCAACCGGAGCACTCATGCTTAAACCTGCAGTCGGACAAGAACCGGCAATGTCCTTCGTTGAATTGCCAGCAATAACCCTTTCTGCCCCCAACCTGAGACTCTGCAGCCGAGGCACCCCCGGCCGCTCCACGAAAGGGCTGAGACCCCCCACCTCGAGGTGCCGCCATCAACCGCATCCACAGACCAATATCCTTATGGACCCAACGAATGCCGCCTTCCGCTGCCGGAACTGCTCATCGTACCTTAGCCAAGCCACACCCCCATACGTCCGATGAGCCTCCCCAATAGCATCCATATAACAGAAAAGAGCCGAGCAGTGCTCTGGCGTCTTTTCCCCAATGACGCTGGCAAAAATTGCAAAGGCCTGCAACCAATTCTGAAAAGTGCGCGGAATCAACCTAAACCTCCTCCTTTCTTCCTCCTCCTTCTTACTTTCATCCAGCTTACCCCTATCCAAATTAAATTTTTCCAAAGGGAGCAACGAGAAGATCTCCACATATTCATCCTTCCATATCTTCTCCCTGACCTCCTGCTTCAAATGAGCCCCCAGCAGCCCCTCAAAACATACGTAAATCTCACCCTTCGCTGAATCCGCCAACCTAACACCGTCCACCACATCACCTTTTTCCCCAGCTCCCCGCCCAGAACCACAGGCCTGTCCACCGGCCGCCACACCCCCACTCTCTCTCAGTAAACCCTGCGCCGCCCCTCGAACCAGCGCCAAATCCGTAGCAGGAGACCACACAGCCGCCGGATTCCCCACAGTACCCGGGCCCAACCGTGATAGCAAAGCGAACATACCCGACAATACATCCCTCACCAAAGCCTCAGAACCCCCCCCCACTATGTAACACTGAATTCCCAACCCCCCCAACAGGCATTTGACACGCCGTTCTCTCACCTGGCTGTCCCCGGACGATGTCGCCGGCAGCCGCAGACCTCCCTTCTGGTATCACAAACGAGACGTCACTTCCAGATGGCCCATCGTCGTCCATACCGCCAGCCGCAGACTCTTCTCCTGGATCAACTTCGCCTTCCTCCAGCTGCAACAACTCCTCTTCTGACTCCGGTTGCATAGGGCCAACATCCGCAGCCCCTTGTGAAGCAGAGGCCCTCACACCTGGCCGCACACCTCTCATCCCGGCGACTCCCAGTAGAGCAGGCTCCACAGCACCGGTACTGTGAGCCGTGGTCTCATGCAGCAGTTCAGGGGGCTCATCCACCACCGCAGCTCCTGATAAGGCGCCATGTCGCCGACCCACCGCCAGGGGTCGCGATGCACTTCCCCTTCCAGCACCATCGCTCCGCGCCTCAGGCCCACCATGATGACGTCGCGGATCAGAAGAGACTGACCGCGACGCAGGCAAAATTCTCCCACCGTCGTCCAGGAGGCCCAAGCCGTGAAGCGACCCGGCCGCAGCAACACCGCCGCCGCCTGCAGGTAAGACAGTCCCGACTCGTCCCTCCCGCAAAGCCTCCCGCGGGGAGACAGCCGCGCGCGCCTGCCTTCTTCCTCTCCTAGGCCGGGAGACGGGACCCGCACCAGACCGTCCCTCTCCCGCCGGCCTGCCATCTCTCGTCGCCGTCCTCCCGCTGCGTCTGCGAGCTGAGTCAGGCACAGGCATCGCAGGCTGCAGCGGAGGGTTCCTGATAGGGCTCCGCATTCGCCGACGCAATCTCGGAGTTGTCTCGGGGCTCAGGCGTTCAGGGGGAACAGAGCGCCTAGCCCGGCCGGGACGCACCGCCTCAACAGTCGCAGAAGGGGGGTTCAGGACCGACTGCATGGTTTCTTGTAAACGGGCCGCACCATGTACCTGTACAGCCGCCCTAACCGCCTCCAATAAATCTTCCAGCGACGACATCTTGACACTGCAAAACGCACTTCCACTATACTAGCCACTGACTGACGCCCCTCCTCCAACCTACATATACTGCCCGCCAAACTGCACGTCCTCCCCTTCCTCCCTTAGACCAACCCCTACCCCAGCAAACATTAACCCTTTACTGTCCTACGGTCTTCCCCCTAAGTCAATCCGCACTCCATTATGGCTGCGCCTCATTCCGTCGCTTTCATTCTCCTCAGCAATCAATAAGTGTTAATTCTCTTATATGAAATTGTAATAATATTTTAACAGACTGTAAAACGCGTTAGATGCTGCATATTAGTTTTATAAGCTTTTCCTGTCCCGAAGAGGTTAACTGACTAGCAAATACAGTGCATCCTATTGATTTAATACGAAGCGTTTATTCTTCAGTTCAATTTCTAAACAGAAGAAATCTTTTCACAGAGAAGGAGGTTTAACTTAGAGGAGGACAAATGCATTTTGTAATAAACTGAGCTCTCCGCCAGGCAGCCATAAACCATGTATGTCATTACAGCACTTCTACTTTTCATTCAGCTACATTGTTTGCTCAATTCAAGAGATTCTAAACTTTTTGTTAATACATTGCTAACCTCACATACCACAAGATATGCCCTAACTTTGTAATACATCTTTAGACAAAATATGATTCCTCTGCATCAATTTCCAGGATTACTTCTGCAGCGATAGTTGTGTACATAGTGTAACAGACTCCTCCTCAGAAAACTGGGTTAAAGTCCAAATGGTGCTTTATTTTGGCACTTCAGCCCCAGCACAAACACAAACATAAACCAAAAATAAACACCTGCCCGTCTGGGCTCTACCTAATAAATAGGTCGTCTCTACACAGTTCACACACAAGGTATCAGGTTCCGACACTCAGCAGGTCAGCTCAGCTCACCAGGCATAAGTCCCACAAAGGGGATCGATATGGATTCACACAGCCTTCCTGGCTGGGACCACACAGAGTCTCTGTAGGCTTCCTTTTCCAAATCCTCTCTAGGGTCACGTCCTCTCTCTCTCACAGTCATACACAGAGGGTTGGTTTATCCCCCATTGATTACACAGCAGGCCTCAACTGTGATCTCCTCAGCTAAAGGTAATAACTGTAGTGGACTAGGGGTGTGGACTGAGAGACTCCCACTACCAACCTGTTTCCCAGTCCAAAGAAATCCAGCCCATGCAACTTTAAACAAAACGATCCCTAGCAAGCTGAAGCAGCACCATTTCTGGATTTCAGTTATCTCACCCAGCTAAACTGAAAATCCTGAGTGAGATACACAGCCTCAGCACACCTCTATCACTTCACCACAATAGGTTTGCACATGGACATACAAATAAAAATTAACTTGAGCCACTTTAATATAAAAATTTAAAGGTTTTAATGGGACTATTGTCATGCAGGCAATGGAGGCATTGGGGGAAATTAGGGAACATTATATCTGATATTGAGGGGACATTCTGGATGCTGGTTGGGTAGCTTGGGGAGCTCTGTCCGACAGTGGGGAAATTCTGAATGGTAATGAAGGGGCTGAGGCTAAGGCCCCCTGCACACGAACATAGGTGTTCCGTTTCCGTATTGTGGACCGCATATGCGGATCCGCAATAAACCGACACCATTCCGTGTGCATTCCGCATTCCGTCCACAGATGTGGACGCATTCACTTGAATGGGTCTGCAAATCCGGAAATGTGGAACGGAAGCACGGAACGGAACCCTACGGAAGCACTACGGAGTGCTTCTGGGGGGTTTCGTTCCGTACTTCCGTTCCGCAAAAAGATAGAACTTGCTTTATCTTTTTGCAGAACGGGTGGATCATAGACCCATTTAAGTTGAATGGGTCTGGATCTGTCCCTGAGGCCGCACTAACGTTCTCCGTGCATTGGGGACCGCAAATTGCGGTCCCCAAAGCACAGAAAGGAACACATACGTTCGTGTCAGGGGGCCTAAAACTGGTCATTCACATTAGGCTACTTTCACACTTGCGGCAGAGTGATCCGGCAAAACGTATGCCAACTGATGGCATTTGTAAGACTGATCAGGATCCTGATCAGTCTGAAAAATGCCTGATCAGTCAGAAAAATGTATTGAAATGCCGGATCCGTCTTTCCGGTGTCATCCGGCATAACGGATCCGGCATTTATTTTTTTCACCTTTTTTTCGGATCCGGCACTCCGGATCCATGCCGGATCTAGCACTAATACATTCCTATGGAAAAAGTCTTGAGTTTTTTTGGCCGGAGATAAAACCCTAGCATGCTGCTACCTGATCAGTCAAAAAGACTGAACTGAAGACATCCTGATGCCTTCAGAATGCATAGGAATAAAACTGATCAGTTCTTTTCCGGTATAGAGCCCCTAGGACGGAACTCTATGCCATAAAAGAAAAACGCAAGTGTGAAAGTACCCTTAGAGAGATGGCTGAACAATCAATCATCAGGTGAACAATAATTTCACAGATACTGTTATTCATACTGGCCATACGTGTTCAGTGAAACCTGGTGATGGACGAAAGATCTTTCCGAGAACATTCTTTAAAAGAAAGGTCTATTGTATTGTTGGGCGAGCATTCTCGGCCAAACACCATTTTGACTCAAGCATGCTTTGGCCAAACACCGCATGTGCTCGAGCGCAATGCTCGAGTCTCCACTCCGCACGTTTGTTGGCTGCTATGCTATTCAGCACAATTATTTGGCCGCTGCTGGCAGCGACATTACCTGCGCTACATCTCCTGTATAACATTTGCGCATTCTAAATATCTGTGACATTCAGTGTCATTTTTTCTTAGGCTACTTTCACACTAGCGTCGGGGCTCCGCTTGTGAGCTCCGTTTGAAGAGTCTCACAAGCGGCCCCAAACGCATCCGTCCAGCTACCAATGCATTCTGAGTGGATGTGGATCCGCTCAGAATGCATCAGTCTGGCAGCGTTCAGCCTCCGCTCCGCTCAGCAGGCGGACACCCGAACACTGCTTGCAGCGTTCGGGTGTCCGCCTGGCCGTGCGGAGGCAAACGGATCCGTCCAGACTTACAATGTAAGTCAATGGGGACGGATCCGTTTGAAGTTGATGTATGGCTCAATATGGCTCAATTTTCAAACGGATCCGTCCCCCATTGACTTTCAATGTAAAGTCTGGACGGATCCGTCTGAACTACTTTTACACTTAGAATTTTTTTTAAACTATAATGCAGACGGATCCGTTCTGAACGGATCCAAACGTCTGCATTATAAAAGCGGATCCGTCTGTGAAGACATCAGACGGACCCGCTCTGAACGCAAGTGTGAAAGTAGTCTTAGCCGCTGGTGACAGTGACATTACCTGCGCTACATCTCCTGTATAACGTTTGCGCATCCTAAATATCTGTGACATTCAGTGTAAATTTTATTTAGCCGCTGGTGACAGCGACATTACCTGCGCTACATCTCCTGTATAACGTTTGCGCATCCTAAATATCTGTGACATTCAGTGTAATTTTTTCTTACCTGCTGGTGACAGCGACATTACCTGCGCTATGTCACGGGTAGCGGATGTGAACCCACTGTGCTACGGACTGGCTGTTCCCTGGAGGGGCGTGACTAAGCAGCTACTTGGTTTTTGCTAGAGCCTCTGATGGTGAGGATGGACTTTGCCATTAGGGTACTTGCCAGGTATCACTCCAGGGCAGTCCCAGAGTCAGTAGCAGCTGGTCCAGGCGAACCAGGAGGTACCTGCAAAGGTACCGACAGTACAGGCGTGGTTAGACAGGCAGGGTCGTTACCAGGAGCAACAAAAACAGGAACTGGAGAATAAGGCAGAGACATAGTCGAGACAAGCAATGGATCAGGGCAGGCAGCACAGGAACGAAGTCAGACAATCCGGGTCGACAACAGGAGGAGCGATGCAAGCAGGCAGGGATCAGACGAATAGCGTAGTCTAGAACCGTGGCGGCGAGCAGGGGGACAGCGTCGCACCTAGGACGCTGTTAAACACTACATCTCCTGCATAACGTTTGCGCATCCTAAATGTTCTGCCCATATTGTTTATGGTAAATGTGTGTTATGTGCGGTTACAGATTATACTGAAATGTTAGTTTGACGTTGCTGCCATCTAGTGGTCAAAGTTAGTTATTATCTTGCCAGAACTTTACAGGAAGTGGTATTTTTCTCAGAGTGAGAGGCAGCGACTTTTAACCTGGAACTGTATTTCCTCCATTTCATGACTGCTCCTGGATCTAGCAGACTGCATGCAGAGGAGCTCTTGATCTATTCCTGGACTTATGATGGTATTGTCTGTAAGTACTCTCACTGATGGAGTGAGGCTGCTGTATTATGTTTAATGTACTGACACATATGTTTTGTTTATGCTTATGTTGTAGTTTTACAAAGTTATTCAGAAAAAAGAATACAAACAGATCTGATGTCTCACGTTTCTTGACTTCTGAATTATTGTTAAGCTGTCTGGCTAGTGTTATACAACAGTTCAATAACGCGAAGCAGAACACTAAATATCTTTGACATTCAGTGTAATTTTTTCTTAGCTGCTGATTACAGCGACATTACCTGCGCTACATCTCCTGTACAACTAAAATACAAATAAAACAGAAAGTCAGTCCTGTGTCCCAACACGGACAGTTACTTGCGCTGCTGCTGGTCCCGGAATAGTGTGGTAGGTTTCACACTGGCAAAGTCAAGTCAATAGGTTTTGGAACCGCGCTGCTGGAAACTATGTGTTCCGGTCACAAGTGGATGGTACAAGGGTGTCAGCCCCTCTCCTCAACACCCAAAGTATACGATCTTCCCAGATCTCCTCCTCTACAGGATTTAAGGGGATAGGCAAAATAGTGAAGCACCCTTGAGAATCTTATCATAAAAAGGTTTTATTCTACTTACAACAGGTCAGTAGACAAAAGGCATAAAAATACAAAGTGATCGTCACGTTCCTGCCCGACCCGGGTTTCGCTGCCTCGCTTCTTCAGGGGCGATGACTGAGCATGCTCACAATCGAGCCCTTTAAATAGCCCAGCTGTCTCATTATTCAAGCGGGTGTGGTTCCGATCCGTATAGTATACTTTCAAAAGTAACATTTTTTCATCATATAGCATAAAATTACATTCATTAGTTCTTTTAATACAATCACCTTTAAAATATAAAAATACACACGGGAGCAGATTATTCCTCCCTATTGCCAGTTCATATATAAACCCTTTTGGGTTACCGCTAATGTCCGTATTCAATATATAAATTCAGCCTCCTCATAGGAATCTATCCCCTAAATAGTCTTCTCGTATCCTGAAAGTGTTCCAACTCAATCTATTCTAATAGTCCTACCATCCTATCCATTCCATCCACTCCTAGAATATTATACAGGTATTCTCCATCTGCTCCCGGAGCGTCACTCAGGTGATCTCCACCCACTCCTGGAGCGTCACTCCGAAAAACGTCATCCGTGCCTGGGGCGTCACTCAGGTGATCTCCACCCACTCTTGGAGCATCACTCAGAAGGACGCCACCCACTCCGGTAGCGTCATTCAGGTGTTCTCGACCCCGCCTCCACCTCTGACGTTCCTATCACGAGACGTCATGGTCCAATGGAGCAGCCAGGGAACCTGACGTCACCCAAAGGTCCTTAGGAGGCCAGGTAGAGAACAGCCGAACGGCGTCACCGGTAAGATCACTTTACAGTAAGCATGGTTTTAGGTCAAATTCGATGTTGAGCCCTCTGGGTTGTAGGGTCCCTAGCTGGTAAATCCACTCCACCTCTTTTCTATTGATTTGTGCCAGCGAGTCCCCTCCACGCCAGTGTGGCTTAACAATTTCAACTCCAGCGGATTTTAACCCATACAGATTTTTTCCATGCAATAGTTTTAAGTGTGCTGATACACTATGGGTCATTAGGCCTTTTCTGATGTTCCGTAGGTGTTCTTGTATCCTAACCTTCAACCACAAGGGCATTCCAGTACGTAGATTATGCCCTCATTTTCGCACGAGCAATTGTTCTTTATACGAAATTCGACCCCATTCTTTTTAGATACTATATGGTTAATATTTATTTGGCGTTCTTTGGAGTTCCGATTTTTACACCCTGCACAAAATCCACACCAGGTAAATTTTCCAGTTACGTACAGATGGCCCGTAACTGTACGGAAGTGAGTGAATATAGAACACAATGTGGGGTGCTAAAAAATAGATTTTTGGAGAGAGGATATGATGAGACCAATCTAGATGTATGCATACAGAATGTAGAGATGGAAATAAAAGGAAAAAAGGGACATGCAAAAGGAATAGTGGAAAAGGAAGATAGGGACTACAGATTTTCATTTGTGACCAAATTTTGCTCCATGTCAGATAACATCAAGAAAATGGTGAAAAAGAACTGGGGAGTTTTAAAAAATGACCCAACAATAGGAAAAATAATACCCGCGAATCCCTCTTTTATTTTCAAAAAAGCGACCAACATTAGAGAGAAACTCGTACATAGTGCTATACCCCCAGTAAACGTAAAGGTGAAAAAAGAAGGAAAATTTACCTGGTGTGGATTTTGTGCAGGGTGTAAAAATCGGAACTCCAAAGAACGCCAAATAAATATTAACCATATAGTATCTAAAAAGAATGGGGTCGAATTTCGTATAAAGAACAATTGCTCGTGCGAAAATGAGGGCATAATCTACGTACTGGAATGCCCTTGTGGGCTCCAGTACGTGGGACGGACAATTAGGAAGTTGAAGGTTAGGATACAAGAACACCTACGGAACATCAGAAAAGGCCTAATGACCCATAGTGTATCAGCACACTTTAAACTATTGCATGGAAAAAATCCGTATGGGTTAAAATTCGCTGGAGTTGAAATTGTTAAGCCACACTGGCGTGGAGGGGACTCGCTGGCACAAATCAATAGAAAAGAGGTGGAGTGGATTTACCAGCTAGGGACCCTACAACCCAGAGGGCTCAACATCGAATTTGACCTAAAACCATGCTTACTGTAAAGTGATCTTACCGGTGACGCCGTTCGGCTGTTCTCTACCTGGCCTCCTAAGGACCTTTGGGTGACGTCAGGTTCCCTGGCTGCTCCATTGGACCATGACGTCTCGTGATAGGAACGTCAGAGGTGGAGGCGGGGTCGAGAACACCTGAATGACGCTACCGGAGTGGGTGGCGTCCTTCTGAGTGATGCTCCAAGAGTGGGTGGAGATCACCTGAGTGACGCCCCAGGAACGGATGACGTTTTTCAGAGAGACGCTCCAGGAGTGGGTGGAGATCACCTGAGTGACACTCTGGGAGCAGATGGAGAATACCTGTATAATATTCTAGGAGTGGATGGAATGGATAGGAGGGTAGGACTATTAGAATAGATTGAGTTGGAACACTTTCAGGATACGAGAAGACTATTTAGGGGATAGATTCCTATGAGGAGGCTGAATTTATATATTGAATACGGACATTAGCGGTAACCCGAAAGGGTTTATATATGAACTGGCAATAGGGAGGAATAATCTGCTCCCGTGTGTATTTTTATATTTTAAAGGTGATTGTATTAAAAGAACTAATGAATGTAATTTTATGCTATATGATGAAAAAATGTTACTTTTGAAAGTATACTATACGGATCGGAACCACACCCGCTTGAATAATGAGACAGCTGGGCTATTTAAAGGGCTCGATTGTGAGCATGCTCAGTCATCGCCCCTGAAGAAGCGAGGCAGCGAAACCCGGGTCGGGCAGGAACGTGACGATCACTTTGTATTTTTATGCCTTTTGTCTACTGACCTGTTGTAAGTAGAATAAAACCTTTTTATGATAAGATTCTCAAGGGTGCTTCACTATTTTGCCTATCCCCTTAAATCCTGTAGAGGAGGAGATCTGGGAAGATCGTATCCTTTGGGTGTTGAGGAGAGGGGCTGACACCCTTGTACCATCCACTTGTGACCGGAACACATAGTTTCCAGCAGCGCGGTTCAAAAACCTATTGATCTCCTGTACAACGTTTGAGCATCCTAAATATCTGTGACATTCAGTGTAATTTATTTGCGCATACACTTGCAAAACCTGCCCTACTGTACGTGTGACATACTTGCAAGCATATATACCATTTATTATGCTCAAGGCGAGCAGTAAGGGACGGGGAAGTGGCCATGCTGCTGATAGTGCACGCAGAGGCCATGGCCCTGTGCGTGGTGAAACTGTGCCTGCTGCCAGAGCACAGAGAAACAACCTCATCCACGATACCTAGCATCATGTCCCAGTTTTCAGGGTGGCGCAGGACACCACTCTCGAAGTCAAAACAGTGCGACCAGGTGGTCAGTTGGATTGCAGCAGATAATGCTTCCATTCGGTTAAGCACCACCCTGTCTTCCACAAAGTCCAGTCTCAGTAGCCAAGAGTCTGGTCAACAGAATCCTCACCCTGATCTTCCTTCCTCCCACCATGGAGAGTCTTGGCAAACAAGTGATCCCACACTTGGATATTCCGAGGAGCTCTTTTCAGCGCCATTCCTTGATTTAGGCCTCTCGCCAAGTCCGCTTGAAGAGGGACATGAGGAGATCTTGTGTACTGATTCCCAAACTCTTGAGCATCCACAATCAGAAGAAGATGATGGTGGGGAACGGCAATTAGTGTTTCACAAGGTGGATGATGATGATGAGACACAGTTGCCAATAAGTCAACAGCAATTAGTGTCTCAAGAGGTTGATGTTGAGGATGAGACCCAGTTATCCATAAGTGAGGTTCTTGTTAGGTCAACAAGTCTGGAGGATGACCAGAGTGAGGAAGTGGAAAAGGAGGTGGTGGACGATGAGATCACTGACCCAACCTGGGAAGGTTGCAAGCCGAGCGAGGACAGCAGTACAGAGGGGGAGGGATCTGCAGTACCGCAACAGGCTGAAAGAGGCAGTGGGGTGGCAAAAAGGAGAAGGCGTCCCACACCAAACAGGCCCACAACTGTTCCCCGGAGCACCCCCTTGCGGCAATCTCCCTTGCCAAGTGGTAGGTGTTCCGCAGTCTGGCACTTTTTTGAGGAAAGTGCGGACGATAAAAGAATTGTCATTTGCAACCTGTGCTGTACCATAATGAGCAGGAGCGTGAACACTAGCAACCTCACCACCACCAGCATGATCCGCCACATGGCATCAAAGCACCCTAATAGGTGGGCCTAATGCCTGGGTCCACAATCAGTGTCTGCAGGTCACACCACTGCCTCCTCTACCCCTGTGTTACGTGCTGGCCAATCCCCTGTCCAAGATGCAGGCCCGGATGCCTCCCGCCCTGTACCTGGACCTTCGCAAGCACCGTCAGCTCCACTTCTGTGTCCCAGCTCAGTGTACATATGTCCATACCCCAGGCCTTTGAATGAAAGCACAAATACCCAGCCACCCACCCACAGGCCATAGCACTAAATGCGCACCTTTCCAAATTGCTGGCCCTGGAAATGTTGCAATTTAGGCTTGTGGACACTGAGGCTTTCCGCAGCCTGATGGCGGCGGCCGTCCCTCGTTACTTAGTCCCCAGCCGCCACTTTTTTTTCCGGTGTGCCGTCCCCGCCTTACACTAGCATGTGTCCCGTAACATCACCCATGCCCTGACCAATGCAATTATTGGGTAGGTCCACTTAATGACTGACACATGAACGCTACATTTCCCTGACGGCACACTGGGTGAATGTTGTGGAGGCCGGGAGCAAGTCGTACCCTGGGATGGCACAGGTGCTACCAATGCCAAGGATTGCAGGCCCTACTTCCATCACGATTTCCATCACCACCTACATTAGTGGCTGCAACCCTCCTTCTCCTCCTCCTCCACTTCCACCCCTGAATTCTCATCTTGCAGCACCAGTCAGCCATCAGTCAGTAGCTAGAAGCAGTGTAGCACTGCCATGAGGAAGTGGCAACAGGCCGTGCTTAAACTAATTTGCTTAGGTGACAAACAGCATACTGCCGCAGAGCTGTGGCAGGGTATAAGGGACCAGACTGAGCTGTGGCTCTCGCCACTCAACCTACAACCAGGCATGGTTGTGTCTGATAATGGCCGTAACTTGGTGGCGGCTTTAGAGCTCGGCAAGCTCACACACATACCATGCCTAGCCCACGTGTTCAGTAGTGGAATACCAGCTGAAACATGGTCGTCTCCTTTTAAGTCAGCTTCCGCTCTTCACAATCGACGAGTGGGCATGAATGTCTGACCTCTGTGAAGTTTTACGCAACTTTGAGGAATAAACACAGATGGTGAGCTGCGAGGCCGCTATTATCAGCATAACCATCCCACTTCTGTGTCTACTGAAACGCTTGCTGCTCACAATGAAGGCGGACGCTTTGCATGTGGAAGAGGTGGAAATGGGGGAAGACAGTACACAGGGTGATAGCCAGACCACCCTCAGTTTGTCTACTCAGCGCGAATTGGATGATGATGATGAGGAGGAGGAGGAGCAGGAGACGGTTGCCTCCGCTACATAGAGTAGTACCCATAGCAGGTTTATTCCATCTGTTCAGCGTGGATGGGCCAAAGAGGAGGAAGAGGATGAGGAGATTGAGAGTCATCCTCCTGACGAGGACAGCGAAGTCTTGTCTGTTGGGACTCTGGCACACATGGCTGACGTTATGTTATGCTGCCTTTTCCCGTGACCATCGCGTTATACACATTTTGGCCAACACCGATTACTGGTTGTTCACCCTTCTCAACCCCTGCTACAAAGAGAACTTCTCATCTCTCATTCCTATGGTGGAGAGGACTAGCAAAATGGTGCAATACCAGAAGGTCCTTGAGGAAAAATTGCTCCTAAAATTTCCAGCTGACAACGCTGGCGGCAGAGTATGTAGTTCCTTGGGCAACCGAGGAGGGGAGACGAGTGGAACACACAGCAGTTCCAACAGAGGCAAGGCAACACTCTCCAAGGCCTGGGACAGTTTCATGACTGCCAGCACCCTCAACCTGATGCGCGGCCTAGTGTCACAAGGAGGTAAAAATTTTGGAAGATGGTGAAGACGTACGTAGCAGACTGTGTCAGTGTCCTCAGTGATCCCTCTGTGCCTTACAACTATTGGGTGTCCAAGCTGGACACGTGGCACGAACTGGCGCTCTATGCCTTGGAGGTGCTGGCCTGCCCTGCCGCCAGCGTTTCGTAAGAGCGGGTATTTAGTGCTGCTGGGGGCATAATAACTGATAGGCGCATCCGCCTGTCAACTGAAAATGCTGACAGGTTGACTCTTATCAAAATGAACAAGGCCTGGATTGCCCCTGACTTCTCTACTGCACCAGAGGAAAGCGGCTGAACATAAAGGAACTTTAAATGTGGCTTTTATGGTGTATTGAATACACTGTATTCCCATGCACCCCTTCCACCATAAAAAAGGGTATATGGTTCAATCTTCCTTTTCTCGTCGTCCTCCTCCTCCATCATATCAATATGCTTATTAGGCTGCCCTCACTCCTAATGTTTTAGAGTGTCAGCTCAGCAACAAACCCTCACCCCTAATGTTTTAGAGCAGGCATGCTCAACCTGTCGCTCTCCAGCTGTTGTAAAACTACAACTCCCACAATGCCCTGCTGTAGG
The DNA here is from genome assembly GCF_905171765.1 of Bufo bufo. Classification (NCBI taxonomy): domain Eukaryota; kingdom Metazoa; phylum Chordata; class Amphibia; order Anura; family Bufonidae; genus Bufo; species Bufo bufo. The sequence goes on from NC_053394.1 coordinate 318,666,790, forward strand.
CTGATAGCTATAGGCTGTTCGGGCATGCTGGGAGTTGTAGTTTTGCAATAGCAGGAGGGCCGGAGGTTGAGCATTGCTGTTTTAGAGGGTCACCAGCAGGCCCACGCCCATAATGTTTTAGATGGTCAGATCATCAGCAGGCCTTCGCCCCTAATGTTTTAGATGGTCAGATCAGCAGCAGGCACTCACCCCTAATGTTTTAGAGGGTCAGCTCAGCAGAAGACCCTCACCCCTAATGTTTTAGATGGTCAGCTCAGCAGCAGGCCCTCGCCCCTAATGTTTTAGAGGGTCAGATCAGCAGCAGGCCCTCCCCCTGATGTTTTAGAGGGTCAGCTCAGCAGCAGACCCTGACCCCTACTGTTTTAGATGGTCAGATCAGCAGCAGGCCCTTGCCCCTAATGTTTTAGAGGGTCAGCTCAGCAGCAGACCCTCACCCCTAATGTTTTAGATGGTCAGATCAGCAGCAGGCCCTCGCCCCTAATGTTTTAGACGGTCAGCTCAGCAGCAGACCCTCACCCCTAATGTTTTAGATGGTCAGATCAGCAGCAGGCCCTCGCCCCTAATGTTTTATATGGTCAGATCAGCAGCAGACCCTCACTCCTAATGTTTTAAATGGTCAGATCAGCAGCAGGCACTCGCCCCTAATGTTTTAGAGGGTCACCCACAGGCCCTTGCTCCTAATGTTTTTGAGGGTCACCAGCAGGCCATCAATCATAATTTTTCAGGGGTGTGTATGATGCCCTCCTTTATGTGTAATAAAGGGTGTATTGGAGTGCCAGTTCCTTGTGATTTTTGGCAGTCCTTTCACTTAGTGCATAGGCTTTATGAGAGTAGAAGTCCCACTACATGAACAATTGTACCACAATGTGAATGAGGCCCTTCTTTATGTGATATACGGGTTGTATCGGAGTGCCACTTCCTTGTAATTTTTGGCAGCACTTGCACTTTATATACATGTAAATATACAGGAAAGAATGTTTCCTAACAATTTTTCCTCTAATATCGATTTTATCTCTGGTTTTGTACGTATTATTGTCAGTCTGTAGTGGCGTACTACTCTGACAATATTGTTCCCAGCAGCGACCTGGGAGTCCAAGATGCATCCAGACATCCTCCCCATGCTGTTCCCGAACCATTTCAGTGGTGTTTCCATTAATTTTTGACCTTTCCCTGTAAACCAGACACCATCCCCTCTTCAGAGCAGGGGGTGCCTGGTTTAATGCTCTGGTTCTCCCATTGACCTCCATTGTGCTCTGGTGCTTGGTAGAGCACCCGAGCACCCCATAGTGTTCTACTCGAGCACCAGAGCACCCGAGCACTTTGATGCTCAATCAACACTAGTCTATTGTCAATGAATAATCTTCATTTGAGAAAATTATATTTTGTTTGACTATTGACCGAAAATTTCCAACAAGGCCGACTTCTCTTCAGATAAGGGTGGTCTGTCATTGGTTGGCTAAGATGATCTTTCATTGTTAAATTTCACCCAACAAAACAATTGTTTTGGTTGAAATTGTCCATTCTTATCTATTTTAGGATTCATTCACATGTCCGCAAAATGGATTCGCAAACTTGCGGAACGGGTGTGGACCCATTCATTTTCAATTGTACCGCAAAAGATGCAAACAGCACATGGTGTGCTGTCTGCATCCGCACTTCCGTTCCGCAGCCGTGCAAAAAAATAGAACATGCCCTATTCTTGTCCGCAGCCACGGACTAGAAAAAGGCATTTCTATCATAGTGCCGGCCATGTACGGTCCACAAAATGTGGAACGCACATGGCCGGTGTCCATGTTTTGCGGATCTGCAATTTTCGGACCGCAAAACAGTTAAGGACATGTGAATGGACCCTTAGACTAATGTGTATGGCTACCTCAACACTAGTGGGGTAGATTTGTTTGAGGAAGGAGGTGGGGAAGATTTTAGCAATGGAGGACGCTGTGGTTGACACTTGGAAAGCATTCTTGTTGGCTGCAAGGTGATTTGGCTAACATTAAGAGAATATTGTTGCCATTGAATTTGACTCACACATGGGGGCATTCTGGAAGATAGTAAAGGGCATACTTGCTAACATTGTGACATCTGAGGTTACAATTAAAGCCTTTCAGGGACTAATTCAATAAAAAAAAATCCATTTGATCGTGGAGAGGCCATTGCGGCTATCTTGATTGAAGACATCAATCTTCGCACGGTGACGTGATGACGTCATCATACTGGCCGGGTACGGTGCCATCATCACACGGCATGGTTTCACCAATCAAGATGACCACAATGGAAATGGATGAGGTGAGTATGTTTTTTTTACTTCCATTTCAGGAAATTTCTGATTTGTTACCATGAAGAGCCAGGAAATTTGGCTTCGCGGCTAATCAAATTTTTTCTGAAATTCAAATCGAAGTCCACTTTCAATACTTCGATGCACTCAACATTAGTTTAAGCCCACATTGCAAACTCTTGCTTCCTATGACATTGGCTACAGCACAGATGCTCAACCTGCGGCCGTCTGACTGTTACAAAACTACAACTCCCAGCATGCCCTAATAGCTGTAGCCTGTCCAGGAATGCTGGGATTTGTAGTTTTGCAACAGCTGGAGGGCTGTAGGTTGGGCATCCCTGGGCTACCGAAAGTGGGTATGTGGCAAAGTACAAAAGGCCAAAGCTTCTTTTCAAAGAAACAGAAATGTTGATGGGAAGTAGAAAAAATGTAGACTACCTGTGTATTGCTGGCGCTATTGCAACTGGGACAACTTGAATCCTTGCATAGTTGGCATCACAACGTACATTAATTTTATATTGTTTATATTGTTTATACCTTGCAGCTGAACATTACATTTGCTTTATGCATGAAACTGATCAGGTGCTGGATAATAAAGGCTTTTTACAGAATTTATAGCAATTTTATAATATATTCAAACATTTTAAATATAATTGGAATCATACAAGTTACGTTTTAGAAGGTCTGATAGTGTTTCTTTAGCTTTTATGACTATATGTCTCGAAATGGAATAGCTCAGAATCCAATTAAAGGTGATTGGGAATTAGAACCGGCTGCTACAAAGGAGTTATATAGGTAATTTACGGAAATAATTAGCATGGAGATGGATACTGTGTGAACATGATATACAGTGCCCAGTATAGGGAGGGGGACTTTTGAGCTTGGAGCATTTTGGCAAAGGAAAGAAAGTCTTCTACAGGTCATTATGTTTTAATGGTGGTAAGATGGCCTTCATCCAATACAGTGTTAAGCTCACATCCCACTAACCTAAAAAATAGGAGCAAGCATTTTATCAAGGACATCATGAGTTACTACAAATGGCTGACATAACGAACATTACCAAAGGGCAAGTTGTATATTAAGGAGAAACTAAGCCACCACCAACAGAACATCTACATTAAATGAAAAAACATCATAAAAATTCTGCTTTAGTTTTTTTCTCTTGTCCATCAACTATGTCTGATATTACAGCTCATTCCTATTTAGGTTAGTGTTGACGAGCTGCAATACCAGACATGGCCAGTGGCCAACAGTAGTGCTGTTTCTGAAAAAGCAACCCTTTTTCTTAGTTCTATACAGCTCACTTAACTAAAAGGCTTAACACTTACTAATACTATATAAAATAGCAAACAGCAATAGTCGTATGGATAATAACTGATTATTTTTCTACCAATACCAGTTAATGCTGTCAGGTACTCACTAATGTACGGTATATAAATATATATATATGTAGAAATATACACTTTTAAAAAAAATAAAAGGAACACACAAATAACACATCCTAGATCTGAACTAATTAAATATTCTTCTGAAATACTTTGTTCTTTACATAGTTGAATGTTCTGACAACAAAATCACAAAAAAAAAAAAATGGAAATCAAATTTTTTAACCCATGGAGGTCTGGATTTGGAGTCACACTCAAAATTAAAGTGGAAAAACACACTACAGGCTGAGCCAACTTTGATGTAATGTCCTTAAAACAAGTCAAAATGAGGCTCAGTAGTGTGTGTGGCCTCCACGTGCCTGTATGACCTCCCTACAACGCCTGTGCATGCTCCTTATGAGGTGGCGGACGGTCTCCTGAGGGATCTCCTCCCAGACCTGGACTAAAGCATCTGCCAACTCCTGGACAGTCTGTGGTGCAACGTGACGTTGGTGGATAGAGCGAGACATGATGTCCCAGATGTGCTCAATTGGATTCAGGTCTGGGGAACGGGCGGGCCAGTCCATAACATCAATGCCTTCGTCTTGCAGGAACTGCTGACACACTCTAGCCACATGAGGTCTAGCATTGTCTTGCATTAGGAGGAACCCAGGGCCAACCGCACCAGCATATGGTCTCACAAGGGGTCTGAGGATCTCATCTCGGTACCTAATGGCAGTCAGGCTACCTCTGGCGAGCACATGAAGGGCTGTGCGGCCCTCCAAAGAAATGCCACCCCACACCATTACTGACCCAATGCCAAACCGGTCATGCTGGAGGATGTTGCAGGCAGCAGAACGTTCTCCACGGCGTCTCCAGACTCTGTCACGTCTGTCACATGTGCTCAGTGTGAACTTGCTTTCATCTGTGAAGAGCACAGGGCGCCAGTGGCAAATTTGCCAATCTTGGTGTTTTCCTGGAAATGCCAAACGTCCTGCACGGTGTTGGGCTGTAAGCACAACCCCCACCTGTGGACGTCGGGCCCTCATATCACCCTCATGGAGTCTGTTTCTGACCGTTTGAGCAGACACATGCACATTTGTGGCCTGCTGGAGGTCATTTTGCAGGGCTCTGGCAGTGCTCCTCCTGTTCCTCCTTGCACAAAGGCGGAGGTAGCGGTCCTGCTGCTGGGTTGTTGCCCTCCTACGGCCTCCTCCATGTCTCCTGATGTACTGGCCTGTCTCCTGGTAGCGCCTCCCTGCACTGGACACTACGCTGACAGACACAGAAAACCTTCTTGCCACAGCTCGCATTGATGTGCCATCCTGGATAAGCTGCACTACCTGAGCCACTTGTGTGGGTTGTAGACTCCGTCTCATGCTACCACTAGAGTGAAAGCACCGCCAGCATTCAAAAGTGACCAAAACATCAGCCAGGAAGCATAGGAACTGAGAAGTGATCTGTGGTCACCACCTGCAGAACCACTCCTTTATTGGGGGGGTCTTGCTAATTGCCTATAATTTCCACCTGTTGTCTATCCCATTTGCACAACAGCATGTGAAATTGATTGTCACTCAGTGTTGCTTCCTAAGTAGACAGTTTGATTTCACAGAAGTGGGATTGACTTGGAGTTACATTGTGTTGTTTAAGTGTTCCCTTTATTTTTTTGAGCAGTGTATATAGTAACAGAACATAATGAATATTATGTTAAAGAGTTTGTCTGGCAGATAAAAAAAAATCTTAGAAAAGGAGCAAAATGACTTATAAAAAGGGATGAGCGAACCCGAACTGTATAGTTCGGGTTCGTACCGAATTTTGGGGTGTCCGTGACACGGACCCGAACCCGAACATTTTCGTAAAAGTCCGGGTTCGGGTTCGGTGTTCGGCGCTTTCTTGGCGCTTTTTGAAAGGCTGCAAAGCAGCCAATCAACAAGCGTCATACTACTTGCCCCAAGAGGCCATCACAGCCTTGCCTACTATTGGCATGGCTGTGATTGGCCAGTGCAGCATGTGACCCAGCCTCTATTTAAGCTGGAGTCATGTAGCGCCGCACGTCACTCTGCTATGATCAGTATAGGGAGAGGTTGCAGCTGCGACGTTAGGGCGAGATTAGGCAGATTAACTCCTCCAAAAGACTTCATTCTGTGATCGATCTGCAGCTGTGGATCATTGAAGTGCTATTATTGACTTGCTCACTTTTTTGAGGCTGCCCAGAGCGTTTTTAGATCACTTTTTTTCTGGGGTGATCGGCGGCCATTTTGTGACTTGTGGTGCGCCAGCACGAGCTATCACCAAGTGTATTTAACCATCGATAGTGTGGTTATTTTGTGCTATATCCTACATCAGCTGCAGGCTGAGCCTGTGTCACCGAAGTGCATTTAACCATCAACAGTCTGGTTATTTTTTGGCCATATACTACATCAGCTGCAGGCTGAGCCTGTTTCACCCAAGTGCATTTAACCATCAACAGTCTGATTATTTTTTGGCCATATACTACATCAGCTGCAGGCTGAGCCTGTGTCACCGAAGTGCATTTAACCATCAACAGTCTGGTTATTTTTTGGCCATATATTACATCAGGGGCAAGTTGAGCCTGTCACCCAGCGCCTAAAAAATAGACCTGACATTTCTATTCAACCAAATCTGCACAGTTTTAGCTGGTCAAGTTATTTGTAGTGACCGTCAAAGCAGACTTTTTGTTCTGGGTTGAAAAAGCATTCCCAAATTTGCCATTCTGAAAATAACTAGTTTGTGGTATTTCAGGCCTACTTGAATCTATCCCAAAAAGAAAATCTTACATTGAAGTTATTGATAGTATCATTCAGAAAAACCTAAGACACACGCTAACGTGCTGATAGAAGTGCCATTCTGTGATTAAACCTATAACTGTCACACAGCGCAAAAAAAAACAGGTCTCACATCTCTATTCAACCAAATCTGCACAGTTTTAGTTGGTCAAGTTATTTGTAGTGACCGTCAAAGCAGACTTTTTGTTCTGGGTTGAAAAAGCATTCCCAAATTTGCCATTCTCAAAATAACTAGTTTGTGGTATTTCAGGCCTACTTGAAATCTATCCCAAAAAGAAAATCTTACATTGAAGTTATTGATAGTATCATTCAGAAAAACCTAAGACACACGGTAGCGTGCTGATAGAAGTGTCATTCTGTGATTAAACCTATAACTGTCACACAGCGCAAAAAAAAACAGGTCTCACATCTCTATTCAACCAAATCTGCACAGTTTTAGCTGGTCAAGTTATTTGTAGTGACCGTCAAAGCAGACTTTTTGTTCTGGGTTGAAAAAGCATTCCCAAATTTGCCATTCTGAAAATAACTAGTTTGTGGTATTTCAGGCCTACTTGAAATCTATCCCAAAAAGAAAATCTTACATTGAAGTTATTGATAGTATCATTCAGAAAAACCTAAGACACACGCTAGCGTGCTGATAGAAGTGTCATTCTGTGATTAAACCTATAACTGTCACACAGCGCAAAAAAAAACAGGTCTCACATCTCTATTCAACCAAATCTGCACAGTTTTAGCTGGTCAAGTTATTTGTAGTGACCGTCAAAGCAGACTTTTTGTTCTGGGTTGAAAAAGCATTCCCAAATTTGCCATTCTCAAAATAACTAGTTTGTGGTATTTCAGGCCTACTTGAAATCTATCCCAAAAAGAAAATCTTACATTGAAGTTATTGATAGTATCATTCAGAAAAACCTAAGACACACGCTAGCGTGCTGATAGAAGTGTCATTCTGTGATTAAACCTATAACTGTCACACAGCGCAAAAAAAAACAGGTCTCACATCTCTATTCAACCAAATCTGCACAGTTTTAGCTGGTCAAGTTATTTGTAGTGACCGTCAAAGCAGACTTTTTGTTCTGGGTTCAAAAAGCATTCCCAAATTTGCCATTCTGAAAATAACTAGTTTGTGGTATTTCAGGCCTACTTGAAATCTATCCCAAAAAGAAAATCTTACATTGAAGTTATTGATAGTATCATTCAGAAAAACCTAAGACACACGGTAGCGTGCTGATAGAAGTGTCATTCTGTGATTAAACCTATAACTGTCACACAGCGCAAAAAAAAAACAGGTCTCACATCTCTATTCAACCAAATCTGCACAGTTTTAGCTGGTCAAGTTATTTGCAGTGACCGTCAAAGCAGACTTTTTGTTCTGGGTTGAAAAAGCATTCCCAAATTTGCCATTCTGAAAATAACTAGTTTGTGGTATTTCAGGCCTACTTGAAATCTATCCAAAAAAGAAAATCTTACATTGAAGTTATTGATAGTATCATTCAGAAAAACCTAAGACACACGCTAGCGTGCTGATAGAAGTGTCATTCTGTGATTAAACCTATAACTGTCACACAGCGCAAAAAAAAAACAGGTCTCACATCTCTATTCAACCAAATCTGCACAGTTTTAGCTGGTCAAGTTATTTGTAGTGACCGTAAAAGCACACTTTTTGTTCTGGGTTGAAAAAGCATTCCCAAATTTGCTATTCTCAAAATTGTGGTGAACGGGAACAATGAGGAAAACATCTAATAAGGGACGCGGACGTGGACATGGTCGTGGTGGTGTTAGTGGACCCTCTGGTGCTGGGAGAGGACGTGGACGTTCTGCCACAGCCACACGTCCTAGTGAACCAACTACCTCAGGTCCCAGTAGCCAGCAGAATTTACAGCGATATTTGGTGGGGCCCAATGCCGTTCTAAGGATGGTAAGGCCTGAGCAGGTACAGGCATTAGTCAATTGGGTGGCCGACAGTGGATCCAGCACGTTCACATTATCTCCCACCCAGTCTTCTGCAGAAAGCGCACAGATGGCGCATGAAAACCAAGCCCATCAGTCTGTCACATCACCCCCATGCATATCAGGGAAACTGTCTGAGCCTCAAGTTATGCAGCAGTCTCTTATGCTGTTTGAAGACTCTGCTGCCAGGGTTTCCCAAGGGCAGATAGAATGCACTAACGCACAACCACTTATGTTTCCTGATGATGAGGACATGGGAATACCACCTCAGCACGTCTCTGATGATGACGAAACACAGGTGCCAACTGCTGCGTCTTTCTGCAGTGTGCAGACTGAACAGGAGGTCAGGGATCAAGACTGGGTGGAAGACGATGCAGGGGACGATGAGGTCCTAGACCCCACATGGAATGAAGGTCGTGCCACTGACTTTCACAGTTCGGAGGAAGAGGCAGTGGTGAGACCGAGCCAACAGCGTAGCAAAAGAGGGAGCAGTGGGAAAAATCAGAACACCCGCCGCCAAGAGACTCCGCCTGCTACTGACCGCCGCCATCTGGGACCGAGCACCCCAAAGGCAGCTTCAAGGAGTTCCCTGGCATGGCACTTCTTCAAACAATGTGCTGACGACAAGACCCGAGTGGTTTGCACGCTGTGCCATCAGAGCCTGAAGCGAGGCATTAACGTTCTGAACCTTAGCACAACCTGCATGACCAGGCACCTGCATGCAAAGCATGAACTGCAGTGGAGTAAACACCTTAAAAACAAGGAAGTCACTCAGGCTCCCCCTGCTACCTCTTCTGCTGCTGCCGCCTCGGCCTCTTCTGCTGCTGCCGCCGCCTCGGCCTCTTCTGCTGCTGCTGCCGCCGCCTCGGCCTCTTCCTCCGCCTCTGGAGGAACGTTGGCACCTGCCGCCCAGCAAACATGGGATGTACCACCAACACCACCACCTGCGTCACCAAGCATCTCAACCATGTCACACGGCAGCGTTCAGCTCTCCATCTCACAAACATTTGAGAGAAAGCGTAAATTCCCACCTAGCCACCCTCGATCCCTGGCCCTGAATGCCAGCATTTCTAAACTACTGGCCTATGAAATGCTGTCATTTAGGCTGGTGGACACACACAGCTTCAAACAGCTCATGTCGCTTGTTGTCCCACAATATGTTGTTCCCAGCCGCCACTACTTCTCTAAGAGAGCCGTGCCTTCCCTGCACAAACAAGTATCCGATAAAATCAAGTGTGCACTGCGCAACGCCATCTGTGCCAAGGTCCACCTAACCACAGATACGTGGACCAGTAAGCACGGCCAGGGACGCTATATCTCCCTAACTGCACACTGGGTAAATGTAGTGGCGGTTGGGCCCCAGGCGGAGAGCTGTTTGGCGCACGTCCTTCCGCCGCCAAGGATCGCAGGGCAACATTCTTTGCCTCCTGTCTCCTCCTCCTCCTACTCAGCTTCCTCCTCCTCTTCTTCCACCTGCTCATTCAGTCAGCCACACACCTTCACCACCAACTTCAGCACAGCCCGGGGTAAACGTCAGCAGGCCATTCTGAAACTCATATGTTTGGGGGACAGGCCCCACACCGTACAGGAGTTGTGGCGGGGTATAGAACAACAGACCGACGAGTGGTTGCTGCCGGTGAGACTCAAGCCCGGCCTGGTGGTGTGCGATAATGGGCGAAATCTCGTTGCAGCTCTGGGACTAGCCGGTTTGACGCACATCCCTTGCCTGGCGCATGTGCTGAATTTGGTGGTGCAGAAGTTCATTCGCAACTACCCCGACATGTCAGAGCTGCTGCATAAAGTGCGGGCCGTCTGTTCGCGCTTCCGGCATTCACACCCTGCCGCTGCTCGTCTGTCTGCGCTACAGCGTAACTTCGGCCTTCCCGCTCACCGCCTCATATGCGACGTGCCCACCAGGTGGAACTCCACCTTGCATATGCTGGACAGACTGTGCGAGCAGCAGCAGGCCATAGTGGAGTTTCAGCTGCAGCACGCACGGGTCAGTCGCACTGCGGATCAGACCCACTTCACCACCAATGACTGGGCCTCCATGCGAGACCTGTGTGCCCTGTTGCGCTGTTTCGAGTACTCCACCAACATGGCCAGTGGCGATGACGCCGTTATCAGCGTTACAATACCACTTCTATGTCTCCTTGAGAAAACACTTAGGGAGATGATGGAAGAGGAGGTGGCCCAGGAGGAAGAGGAGGAAGAGGGGTCATTTTTAGCACTTTCAGGCCAGTCTCTTCGAAGTGACTCAGAGGGAGGTTTTTTGCAACACCAGAGGCCAGGTAAAAATGTGGCCAGACAGGGCCCACTACTGGAGGACGAGGAGGACGAGGATGAGGAGGAGGTGGAGGAGGATGAGGATGAAGCATGTTCACAGCGGGGTGGCACCCAAAGCAGCTCGGGCCCATCACTGGTGCGTGGCTGGGGGGAAACACAGGACGATGACGATATGCCTCCCACAGAGGACAGCTTGTCCTTACCTCTGGGCAGCCTGGCACACATGAGCGACTACATGCTGCAGTGCCTGCGCAACGACAGCAGAGTTGCCCACATTTTAACGTGTGCGGACTACTGGGTTGCCACCCTGCTGGATCCCCGGTACAAAGACAATGTGCCCACCTTACTTCCTACACTGGAGCGTGATAGGAAGATGCGCGAGTACAAGCGCACGTTGGTAGAGGCGCTACTGAGAGCATTCCCAAATGTCACAGGGGAACCAGTGGAAGCCCAAGGCGAAGGCAGAGGAGGCGCAAGAGGTCGCCAACGCAGCTGTGTCACGGCCAGCTCCTCTGAGGGCAGGGTTAGCATGGCAGAGATGTGGAAAAGTTTTGTCACCACGCCACAGCTAACTGCACCACCACCTGATACGGAACGTGTTAGCAGGAGGCAACATTTCACTAACATGGTGGAACAGTACCTGTGCACACCCCTCCACGTACTGACTGATGGTTCGGCCCCATTCAACTTCTGGGTCTCCAAATTGTCCACGTGGCCAGAGCTAGCCTTTTATGCCTTGGAGGTGCTGGCCAGCCCGGCGGCCAGCGTTTTGTCTGAACGTGTATTCAGCACGGCAGGGGGGCGTCATTACAGACAAACGCAGCCGCCTGTCTACAGCCAATGTGGACAAGCTGACGTTCATAAAAATGAACCAGGCATGGATCCCACAGGACCTGTCCATCCCTTGTGCAGATTAGATATTAACTACCTCCCCTTAACAATATATTATTCTACTCCAGGGCACTTCCTCATTCAATACTATTTTTAATTTCATTTTACCATTATATTGTGGGGCAACCCAAAGTTGAATGAACCTCTCCTCTGTCTGGGTGCCTGGGCCTAAATGTGTGACAGTGGCCTGTTCCAGTGGTGGGTGACGTGAAGCCTGATTCTCTGCTATGACATTAAGACAGATTCTGTGCTGACATAAGGCCAGATTCTCTGTTACGGGACCTCTCTCCTCTGCCTGGGTGCCTGGGCCTAAATGTGTGACAGTGGCCTGTTCCAGTGGTGGCTGACGTGAAGCCTGATTCTCTGCTATGACATGAAGACAGATTCTGCGCTGACATAAGGCCAGATTCTCTGTTACGGGACCGCTCTCCTCTGTCTGGGTGCCGGGGCCTAAATGTGTGACAGTGGCCTGTTCCAGTGGTGGGTGACGTGATGCTTGATTCTCTGCTATGACATGAAGACAGATTCTGTGCTGACATAAGGCCAGATTCTCTGTTACAGGACCTCTCTCCTCTGTCTGGGTGCCGGGGCCTAAATGTGTGACAGTGGCCTGTTCCAGTGGTGGGTGACGTGAAGCTTGATTCTCTGCTATGACATGAAGACTGATTCTGCGCTGACATAAGGCCAGATTCTCTGTTACGGGACCTCTCTCCTCTGCCTGGGTGCCTGGGCCTAAATGTGTGACAGTGGCCTGTTCCAGTGGTGGGTGACGTGAAGCTTGATTCTCTGCTATGACATGAAGACTGATTCTGCGCTGACATAAGGCCAGATTCTCTGTTACGGGACCTCTCTCCTCTGCCTGGGTGCCTGGGCCTAAATGTGTGACAGTGGCCTGTTCCAGTGGTGGGTGACGTGATGCCTGATTCTCTGCTATGACATGAAGACAGATTCTGCGCTGACATAAGGCCAGATTCTCTGTTACGGGACCTCTCTCCTCTGCCTGGGTGCCTGGGCCTAAATGTGTGACAGTGGCCTGTTCCAGTGGTGGGTGAAGTGATGCCTGATTCTCTGCTATGACATGAAGACAGATTCTGTGCTGACATAAGGCCAGATTCTCTGTTACAGGACCTCTCTCCTCTGTCTGGGTGCCGGGGCCTAAATGTGTGACAGTGGCCTGTTCCAGTGGTGGGTGACGTGAAGCCTGATTCTCTGCTATGACATGAATACAGATTCTGCGCTGACATAAGGCCAGATTCTCTGTTACGGGACCTCTCTCCTCTGCCTGGGTGCCTGGGCCTGAATGTGTGACAGTGGCCTGTTCCAGTGGTGGGTGACGTGAAGCCTGATTCTCTGCTATGACATGAATACAGATTCTGCGCTGACATAAGGCCAGATTCTCTGTTACGGGACCTCTCTCCTCTGCCTGGGTGCCTGGGCCTAAATGTGTGACAGTGGCCTGTTCCAGTGGTGGGTGACGTGAAGCCTGATTCTCTGCTATGACATGAATACAGATTCTGCGCTGACATAAGGCCAGATTCTCTGTTACGGGACCTCTCTCCTCTGCCTGGGTGCCTGGGCCTAAATGTGTGACAGTGGCCTGTTCCAGACGTGAAGCCTGATTCTCTGCTATGACATGAATACAGATTCTGCGCTGACATAAGGCCAGATTCTCTGTTACGGGACCGCTCTCCTCTGTCTGGGTGCCGGGGCCTAAATGTGTGACAGTGGCCTGTTCCAGTGGTGGGTGACGTGATGCCTGATTCTCTGCTATGACATGAAGACAGATTCTGTGCTGACATAAGGCCAGATTCTCTGTTACAGGACCTCTCTCCTCTGTATGGGTGCCGGGGCCTAAATGTGTGACAGTGGCCTGTTCCAGTGGTGGGTGACGTGAAGCTTGATTCTCTGCTATGACATGAAGACAGATTCTGTGCTGACATAAGGCCAGATTCTCTGTTACGGGACCTCTCTCCTCTGCCTGGGTGCCTGGGCCTAAATGTGTGACAGTGGCCTGTTCCAGTGGTGGGTGACGTGATGCCTGATTCTCTGCTATGACATGAAGACAGATTCTGTGCTGACATAAGGCCAGATTCTCTGTTACAGGACCTCTCTCCTCTGTCTGGGTGCCGGGGCCTAAATGTGTGACAGTGGCCTGTTCCAGTGGTGGGTGACGTGAAGCTTGATTCTCTGCTATGACATGAAGACTGATTCTGCGCTGACATAAGGCCAGATTCTCTGTTACGGGACCTCTCTCCTTTGCCTGGGCCTAAATGTGTGACAGTGGCCTGTTCCAGTGGTGGGTGACGTGAAGCCTGATTCTCTGCTATGACATGAATACAGATTCTGCGCTGACATAAGGCCAGATTCTCTGTTACGGGACCGCTCTCCTCTGTCTGGGTGCCGGGGCCTAAATGTGTGACAGTGGCCTGTTCCAGTGGTGGGTGACGTGAAGCCTGATTCTCTGCTATGACATGAAGACTGATTCTGCGCTGACATGAAGCCAGATTCTCTGCTATGGCATGAAGAGACTGATTCTCTGCTGACATGAAGCCAGATTCTTTGCTATGGCATGAAGAGACTGATTCTCTGCTGACGTGAAGCCAGATTCTCTGCTATGGGACCTCTGTCCAATTGATATTGGTTAATTTTTATTTTTTTTATTTTAATTTTAATTCATTTCCCTATCCACATTTGTTTGCAGGGGATTTACCTACATATTGCTGCCTTTTGCAGCCCTCTAGCTCTTTCCTGGGCTGTTTTACAGCCTTTTTAGTGCCCAAAAGTTCGGGTCCCCATTGACTTCAATGGGGTTCGGGTTCGGGACGAAGTTCGGGTCGGGTTCGGATCCCGAACCCGAACATTTCCGGGAAGTTCGGCCGAACTTCTCGAACCCGAACATCCAGGTGTTCGCTCAACTCTACTTATAAATACAGTTGCAAGAAAAAGTATGTGAACCCTTTGGAATGATATGAATTTCTGCACAAATTGGTCATAAAATGTGATCTGATCTTCATCTAAATCACAACAATAGACAATCACAGTCTGCTTAAACTAATAACACACAAAGAATTAAATGTTACCATGTTTTTATTGAACACACCATGTAAACATTCACAGTGCAGGTGGAAAAAGTATGTGAACCCCTAGACTAATGACATCTCCAAGAGCTAATTGGAGTGAGGTGTCAGCCAACTGGAGTCCAATCAATGAGATGAGATTGGAAGTGTTGGTTACAGCCGCCCTGCCCTATAAAAAACACACACCAGTTCTGGGTTTGCTTTTCACAAGAAGCATTGCCTGATGTGATTGATGACTCGCACAAAAGAGCTCTCAGAAGACCTACGATTAAGAATTGTTGACTTGCATAAAGCTGGAAAGGGTTATAAAAGTATCTCCAAAAGCCTTGCTGTTCATCAGTCCACGATAAGACAAATTGTCTATAAATGGAGAAAGTTCAGCACTGCTGCTACTCTCCCTAGAAGTGGCCATCCTGTAACGATGACTGCAAGAGCACAGCGCAGACTGCTCAATGAGGTGAAGAAGAATCCTAGAGTGTCAGCTAAAGACTTACAAAAGTCTCTGGCATATGCTAACATCCCTGTTAGCGAATCTACGATACGTAAAACACTAAACAAGAGTGGATTTCATGGGAGGATACCACAGAAGAAGCCACTGATGTCCAAAAAAAACATTTAATTCCAGCAAAATCAATAGACATTGATATAATGGGGGTGAGTATATAACAAAATATCCAGCATTGAATAATTAAACCCCTAAAAATTACTTTATTGGTATGCGTTAAAAGGATCCCATAAGGGTCCACTAGATACAAACTAGTTAGTATACAGACAAAAATTGACCAATAACCACATCCAGAATAAAAATAGATATACCTGGGGTATGGGAAAATATATCCCTGAATCTACCCCTATCCTATAAACCTCAGCCCAGGGAGGGCTCCTGATGGTGGAGGCCCCCTGTCCGCGTACCTATACTGCTACCCCTACCTGTACCCTACAGGGGTGTCGCAGAGATGGCAGACAGTTAAACCAGGTATGAGATATGGATAATAAATTATCAACTATATGAGTGAACTGGATGGGAAGAGAAACAAAAAGGAGACAGAACATAGTACAGACAAACACAAAAATACACTTAGTCAGGGATGACAATATAGTCATACACCTCTGTCACCTCGACGCGTTTCACCCACGTAGATACTGTGGGATCATCAGGAGGTGTAGTTATATAGTTAATCTATACAATATTTAGTTAGTGACTCTATAGGTACCGGTACAGAACCGGGTCACACAGGAAGAGTGCTCCAAGATATATGCCAGCTATGAAGCCAAATCGCAAAATCGCACACTTGAAATGAACGCTCTACATATAAATGATGGGGATATATTTAAAGATACTTGTGCCTGATTCAGACTCCATCCAGTACAGATAATGTCGTCCACGTTCTATAAGGGGCAGGAAACAATCATGAACCGCGGTCAATGTCGATGTCTAAACATCTAGATATATATAAAATTGCTAGTAATTGCGGACTTACGGTTCAGAAGATGGGGTGGACCCAGTTAGTTAATTCTCTGTCAATCCCCTGCCATGGTTACTTGGCAGAACCCACACTGAAAATAAGATACATCATCAGCTGTAAGCAATGATGCCAGCGCTCCGTGGACACACACAGTTCAAAAAACCTCTGGTCAGAAAAGAAGGATGCCATACTCACATGGTGGAGTCTCCCCCTATGTTCTATATCCCCTAGTAGGCGATTCACTTACCAGTGTGCAGGCTGTATTTAAAAAGACCGCCGCATTCTGCCACTGATGGATGATTGTGTTCCACCTTAGTCCCATATCCTGCCGTTGGAACGCAAATGCGTTCCAACAACCGGAAATACTATGTCCATGAGGCAGGGCTATACACTCAAAACGGGCGCCGCCCCTCCAGACGCTGGAACGCAAATGCGCTCCAAAGAGCGACTTCCTAGGGGCAGGGCTGTATAGTCAAAGCCAGCGCCGCCCCTTCCGGATGCTGGAACGCAGATGCGTTCCAAGGAGCGACTTCCTAGAGGCAGGGCCATGTGAGAAGAGCCAGCGCCGCCCTTCCAGGTGCTGGAACGCAAATGAGTTCCAAAGAGCGACTTCCGGCCTCTCTCAAGTCAAATGAGGTGCGGTACGCTCCATACAGTGCTCTCCTCCCTTACAGCCATATCGATACCAGGTTGGCCCCAAGCCTTATCCAAACAAAGACCTCTAGTTTAGTCAAGGTGAATGGTGGACCTGGGATCCCCTGAGATGTTGTAATGAGTATATTTATATATTACCCACATTACTACTACCATATAAAGGAGGGCGGAGTGGGGCAGATACTGGGCACCAGAATTATACAGTACCTTACAGTAGCCGCAAAGGAATGTATGTAAATATGATGTTCTCATAAAGCGGGGGTTATCCAAATACACACGCCGGCATATTTCACAATTAATTTTGATGTATACATTCTAAAAGAGAGTAGCCAAGATGTATGGTTACCTCAGGACAGTGATCAGATAATAAATCACTAGTGTCCAATCCGATAAAATATTATATTTCATGCTTTACGCATGTGGTCTAATCTTCAGTACATTTCTAAAGTCACCAAATGCTGGGCTTATAAAAACGGAATAGGGATATCACGGACAGAATCACATCTCATAGAAAACAACTGAATGTCAGCCTTTCATTAATACCGATGGGTGCCTGGGATCGAAATCTGTGTATCCACACGCATTCCTTCTGCAGGATCTTATTGTCCCAGTTCCCACCTCTGGGTGAGGGTGAGCTCCAAGATGGAAAATTTTAAGCAAAGAGGGTCCCCCCCATGCACATCATTGATATGAGAAGCTACTGGAGTGACTTTTTTATTGATGACGTCATTGGCATGTTCACAGATTCTCCTACGTAGCTCCCTTATCGTCTTCCCTATATAGTCTTTAGGGCAGGGACATTGACAGATGTATATAGCCCCTTTACTGCGACAACTGCAGAAGTCCCTGATGTCGAATACCTGGCCTGTGGCTGTGCATGTTATGGTTTTAGCCGTAGAGACGTATTTGCATGCTTTACAGGACCCACATTTAAACATCCCTAGGGGTTTACGGTCCAACCATGTGCCCTCCCTGATAGGGGAAGTATGATGGCTATGGACCAAACGGTCTTTGAGGCTTTTGCCCCGTCTGTAACAGACACTTGGTTTTTCGGTTAAAATATCCGATAGGTCATGGTCCATCCGCAATATGGGCCAGTACCTATTCAGTACCCTCATCACCTCTTGATTGGCCGAATCGTATGTAGAGACAATACGAGGTGGTTGCATTGTGTCTCTATCTCTCGGTTTCGGGACCAATAGTGTAGTGCGATCCTGTGCCACTGCATGCTTAAATGCTAGGTTCAGGGATTTTTGCGGATAACCTCTCTCTTTGAACCTTGATTGTAATTTCCTAGCTTCACTAAAGAATGCATGATTGTCTGAGCAATTCCTCCGTGCACGTAGCGGTCGTCTTCCTAAACATATTGGCAGTTAGCCTGTCACCTTCAATCATGACACGCACATCCAAGAAAGCAATTGTTTTTGGGTCAATCTCTGATGTAAACCGAAGGCCCACATTATTCACATTGATCTCAGTGATGAACCTGCCGAACTCGTCCGACCCACCTCTCCAGACCAGAAACACGTCGTCGATGTACCGTGTCCAGACAACGATTTTGTCTGTCCACCACGTGCTCTGGTCTGGAAAGATATGGGTGTCCTCCCACCAGCCCAGGAAGAGGTTGGCATAGGAGGGGGCACAAGTGCTCCCCATTGCCGTCCCCCTGAGCTGGTGGAAGAACCGCTGGCTTTGACTATACAGCCCTGCCCCTAGGAAGTCGCTCTTTGGAGCGCATTTGCGTTCCAGCGTCTGGAGGGGCGGCGCCCGTTTTGAGTGTATAGCCCTGCCTCATGGACATAGTATTTCCGGTTGTTGGAACGCATTTGCGTTCCAACGGCAGGATATGGGACTAAGGTGGAACACAATCATCCATCAGTGGCAGAATGCGGCGGTCTTTTTAAACACAGCCTGCACACTGGTAAGTGAATCGCCTACTAGGGGGATATAGAACATAGGGGGAGACTCCACCATGTGAGTATGGCATCCTTCTTTTCTGACCAGAGGTTTTTTGAACTGTGTGTGTCCACGGAGCGCTGGCATCATTGCTTACAGCTGATGATGTATCTTATTTTCAGTGTGGGTTCTGCCAAGTAACCATGGCAGGGGATTGACAGAGAATTAACTAACTGGGTCCACCCCATCTTCTGAACCGTAAGTCCGCAATTACTAGCAATTTTATATATATCTAGATGTTTAGACATTGACCGCGGTTCATGATTGTTTCCTGCCCCTTATAGGACGTGGACAACATTATCTGTACTGGATGGAGTCTGAATCAGGCACAAGTATCTTTAAATATATCCCCATCATTTATATGTAGAGCGTTCATTTCAAGTGTGCGATTTTGCGATTTGGCTTCATAGCTGGCATATATCTTGGAGCACTCTTCCTGTGTGACCCGGTTCTGTACCGGTACCTATAGAGTCACTAACTAAATATTGTATAGATTAACTATATAACTACACCTCCTGATGATCCCACAGTATCTACGTGGGTGAAACGCGTCGAGGTGACAGAGGTGTATGACTATATTGTCATCCCTGACTAAGTGTATTTTTGTGTTTGTCTGTACTATGTTCTGTGTCTCCTTTTTGTTTCTTTTCCCATCCAGTTTACTCATATAGTTGATAATTTATTATCCATATCTCATACCTGGTTTAACTGTCTGCCATCTCTGCGACACCCCTGTAGGGTACAGGTAGGGGTAGCAGTATAGGTACGCGGACAGGGGGCCTCCACCATCAGGAGCCCTCCCTGGGCTGAGGTTTATAGGATAGGGGTAGATTCAGGGATATATTTTCCCATACCCCAGGTATATCTATTTTTATTCTGGATGTGGTTATTGGTCAATTTTTGTCTGTATACTAACTAGTTTGTATCTAGTGGACCCTTATGGGATCCTTTTAACGCATACCAATAAAGTAATTTTTAGGGGTTTTAATTGTTCAATGCTGGATATTTTATTTATTTTTTTCCAAAAAAAACATTGCTGCACGTTTACAGTTTGCACAAGAGCACCTGGATGTTCCACAGCAGTACTGGCAAAATATTCTATGGACAGATAAAACCAAAGTTGAGTTGTTTAAAAGAAACACACAACACTATGTGTGGAGAAAAAGAGGCACAGCACACCAACATCAAAACCTCATCCCAACTGTGAAGTATGGTGGTGGGGGCATCATGGTTTAGGGCTGCTTTGCTGCGCCAGGGCCTGGACGGATTGCCATCATCAAAGGAAAAATGAATTCCCAAATCTATCAAGACATTTTGCAGGCGAACTTAAGGCCATCTGTCCACCAGCTGAAGCTCAACAGAAGATGGGTGTTGCAACTGGACAACGACCCAAAGCATAGAAGTAAATCAACAACAGAATGGCTTAAACAGAAGAAAATACGCCTTCTGGAGTGGCCCAGTCAGAGTCCTAACCTCAACCCGATTGAGACGCTGTGGCATGACCTCAAGAAAGCGATTCACACCAGACATCCCAAGAATATTGCTGAACTGAAACAGTTCTGTAAAGAGGAATAGTCAAGAATTACTCCTGACCGTTGTGCACGTCTGATCTGCAACTACAGGAAACATTTGGTTGAAGTTATTGCTGCCAAGGGTTCACATACTTTTTCCACCTGCACTGTGAATGTTTACATGGTGTGTTCAATAGAAACATGGTAACATTTAATTATTTGTGTGTTATTATTTTAAGCAGACTGTGATTGTCTATTGTTGTGACTTAGATGAAGATCAGATCACATTTTATGACCAATTTGTGCAGAAATCCATACTATTCCAAAGGGTTCACATACTTTCTCTTGCAACTGTATAAAGCAATCAATACTCACCTCATTGATCCACTGCTGTGGCAGTTCTGGCACTTACCAGGTCTCCAACTGAACTATTGTTCCTGGTGCCTCTCAACATACATGAAATACCTATGGATCACTGCTGTGTTCAGTGATTGGCTGAGTTGGTATTTCCTGTGTGTCGAGAGGCATTATGAAGCAAAGACCCAGGAAGTGTTGGAACAGCCATGATGGGGGATTGGTGAGCTGAATAATGCTTGTTTTATTTTTTTGTACCCATTCTGTCCCTTTTGTAAACAAATTTATTTATCCATCAGACAACCCATTTATTACACAGGATATGATAAAATTAGGTAACAGTATATAACCAAAAGGAGCTCACCATGTTTTGACTTTTAGGGTGTTTTGCATGGCCAATTCCTGGTTAGTAGGTGTATTGCAAGGGTATTTTTTAAATACTGATTGGTTCTGTCCCTTTAATTCCATTCCCTTTTATTATTACCATTCTGTGTAATGATGTGCCTTGTAATCGAGTACCCATTCCCCATTGTGCTGATAAGACCACATTAATGAGTGATCTCAGAGACATGCATGTTTCACACTGGAGGAGGGGCTAAAAGGTTTAAAGTCTGTGACACACATACATTCAGGAAACTCTATTGAAGACTTCATCCTAGGTAGAATGTAAGTTTTGATTTGCCCTATCTATCTTGTAAACCCTGGGGTGTCGGTTATGTGTTATAACGTGGTAGACAGCCATGTGTTATAGCATGACCATTGGAGTCTCACCTCATAGTCATACCCCATATTGCATGTTGCATATTTAGGCTAGTGTGATTTGTTAGTGTTATCGTATATTTAATCACACTTAGTAAATATATTTACTCACTTAGCCTGCGTAAGCTTATTCATTCTCAAATCTTTTGAATTCACATTACATTACAGTAGGAAAATGGAGTCTTACTGCTACACATACAATATGAGGTCAAATACTAGAGATTAGTGAATTTGTTGAGGTTCGGTTTGGTCCAGTTTCTCCGAACCAGATTGGCTCCAATTGCCCTGTAAATTGGTATATAACACCCTCTAGTCTCCTACGACTTTTTAGAAAACATGTTAACTCTTTTCGTTCATGCTTTATGAATTTTTGCTTTTTCTCCCCTCCCCCAAGCTCTTGAATACAATGACAGCAAATGTAAATCATGTGACACTGACATACATACACGTAGCTATGTTAACGAACAGCGGCAATCATTTATTATTTGTTTTACAACACCTTTTAACGTAATTAGGCTCTAGATTTTGTTGCCAAGGTGTTTTGCGACAAAATCTGTGACTTTACTCTTCTAACACCACTTTTGCAAAGTGGTGGGAAAGGGGAGCGTGGCGTGGGTGGGGAAGAGGGCCCGTCTTATTCATAATTTTCCATGCCAGTTGTAAGGGATCACTGTACTTGGGGGGTCATTCTCACAAGAATCGTCTTCAGGACACCAGGTTTCAGGTCCAAACAGTGCATTTATTGTGCCTCAGCAAACCAAACTAAAATAGTACAAAATAAACATCTGCCCGGCTGGGCTCTAACTAAACATGAACTTCCTGACTCACCTAAGTCAAAGTTCACACCCTGTGAACCCATGCGACTTTGTCAGCCAATGTCCCACGGCCTCCTGGCTGTACAGAGTCCAGTACGCCCACTGTCTCCAGGTCAGTGTTTATTGTGGGGGATTGGGGCTTAGTAGTCCGCCTGACTATAGCCCTGTGACTCTCCCAGGCATCGCTTCGTCACCCAACTCCAGGCTATCTCCCAGCCTTGTGGTCCCTCAGCCTTGCCCAGCTGAGACCACACAGACAGAGCCTCCAGGCCTCTGTCCACAGGTAACACACTCCCCCCTTGCTGACACTCTGGGAGGTGCTTTCTGTCAGGCTGAGTACCTCCAGCTGGTCTCACCTGTGGTGGAATAGGGATGTGGACCGCACTATCCACCCCTTCCTTGCCTCTAACCCGCTTGAGACCTGTCACTATCTCACACAGTGAATAGCATGTAAAATGGCCTTAAACTATGCTGGCAAGAGAGCTGGCGTAGTTTAAGGCATGTCGCACAGCCGGCAGCAGCAACAGCCAATCTTATATAGAGGCACTGGCAGTGCAGAGGGATTAAGACCAGCGTATAAATCGCCGGTCTTAATGTTTTCCAGTGTGTTTAAAAGCACACCACACTGTGGCATGTGTTATGCTTTTTCTTGTTCCAAAGTTTCCAAAAATTGTCCCTTATTGAGGCAGATGATGTTTAATAGCGAGGGTCTAAAAGCATGGCTTTCCAGTAATCATCAGACTTCTTGATTTCACCTGTCATCGTATTAGCAAGTGTAACACCCCAGAGTTGTGTTATGAAACTCTTTTACCCCGCTACAACCTGTTAAGAGCATTAACCTTGTCATCAAATGTGATTTTACATAATATCCTCACAAATGTGCATTGTAAAGCCTTGTTACATGTATATTGTCATTTTCCATGTTCACCAGCAGGTGGCAGTTTAGTGTTTCTGAGCTGGAATAGTACATTCCAGTTCAGCTCCCCCCTTCTGTGAGCAAAGTGGGCTATGCCCATATCCTGCCTCATGGGGACGGAAGGAAGTTAGTGTTAGTGTGCCAGCCGACCCTGCTAGGGGAAGGCTGTGCATGTAGGAGCTCCCAGATATAAGGATCCAAAGCCAGGATCTTGTTTCGGCTGAGACATTGATCATCATCCCCATCTTGAGCTCTGCAGCCTCAGCTGGTAGAAGCAAGCAGACCACTCCAGTTCCAGGAAGAACCATACCCTGTAAAGATTGCTGTGAGTAAAGTTCAGACCCAGGAGAAGCCATAATCCTCCTCAGCTAGTCAGTCCCCAGACAGCAGAATATACAAAGCGCAGAAGCCAAATTCCGGCCACATTACAGAGCTACAAAGCAGACGTAATTTTCCTGCAAAGCTCCAGGTACATGATAGAGCTGAAGATATATTCCTGCCACACATTGCCAATACCTGCTGGGACCAAAGACTAATGCTGTACCTTGCTTGGATGAAAGCTACAACCAGTAAAGGCAAGTTTGAACTTTACCCAAGGTCTGGATCTCAATTACTGCTGCAAATTCCTCTATTACTCCTACTATCACCACACTCATTTTATTGCAAGTGAGCCAGGATCCAGGAGTCCAGCCGTACCCAGGTAGGAGACACCGTTGATACCATTACCACTACCATACAGAGACATTACACCACTCTGTTACGTGAGTTACAACACCTTAAAGGGCCCTGTGTAAGTACCCTGCGCGCACGCTGCAATTGGCATCACAAACAAACAATAGACTATTATACACATATCCTGACCCACTGCATAATTTGGCGTCCGTGTAACCGTACCATGGTCCTGCTCATTGCACAAGCAAGCATACAGCTCACCATTCTGGCCAGCATGCTCAAGGAGCCAGTCCCTTCTGGCTCCACCACCCACTGAGAAGATTGGGTGTCATTGCCAGTGCCATCGTCATCATTATCCTCTTGCTCCTCAACCTCCAACTCATCCTCCTCAATGGCAGTTTCTACTTGTGGGTCCCCAACAGCTACAGGGGAGGGTGGGCAGGCAACCCCCCCCCCCCCCCCCCAAAAAAAAATGTGAACATTCTGCAGATGCACCGGATTTCAGCCTAGTATTTCACCTTATCACTCAGAGATTTAAAACGCTACCGTATTGTAAGACACACGTATATTGCTATTTTCCCAAACCACCCAAAAAAGTTGAACCATCTGGAGATACTTTGACACTGACACTTGGTGCACAGCGAGAATCACAAGGAGCACACGTTCTGTGCCATGTGAGAGTACAAGGCAGGGATAGTTTTTTGGGAGAAATAATGATGGCTAGGTATCTTCCAGCGCGGCTGAGTACACGCCATCAGCTCCCTAAAGGCAGCAGACTCACCGACAGGCGGGAATTAAGCTTGTGCACTAGCAGATTGCTGGGAGTGTTAAGTTGTTTCCTGGCCACGGAATCTGTTATTGATAGCTGACTATGGCGGAGGAGGAATCTGAGCGGGAGAAGCAGAAGGGGATGATGAGATGACGATGTGAGAGACACCATACTGAACTTGGATGTGGCCTGGCTGCCACAAGGAAGATCGGGAGAAGAAGGAAACTCTTGTTGGTGTAGCTGGCTGCCACATTTGCCCACGGGATGATATCTTAATACTCCATGTTCTTCAATAGAGCTGTGGTACCTATGTTTGTGTTTGGCTGTCCATGGCTTCTGGCAGCATAGAGAAAAACTGCCAGACAGAAGATACTTGAGTAGAGCTACAAGCAGCTGAGATTGGCTTAGATCTGACACATTTTTGGCTTAATGCACCCACAGTGCATGACTTTGGCTGTTTTATGGGAGGTATGTTGCCTATGCTCTTTATTGCTGCCACCACCCTCCTCCCCTGATGTTGCCTCCTCCTCAGCACCCCAATCTGGCTTCAAGTTCCTGTCCAACACACAATCATCATTGGGGTCCTCACCCTCCCTGCCATTTTTTTTAGACAGTGAGATATAATGGTGGGGTCCTTGGTCCCCCTTCCATGTTGTGCCCCGACTGCCACTGTTGCTGCCTCCACCACCAATACTGTGGCTACGGGTGCCACAACTAACACATTTATGCATGAGGTCCCCAGCCTCGTCATTAACCTTCTCATGAGGGCAGTCCAAATGCTGACTGCTCTCACACAAGTTGTCAGCAGGAAGACTGCCTTGTCTATCTGCCGAAGGGCGTTATCGGTTTTCTTGCCATTTATTAGGAAAATGGAAGGCACCGCACTAGAGAGGGGCAGTAAAGACAGAGAGGACTCCAGTGAAATCCTTCTCTGTGGCTGCAAGGAGGAGGAGCAGGAGGAATGGTTTGACCCCTGGCTCCATGGCATGGTGTCAGACTTAGAAGTCACAACCACATGATCCTGCTGTGAGTGAGAGGAGTCATCCAATCCACAATCTCATCCTTTACGATAATGTTGCACCTTTCCGAAATCAGCAGGGACAACTGTGGCCTACTACTACTACTACTACTCCTAGCCGGATAGCTGGTGCTGCTTCTACCCACAATTTGTCTGTGGGAGGATACGGACTAGCCCTGGGTCTTTCATTTGGAACCCCTCCTTATCTCTGACCAGGGGCGTTGATAAGTTAAAACATTCGGGGCCTGGAGCCTGGATGTTTTGTCCCAGGCCCCGAATGTACTGCCTGCCAGATAGACACAACTGTATTGCCGTCCTCAGGACGGCAATATAATTTAATCTAATGTACTGCAATAGCTGAAGGATCTGTGAACACATCAGTCATGTGATCAATGCTAAAGGCAGCGGTTGAGAAGAACCTGCGATGATGTCACCATCATGTGACCAGTGCAAGGGAGGATGGCGCTCAGCAGTGAAGAGGAGAAGTCCTGGGGAAGAAGCTGTGGTGAGGTCTGCTACATGTACATGAGAAAAGGTAAGTACAGGGATAGATTCTCAGTGTGAGAGGCAAAGTAATGCTGGTTATTTAACTGGGACTGTATGTTAGGGGTGAAGGGAGGGATGTTATTTACATGGGACTGTATGTTGAGAGGGTGATGTTATTTACATGGGACTGAATGTTGAGGGGGTGATGTTATTTACATGGGATTGCATGTTGGAGGTGGCGTTATTTTATTTACATGGGACTGTATGTCGAAGGTGGCTGGGGAGGGGGTGATGTTATTTACATTGGACTGTATATTAAAGGGGCTGAAGGGAGGGCAGTGATATTTTTACATGGGACTGTATTTTGGAGGGGACAGGAGAGATGGTGTAATATTATTTACATGGGACTCTACAGCCTAGGGAAATAATGTTATTTACATGGGACTGTATGGTGGAGAGGCCGAGGAATTATAATTTCTAAGTGCACTAAAGGGAGGAATATAATTACAGGGGCACTGCAGGGAGCATTATAAATACTGGGGGCACTTCATGGTGAGCATTATAACAGTAGGGGGGCAATATAAATTTATCACACCTTTCAATACACATTGGGGGAAGATACGTGACATCATGTCTCATTACTGGTCCCTTTTATTATCAGACAGTGACCTCAGGGGGTCACTCTCTGATTACCCTCTGATTACATGGAAGAGGTCTAAAAATTTGGGCGATTTGCTCACAAGAAGCCATTCTGTTCCATCTGGTGCACGTAACCCCTTTGGTAGCAGGGGCCCCAGCTGGGGGTCATTTCCATGTGGCAATTGCCAGGCCTGTAGGCACATGTCAAGATTGACCTCCTTTACAGACTCAAGTGGGAGTAAGGAATATCGAATAGTACACCATATTAATTGCAAAACAACAGCAGTTATTTATCTCCTAGAATGCCCCTGCAATATTCTTTATGTGGGCATGACCACTAGGGAGCTCCGAGTGCGAATTCTTGAACATACGAGAAAAATCCGAAGGGCAGGTACAATGAGGTTGGAGGAGTTAAATAAATCACAACCCATAGTCTTGCACTTCAAGGATAAGCACAATTGTGACCCCAGGGGTTTGCGAGCCAGGGGCATCGATAAGGTGTCTCTGGGCTGTCTAGGCGGGGATTACAAAAAAGCACTGTTACAGAGAGAGACTAAATGGATAGTCATGTTAAAAACTGAGATTCCCTTTGGATTAAATGAGGCGGTTGGTTTCAGGTCCTTTTTATGATTGCGCTGTTTTATTTATTAAGATTGAATGTGGGTATTCTTTATGTGTATTTGAATAAATTTTTTCCTTTTCTTGGTCTTTCTTATTTTTAGCACCCTTGACGATATATTTTTCTCCAGCAAGATGTAGTACGCCTTGTCAACATGCGGATGCATGTTGAAAATCTGCTCCCTTAATTGCACTGTCACTTTAATTATTTTTATATAATTTGGTCTGGTGACTTCTTCCTATATCACTGTTGCACTTTATATTTATATCTATTTTTGTTAAATATGATCAACCCTCCGAAAAAAATCTACTGTTTTGTCATTATATTGTTTCAGTTTTTCTATTTATGTACAATTAATAACTTTCCTTTATACATGGATATGAGATATGAATTACTTACTGGACAAGGCACTTGGCACTTTATTGTAGTTTCTGGGAACAGCATACATGCAATAATGATTAGTATTGTGTATTGGGCTAATCATGTCAGTTACATTTGTATTATACTTCCTGGGAACAGCATACATGTAATAATGATACTATGATAATATTGTATATTGGGCTAATCATGTCTATCACATTGTATTTACATGGCACTTGCACTTTTTCACAGTACTTGTTGATTATATAATGAACTGTTTGTTTCATCATTATCACTGATTTCAAGGTATACTGCGGATCAATATTTTGTTTCAGCAGTTATACCTTTCCCTTGTTGTTTATACCTGGTGTGCACGCATTCCACGCATGCGCTGGCATGGGCACATCATCTGGTGCTCCGCATATCTCCTCTCAGCAGTGGGCGTTGGGTTGCCGCGGGTGGTCGTTCACGTGAACACGCGTCGCTTCTGCTGTGAAGAGATGGGAGGCGCGCTCTGATGATGCGGCCCAACTCATCATGCTGGACCTGCGTCATTGAACTATTTCAGGTGCGTTTTTAATATAAATACCCGCTTTTAACATCACTTGTTTAAGCCTCCTGACGAAGCCAGAGGGTTGGCGAAACGTGCGTTGGGGCAGCAGCACACAGAGAACCTCGGTCAAATTGTCCACGATAGGTAAATTTTTTTTGGTCATTTTCAGTCATATGTTGTTATGCTGTGAAGCTCATACATACTTTGGGGTACGGTTTTACCATCGATTTTTGTGCTATTAGTGACCGGACCTCGTTTTGGGGCTATCTGACCCTCATACATTGTATGTATGTAGCACATGTCCGTGATTGTAATTTGAACTGGTGCACTACCTACACTGTGTGCCATCTGGGCTGAATGCACAACCATCACCCGTGGATATTATACTATTATCCTTGTTGGCTCAAGACCTGTGTTCTGTCCCCACATGAAGGCGATTGAAGGTGTAACTGATAATGACTTTGTGACTGGCCTACCTTCGTATCCAAGCAGTGGAGCAGACCGGACCGGCAGATGCTCAGGTTAGATGGATCCAGACGTAGACATGAGGATGCAATCAAACGTGGGTTTATTTGATCCAGAGCAGTGACATACGGTGATGCAATACAGGAATGCAGTAGATGCTGTCATGTGGATGTCTTTTCTGAGGCTAACTGCTGAGGTAACTGCTGAGGCAACTGCTGGTCAAAAACTGATGCCTTCACAAGCCGAGGTGTGTGTCTCCAGTCACAAAGGATGCAGCACTGAAAAAGGCTACAGGAAGTGACCAGGCCCAAGGCTGCTAAAACCACGCCCAGAGAAAACTTTATAGACAACGAACGAAGCGTGCAGCATACAAATTCCGGCCAGCAGATGGCAGCAGAGAACAATAGATTTAAACAACATAGGTAAAAACAAGAAATAATACAGTGCAGAAATTCAATATGAAAGGAACAGCACACTCCCCGTCTGAAATTCACTTTGGGGATTTCACTATGACGAATGTCCATAAAATATAAACAACCTGTAAAAGAAAAACATGTTAGAATGCAAAAAAGATTAGTCCTGTTTTCCAACTTGGAATGGAGAAGATCTGCGAAGCTAGATACAGTCCTGTTCACCCATCAGGGACGTTCTCGATGGGTCTCGTCCAACTGGAGAAACGTTCAAAGCGCAGACAACTGAAGCTGGCGGTTTGCTTTGTTCCAGTGACTAATGCACTAACTTCAGTGCGGATTTCTGGATCATTATCCGGATCCTGGATGCTGAAAACTTCCTGTACACATTCGTCCGCCTCTCCAAGCAGAAACTCTGGACCAAAGACTATTCCGACGTGATTTTGGTTGTTGGGTTCTGTCACCTTCAGATAGGCAACCGCTGCGATGGCCTCCGTGGAGGCGTCCGAGAACACGTGGAGTTCTTTCTTTATGCTGGAGGAAAGTGAAGTTTTAATATAGCATCTCGGGATGTGGATCTCATCCAAGGCACACAAAGATCGCTTCCAGGCTTCCCATTTTTGCTCTTTCTCGGAGGGAAGTGGGGTATCCCAATCCTTGACTGTTTCAGAAAACTGTCTCAGTAGAGATTTACCTTGTATGGTAATGGGCGCTACAAATCCCAGCGGATCGAATAGGCTGTTTACTACTGATAGGACTCCTCGCTTTGTGAATGGCTTGTCTGCACAACTTATCTGAAAACCGAAGGAGTCAGCCGAGAGATCCCATCTGAGGCCCAAGCTCCTCTGCACAGGTGGACTGTCCAGTCCCAAGTTAATGTCCTTGAATCCTGGTGCATGATCGCCTGATTCGAAGGCCCTCATAACGGCCAGGCTGTTTGAAGCAATTTTGTGTAGTCTAAGTTTAGCTTGGTACAACATACTTTGAGTCCTTTTAAGCAGATCGATAGCCGCTTCTTCAGTCGGTAGTGATTTGAGTCCATCGTCTACGTAGAAGTCCTTTTCTACAAAGTCTCTGGCGTCTTTACCGTACTCGGATTCTCCCTCTAATGCAGTGCGCCGAAGGCCGTAAGTTGCCACGGCAGGTGAAGGGCTGTTTCCAAATACGTGTACCCTCATACGATATTCTGCCATCTCTGCGTTGGTGTCATTATTCTTGTACCACAGAAACCTGAGGAAATTCCGGTGGTCCTCTCTGACTACGAAACAGTGGAACATCTGTTCAATGTCGGTGGTGATGGCAACGAGCTCTTTTCTGAACCTCATCAGCACTCCAACTAGGTTATTCGTCAGATTAGGACCTGTGAGAAGGACATCATTAAGAGATACACCTTGATGTTTGGCACTTGAGTCGAAAACGACCCTAATTTGATTAGGTTTCCGTGGGTGATACACTCCAAATGAAGGCAAGTACCAGCACTCGTCGTTCTTCCCTAAGGATGGAGCTGGTTCTGCATGGTTGTTGCGAAATATTTTGTCGATAAAGGCAACGATGTGTTCTCTCATCTCAGGCTTGCTGTTCATGGTACGCTGAAGAGAGTTAAATCTAGACAGAGCTTGTTCCCTATTGTTCGGGAGTCTCACCCTGGTAGCTCGGAAGGGTAATGGAGAAACCCAGTGATTGGTTTCGTCTTTAAGGAACTCATTGTCCATTATCTTGATAAATTCTCTGTCCTCTACTGACAAAGCTACTTTATCATCGTCCTTGCTTGTGTGAAAGACTAATCTTCCCAAGTTGTCGGCAAAGGGAGGAATGTCGTCAGGTGGTTGTATGAGGTCTGGAGGCTTCTCTTTCACCTCATAGTGATGAGGGCAAGGCTTAATGCAAGTTGTGCGTCCATCTCCACGCACGTACGTTTTGAATGAGTGGATTTTTGGCTGATCCAAACATACATTTCCTATGACTACCCATCCCAAGTCCAGTCTCTGGGCGTATGGTGCATAGTCGGGACCATTACACTGTTGACGCACCTTGTGTACCCTTAGATTGTCTCTGCCAAGCAGGAGTAGAATCTCGGCGTTGTTGTCCATAGGTGGGATAACGTTGGCTAGGTGCCTTAGGTGTGGATGGTGAAATGCAGCTTCCGGGGTAGGAATTTCATCCCTATGGTTGGGTATTTGATCGCATTCGATCAGCGTCGGTAGAGGTATTTCTGTATTTCCACTGACGGAACAAGAGATGAATCCTTGTGCCCTCCTGCCGCTAGTCTCTATGCGACCCGAGCAGGTGTTTAAGATGTAGGGTTCTGACGGTCCCTTTATTCCAAAGGCTTTAAAGAATTTAGGTCCTGCTAGGGAGCGGTTGCTTTGGTCGTCAATGATGGCATACATTTTTACTGCCTTTTCTGGTAGCCCCTCCGGGTAGACCTTGATTAGGCATATGCGGGCACAACATTTCTCACTCTGGCCCTCCCCACATACGTCCGAGCATGAGCAGGAAACAGCAGTGGCTGTGTTAGCGTGGTTCTGGGGCTCCCCGCCATGACTTGGAGCAGGACTGGTGGTGACGGCAGCAGGTGAATCCCTTGTGAGTGGAGTTGGGTGCATAGCTGAGGCATGTCTATCACTATGACACTCCTCACACTTGATAATGGATTTGCAGTCCTTAGCCATGTGCTCCAATGAAGCGCAGCACCTGAAGCATACCCCAAGCTCGGTGAGGACTTTCTTGCGCTCCTGTATGGTTTTGGATCTAAATCCTCTGCATTTGTTCAGTGAGTGTGGTTTTTTATGAATGGGACATTCACGATTGAAGGCCTTGTCTCCTGATGAGGTAGTGTACTGTCTACCAGTGGGTACTGCAGATGATGGTAGGTTAGTCTTTCTAACATTCACGCTGCTCTTAAAGTCTCTGTGTTTATGCACAATACTTTCATACCTTGATGATGGTGTCACTGAAGCTGTAGTATTGAACTCCAGGAAGTCGAGGCTGGGGTCATTCCTCATCTGGGACTGTTCATCGATGAATCTACAGAAATGAATAAATGGGGGAAAAGTGACGTCATGCACTCTTTTGTACCTTGAGACTGATGCCGCCCACTTCTCTTGCAGGCTGTATGGTAACTTCACGACAATTGGGTTCACCCCATGGGCTGTATCGAGGTAGCACAGCCCGGACAGACGAGGGTCTCTTTTGGCAAGCTCCAGTTCCATGAGCAAATCACTTAAATCCTGAAGCTTATGGACATCCTTGAGACTGATCTTGGGGACGTTCTGCAGTCTCCTGAATAGTGCCTTCTCTATTGCTTCTGCACTGCCAAAGGTGCGTTCGAGTCTCTGCCAGGCTGCAGCGAGACCTGCTTCTGCTTGTCCTACATAGACAGTTCTAAGGCTCTTGATGCGATTTGTGGAGCCTGGGCCCAGCCAGTTGATCAAGAGGTCAAGCTCCTGCTCTGCAGTTAGGTTGAGGTTGGCGATGGCGGCTTTGAAGGTTGCCTTCCAGGCTCTATAGCTCTCCGCACGGTCATCAAATTTTGAAAGACTGGTGTTAATTAGCTCTCTGCTCACCATAAACCTGGCAAACTCAGACATATCTGATTTCTCACTGCTTGTTGCCATGACAACTTGTGATGCCCCTGGGGCGTATAGGCTGCGTGGCGTGAAAGGGTGAGATGCTTCCGGGTAGAATGATGTTGCTGCAGGGTTGAGCTGTGGTCTAGCCTCTGTAGATTCTGATGACTGCTGCTTGAGCTGTGGAGGTAGGCCAGGAAACACCTGGTAGCCATCTTGCTGTAATAACTGCCCTTGAGAGAGCGCGTCTGGGCGACTGTTATTGGATTGCTCGGGTGCTGTGGGTGTCACTGGCCCTGCAGGTAGAGCTGACTTGGAGGTTTCAGTGTTGTTGGCTTGGACAGTACTGCACACTGGGGGTGGTGCAGATAACTGTTTCAGTATGTAGTCGCTGGTGCGATCAGCTGGATCGTCTATCTCCTCTGGTGGTAAGCAGACTGAATCAAGGCCTTGGCTCAATGCTTGCTCAAGTAGTCTTACTTTTGCTAATGCAATTTCCTCTTCCCTCTCTGATTCAAGGATCTTTATTCGAGCCTCTGCTTCTGCCCTCTTGGCTTCTGCCTCTGCTTCTGCCCTCTTGGCTTCTGCCTCCGCTTCAGCCCTCTTGGCTTCTGCCTCCGCTTCAGCCCTCTTGGCCGCCGTCTGTGCCTCTGCCCTCGCAAGGACTTCTTTTTCGGTGAAGGAACGCCTCACTTTGGATTGCTCTGCATTTATGCGGGCCTCTAGTAATCTTTCGCTCAGGGTGGAGCTTCTAGAGCATGATGATCTGTAGGACCGCGAGGAATGTTTGGATGAATGCGATCTGTGTGATCTAGTTTCTTGCAAATGAGAGATACGGAGTTCCACTTTATCTTTAGCATCCAGCACCATGGCGTCTCTTTGTCTGTCTATTGATTCTGCCTTGCACAATTCTGACGGGGCTTCTTCAATATTAGAGTCTTTTAGAAAGGTTATATACTTTGTGGACAGTCTCTTGTATCTTTCATGGGCTGCGTTCAGCCGCCCGACGGCAACTTGTAAGCTGGTGGCATCGCCTGAGGAGGACTTAAGTCCTGATATGAGGGAGGAAACTCGTTCCCATAGCTCTTCCAGGTTGTCACATAGCTCGTCTTTCCTGGTGTGATAGTTTTCCGTGACCTTTATAGTTGGTTTGAGAGAGCGCCTTGGTCGCGTGACTTGGTCTGCTGGAAGTGTGGGTTCTACCTCCAGCTCTTCATAATGATCAGTATCAGGTTGCATTTGCTTTGTTTCATCGCTGGGGAACTGTACAAGGTCCTTTTCGGACATTTTGATTTAAGGTGCGCTGTCTCTTTAAGAAATCAAACTTTTGAATTGGGGGCTGAAAATTGCAGTGCGGCTCAGATGAGGCACCCCGATGAGTTTCCCAAGGTGTTTTGAGTGAATTGCGGGGTTTTGGTATAAGGGAGGCCCCGCGTGCGTGAACAGTTCTTATATCATGCGAGCAAGGGTTAATATAGGATGTAGAAAGTGGCTTGGCAAGTAGTGGAGGACTTCCAGGCGAGAGTATATCTACTGCGGACACGCCGTGCTTCCCCTTAGGCTTATGGGACATGCACTGTTGCTGGGCAGATTTGCTGGGAGTGGGCCTGTTGCAGGGGAGGTTCCTGAGTGTGGCGCTGGGCTCTGAGGGAACCTGTAGCCGGGCATTGGACATTCAGACGGATATTGACTGAGGTACAAGGCTTTAAGGCAGTTTTTGACTGTTCTGTCCCCACATGAAGGCGATTGAAGGTGTAACTGATAATGACTTTGTGACTGGCCTACCTTCGTATCCAAGCAGTGGAGCAGACCGGACCGGCAGATGCTCAGGTTAGATGGATCCAGACGTAGACATGAGGATGCAATCAAACGTGGGTTTATTTGATCCAGAGCAGTGACATACGGTGATGCAATACAGGAATGCAGTAGATGCTGTCATGTGGATGTCTTTTCTGAGGCTAACTGCTGAGGTAACTGCTGAGGCAACTGCTGGTCAAAAACTGATGCCTTCACAAGCCGAGGTGTGTGTCTCCAGTCACAAAGGATGCAGCACTGAAAAAGGCTACAGGAAGTGACCAGGCCCAAGGCTGCTAAAACCACGCCCAGAGAAAACTTTATAGACAACGAACGAAGCGTGCAGCATACAAATTCCGGCCAGCAGATGGCAGCAGAGAACAATAGATTTAAACAACATAGGTAAAAACAAGAAATAATACAGTGCAGAAATTCAATATGAAAGGAACAGCACAACCTGAGTTTCTCCAGTGTGATCTCCACTATCAGGGGTTGGGGGTGAGGCGGTTTTGCAGCCACCTCCTCCATTTTGTGTTCACCATGTTTTATATATATTACCAATAATAAAGATTTTTGCTTGATAATTAATGCGAGTATTTCTCATTATTATTAGGGGCTATTTGCAGAGTTGTTGTAGGGGGGCAATATAAATACTGGGAGCACTGTAGGGGCATTTTAAATACAGGGTACATTATAGGCGTTCTTATTACTACTGGGGAATCTATAGGAGTGACTGAAAAATGCCTTTAGTGCCAGTGTAGGGAGGGGGCAAGGGTTTGACTTAGAGAATTGGGCTATATGAATTGGGCTTGGGCCCCAGATCTTTTGAGACCCTAGCAATGCCCCTGTTTCTGACATTTATATACCTAAATTTACACAGTCACACTCAATATGGAAAGGTTTGCAAGTCTGTTTTCTGGAACTTAAAGGCATAGAGGCACAATAAAATGTCCTTCCCTTTTCACAAACACACTAAAGACACTACTACTGACAACTGACTTTGGAAATAATGCAGTATAGGCACCACTAACAGATTTGGGCCTAATGTCTTATGTGTGTCTAAATATCCAGATTCAGAAAAAAGCTTTCTAGTGTAAAACACAAGTTAACAACCTACTATACGATTATTCCCTCCTCACCAACACTTGAACTGTCTGGAGATGACCTGACATAGATTTTGGACTAGTATCTCACGTTTTCACTCAGAGATTTGAATGCTACTGTCTGTATTGTAAGATACACATACTGTATAATGTCTGGAGATGCACCAAAATGGATTTCAGCCTAGTATTTCTCATTATAACTCAGAGATTTAAAATGCTACCCTGTGTATTGTAATACAAATGTATAGCGTTATTTTCCCAATCTCCCCCCCCCCCAAATAAATAAAATTTAAAAAAATTAAACTGTTTGGAGATGCTCTGACATCTGACATGGATTTTGGCCTAGTATTTCTCATTATCATTCAGAGATTAAAAACGATACCCTCTGTATTGATAGACACAAGCATTATGTTATTTTCACAACCCATCCCCCCAAAAAGAATGGAACCATCTGGAGATGCTTTGACACTGATTTCAACCTGGTAATTCAAATTATCACTCAGAGATTTAATACGCTACCCTCTGAATTCTATGACACACATATATTGAAAATTCCAAAACCCCACCCCAAAAAACTTGAACTGTCTGGAGATGCACTGACATGGATTTTGGCCTACTATTTCATGTTATCACTCAGAGATTTAAAACACAACCCTCTGTTTTGTAAGACACTTATGTATATTGCTGTTTTTCAAAACCCCCCCCCCCCCCCCTAAAAAAAAAAAAATGAACGATCTGGAGATGCCCTGACACAGATTTTGTACTAGTAAGTCAGGTATGGGGAGGGACAAATGTTCTTGCACACAGCTGCTTTTGAGATTCTGCATCAGCTGCAGCTGAGGTATAAGGCAGTAACTTCAGCTAGAAGGTACTGCCAGACATACCCAGCCTTAGCTCCTCACTTCTCACTCTTTCTAGCCTTTCCCTTCACTGTCCCACACACTAGAACTGAAGCTTGATTGTGACTGTAGGCTGTATGGCACGGGTAATTGGGAGGGGAAAACACCAGATAACACACAGAAGGAAATAGTCTAGGCCTCAAAGCTAAGGGAGAGGGATGGTGACCTCCTAGGAATACCTAGACCTCTCCCTGTCTCCTGCCAATATGAGTAGACTCAGAAGGTGGAAATACTCATACACTGGAACCTTAGCCCTGGAGACCCTGGAAATCCCTAGGAGTGGTGGCAGGGAATGAGACTACTGGTTCCCTCCCAGATGAAGGAACCATTGTCTCCCTGAGGTCTAGAAAACAAGAAAATGCAAAACAAGATGCACTTAGCTTAGAGAAGAATGGAGTAGGAGGAGATCCAAAGGAACAACACACCAGCTCAACCAACTCCATCAGGAAATATCAACCGCATGGTAAGCAGTGTGAGTCAGTACTAAATAGAGCCTCAGTAATGATCACAAGCTGCACCTGACAAGAGGTGTGGTCATTACCAAACAACAATACTGCAAGGTGAAAACAGAGAGACTGTCAGATACCCTCACGTGCCGCCAGTCTCTCAGATATTCTTACTAGTGATGGATGAACATCGGCCAGGACGACAAATGTTCGCGAACTGCAAGTTCGCGGCGGCCTCATTCACTTTAGCTCATATTTGCAGCCACCAAATACAAATAGTAAAAATAGTCCCACAACATGGACAGTGACATACTAGAGGGGGGGATCAATGACAAAAATTCCAACAAAAAATATGTATCTTAATCAGGGGACATTTTAATGCGTTTTAAAGAGAAATTCTCTGAAATGTGCCCCGTTGGAGTCTAGAAATTTTTTATTTTAGGCCACAGGAGTACGGGCCTTAAAAATTAGGCATTCACCTGACATAAAACAAAATTGTGATTATGTGGCTCGAGGTACATTATGCGTTCACTGAATAACAATTTTACTGTTGTTTACTGTTTACTTTTTTTTTCACTTTTTTGGGGGGCAACTGGTATATCACACCAGTAGAAATTATTTGTTCCAATGTCGTTTGTCCCTTTCTGTAGCTGAGGTAACGCAGCAAAACCGCAAACCAATGCTGCACTACCCAAATGCACTATATAGAAAGTATATAATTGGTATATAAAACCCCTGCTTCAATCAGTTTTTTTGGGGGGGCAACTGGTATATCACACCAGTAGAAATTATTTGTTCCAATATCGTTTGTCCCTATCTGTACCTGAGGTAACACAGCAAAACCGCAAACCAATGCTGCACTACCCAAATGCACTATATAGAAAGTATATAATTGGTATATAACACCCCTGCTTCATTCAGTTTTTAGGGGGCAACTGGTATATCACACCAGTAAAAATTATTTGTTCCAATGGCGTTTGTCACTCTGTACCTGAGGTAATGCAGCTAAACCGCAAATAAATGCTGCACTACCCAAATGCACTATATAGTGTTGTAGAAAATATTAATAGTTGTAATCCGCTCGCATCAAAGTTTGTGTAAGGAAAAAGGTGAAACTCTATTCCCTCAGCCCCAGTCAGAGATAGACACATGTGTTACCATCTTGATTGAAAATTCTAGGCAACTCCTCCTCCTCCTCCATGCCCAGCCTGTACTTTTATTTAAAGGTGTAAAAGGGGCTGGCCCAAGACAAGGATACAGGAAGTGATAACATGCAGGAAGTGATGTCAAAGGACAGGGAAGGGCAATCAATGTGGCTGGGCAGACAATGCACACGTCCCATCCCTGTATAAGGAAGGATGAGTCATGTCCATTGTCCGATCAGCCAGGTGGCCGCCCACCCCCAATCACTGTCAGCATGGACCTCATTCAATACTGCTCAAAGGTGATCAGTATCTAATAAAGATCATTCTACTGGTTCCCATAGGTTTGAAATTATCTGTGAGACATTGCTACGGCTATTGTCAGTATACGGTACTAGTTGTAATGACCGACGTAACGCACAGGGAGGAAAAAAGAGAAAGCCCTGCCCAAGGGAGAGGGAAAGGTGGTGACCCCTAACTCACCTTGCGGCTGGCACCTGACCTCCCTGACGTCCCTAGATGGGTTCTTCACAAACCCAAAGTGCGGGCAAAATGGGCAACTATCAAATTTACCCCTGCTCCACTGTCTAGAAAGAAAGAAATAGTCTCCGTCTTATCACCAAAAATAATAACCGCTGGCAACACAAATTGCGATGTACGTATGGAGGAAACGTATACCCCCCGGCTGACATCCTCCACACAGCCTGGGGTTAGTAGTTTTTCCGACGGTCTTTTGTTTCTGAGGAAAGAAGGACAGACATTAATGAAATGACCCCTCTCCCCACAAAAAAAACAAACCCCACGCCTACGGCGAGCCTCAGGAGGACGGACCCGACGAGTAGTTCCTCCTAGCTGCATAGGCTCGTCTAAGTCTGTACAGACTAACTGCTGCTTGGGAGGGGTTACCAATTGCTCCGGTTTTTTCAACCTGTCCCTAAGGCGTCTCTCTATACGGATAGAAAGGGACATAACCGCATCAAGGGAAAAGGGGGTCTCATATAATGCAAGCGCATCCTTAACGCTTTCGGATAACCCAGAGCAGAACTGACTCCTGAGAGCCGGGTCGTTCCATTGGGTATCCGTAGCCCACCTACGGAATTCAGAGCAATACTCCTCTACTGGCCGCTCTCCTTGTAAGAGTCTCCGTAATCTTGATTCAGCGAGTGCGACTCGGTCAGGGTCGTCATATATGAGACCCAAGGCCCCGAAAAACTCATCCACTGACCGAAGAGCCTGGGAATCAGTAGGTAAAGAGAACGCCCAGGACTGCGGGTCCCCCTGCAGCAGGGAAATAACAACCCCCACCCGCTGATCTTCATTACCAGAGGAGTAAGGGTGCAGTTTAAAATATAACTTACAGGCCTCACGGAATGTCAAAAACTTGTCCCTTCCCCCAGAAAATCTGTCAGGGAGAGGGACCTTGGGTTCCGCAACAACCTGGTTACCAGTAGCAACCGCTGGGCTTGCGGTCAGTTGCAATCGCTGCTGTTGCTGGAGGACCGACGCCTTCAATCCTGCCACCTCCAAAGACAGGCCATGAAATTGTTTGGACAGAGCAGCAATTTGATCCATACTGGATTCTAAGTAGGTAAAAAAAATATTTTTTACCTAGAGATAATGTAATGACCGACGTAACGCACAGGGAGGAAAAAAGGGAAATCCCTGCCCAAGGGAGAGGGAAAGGTGGTGACCCCTAACTCACCTTGCAGCTGGCACCTGACTGCGCTGACGTCCCTAGACGGGTTCCTCACCCGTGCGGCGATCACGTGCCTAAACCCTGGCTTTCCCTAAAATGAGCCCTAGATAGTGAACGGGCCGGTGGGATCGCTAGTCCGCACCACTATCACTAAGAGGGAAACATCAGGGAGAGGACAGACAAAACAGACAAACACATACACCCAGGTGGGCGACCACAATAGACCACAAAGGTCCAACAGGGATCCGGAGGGTAGCGTTCTGGACCAACTACCAGAGAACGCAGCAACACAGCTCCAGAAGGTCAGAATAAATGTCCAGGCAGGAAGCTCTATCTCTGGCAACCAGAGAAGTGTGAGAGAGGAATATAAGGAGATTTGGGAGTGCTGGACAAGGAACAGCTGAGGAGAAGGAGCTACGGATCCCGGAGTGAGCCAAAAGGGTTTGCAAAGCAAACCCAGAAAGCTACCATAAGGAAAACAGCCCTATCTTAAATAGAGCGTGCAGCCAACCGCTGCGCCTTCCTGACCCCGGGTATAACGGAGTCAGGCGTGGTTCTCGATACCCTCGTGACACTAGTATACTGACAAGGCAGATATGCATGTCTTAAAAGCAGACATGTCTCCAAGCCCATGAGAAGGTTTTCATACTGACTGTTTTACCACTGGTCCCGATTCAGCCAAAGTACCCTCTGCTAGAGCGCTCTTTGGCTAAATGAGACACAGGGAGACAGGTGACAATCTATAAAAACACACCCACATCCTAAAGTAAAATGTCCGCATAATAAAATTTCCACAACATCAGAAAGTATATTATTGGTATATAACACCCCTGCTTCAATCAGTTTTTTTAGGGGGCAACTGGTATATCACACCAGTAGAAATTATTTGTTCCAATGTCGTTTGTCCCTTTCTGTAGCTGAGGTAACGCAGCAAAACCGCAAACCAATGCTGCACTACCCAAATGCACTATATAGAAAGTATATAATTGGTATATAACACCCCTGCTTCAATCAGTTTTTTTGGGGGGGCAACTGGTATATCACACCAGTAGAAATTATTTGTTCCAATATCGTTTGTCCCTATCTGTACCTGAGGTAACGCAGCAAAACCGCAAACCAATGCTGCACTACCCAAATGCACTATATAGAAAGTATATAATTGGTATATAACACCCCTGCTTCATTCAGTTTTTAGGGGGCAACTGGTATATCACACCAGTAGGAATTATTTGTTCCAGTGGCGTTTGTCACTCTGTACCTGAGGTAATGCAGCTAAACCGCAAATAAATGCTGCACTACCCAAATGCACTATATAGAAAGTATATTATTGGTATATAACACCCCTGCTTCAATCAGTTTTTTTAGGGGGCAACTGGTATATCACACCAGTAGAAATTATTTGTTCCAATGTCGTTTCTCACTATCTGTAGCTACGGTAACGCAGCAAATCCGCAAACAAATGCTGCACTACCTAAATGCACTACATAGAAAGTATATAATTGGTATATAACACCCCTGCTCCAATCATTTTTTTTTTTGGGGGGGGGGGGAACTGGTATATTACACCAGTAGAAATTATTTGTTCCAATAGCATTTGGCACTATGTGTGGCTGCAGTATCGCAGCAGAACCGCACACAACTGCTGCACAATACAAATGCCCTATAATATACTTTCTATGTTGGAAAGTATATTATAAGTATATTACACCCCTCAGTAAGTCATACCTATCGATAGCACACCTATACCAGTCCTTAAAAGGACTTTTGTGGCCCTATTAGCTAGCATTTGGTGTCCCTAACATTCTGTCCCTGCTCCACACAGCAACCTCTCCCTACAGTGGCAAAAGACTGAATGTAAAATGGCGGCCAGATCAGGTTTATTTATAAGGTAGGAGGTATGTCAATGTGCTGAGATGTCTCAATTGGCTGTCCTGTACCACCTGATGGATGTGTCATGGGTCAAAGTTCTTCATAATGTAAAAGAATATGACACTGGCCATATGTTCGCAAGTTTGGCGAATCGCGAACTAGCAAAGTTTGCCGCGAATTGACCGCCGGGCAAACCGCAAGACCATCTCTACTTCTTACCTGTCTCATGGGAGGAACCGTGACAGTACCTTCCACCCCTCCTCCGGACACCAAGGCCTTCACAAGGCGACTGGCATTAACGTGGGTCGCAGGAACCCACATTCTTTCCTCAGGACCGTAGCCTTTCCAGTGCACGAGATACTGAAGAGATCTACTGAGAATTTGTGAGTTCACAATCCTGGCAATCTGAAATTCAAGATTACAGTACACCAAGACAGGAGCAGGAGGTAAGGAGGGCGGTTTAGCAGTTTCGACATATCTTTTCAGTAATGATATGTGAAAAACATCATGAATATTTAAAGCCTGCGTAAGTTCAGGGTGCAAATCAACCAGATTAAATAGAGCCTCAGTAATGATCACAAGCTGCACCTGACAAGAGGTGTGGTCATTACCAAACAACACTGTATAACACCCCAGAGTTGTGTTACCACATGCCTCTACCCCGCTACTGTCTCCTAAGTGCTTCTATATTGTCATCTGATATAATTTACATTATGTCCTCACAAATGTGCATCAACCTATGTTAAATGTAATTGTGGGAGGAGCTAAGCGAGGAACAGAATAGGCATGCCTACATACCGTCCTGACCTAACTGGCTGGAGTGTGCCCGACGCCAGTGACGAGGTAAGGCCTGAATAAGTGGGCCACCCAAGAGGAGAGTAAGAAGAAGGGGATGGGAGGGAGGGGCAAGAACCGGGCGCCCTCCTGCTTGTAGGAGGGGGTTTAAATAGGCTAAGTGCGCTCCTCCCACAATTACAGGCTGCAAGCAGCCTTCAACATTTGTGGGAGGAGCTGAGCGAGGAACAGAATAGGCATGCCTACATACCGTCCTGACCTAACTGGCTGGAGTGTGCCCGATGCCAGTGACGAGGTAAGTGTGCTGTTCCTTTCATATTGAAATCCTGCATTGCATTATTATCTCTCTTTACTATGTTGTTTCAATCTATTGTTCTCTGCTGCCATCTGCTGGCCGGAATTTGTATGCTGCACGCCTCGTTCGTTGTCTATAAAGTTTTTTCTCTGGGCGTGGTTTTAGCAGCCTTGGGCCTGGTCACTTCCTGTAGCCTTTTCAGTGCTGCATCCTTTGTGACTGGAGACACACACCTTGGCTTGTGAAGGCATCAGTTTTTGACCAGCAGTAGCCTCAGCAAAGACATCCACATCACAGCATCTACTGCATTCCTGTATTGTATCACCATATGTCACTGCTCTGGATCAAATAAACCCATGTTTGATTGCATCCTCATGTCTACGTCTGGATCCATCTAACCTGAGCATCTGCCGGTCCGGTCTGCTCCACTGCTTGGATACGAAGGTAGGACAGTCACAAAGTCATTATCAGTTACACCTTCATTCGCCTTCATGTGGGGACAGAACAGTCAAAAACTGCCTTAAAGCCTTATACCCCAATCAATATCCGTCTGAATGTCCAATGCCCGGCTACAGGTTCCCTCAGAGCCCAGTGCCACACTCAGGAACCTCCCCTGCAACAGGCCCACTCCCAGCAAATCTGCCCAGCAACAGTGCACGTCCCATAAGCCTAAGGGCTCATTCAGACGGCCGTATGCTGTCCGCAAAAATACTGAATGCTATCCGTTTTTTTGCGGATCCGCAAAAAAATGGATCTGCAAAAAAACGGATAGCATTCAGTATTTTTGCTGACCCATAGACTTCAATGGGGCCATGTCCTGATTTTCACGGACAAGTATAGGACATGTTTCATTTTTTTTGCGGATCCGCAAAAAAACGGATAGCATTCAGTATTTTTGCAGACAGCATACGGCCGTCTGAATGAGCCCTAAGGGGAAGCACGGCGTGTCCGCAGTAGATATACTCTCGCCTGGAAGTCCTCCACTACTCGCCAAGCCACTTTCTACATCCTATGTTAACCCTTGCTCGCATGATATAAGAACTGTT
Source organism: Bufo bufo (assembly GCF_905171765.1). Taxonomy (NCBI): domain Eukaryota; kingdom Metazoa; phylum Chordata; class Amphibia; order Anura; family Bufonidae; genus Bufo; species Bufo bufo. The sequence goes on from NC_053394.1 coordinate 318,710,513, forward strand.
AACGCACGCGGGGCCTCCCTCAAACCAAAACCCCGCAATTCACTCAAGACACCTTGGGAAACTCATCGGGTTGCCTCATCTGAGCCGCACTGCAATTTTCAGCCCCCAATTCAAAAGTTCGATTTCTTAAAGAGACAGCGCACCTTAAATCAAAATGTCCGAAAAGGACCTCGTACAGTTCCCCAGTGATGAAACAAAGCAAATGCTACCTGATACTGATCATTATGAAGAGCTGGAGGTAGAACCCACACTTCCAGCAGACCAAGTCACGCGACCAAGGCGCTCTCTCAAACCAACTATAAAGATCACAGAAAATTATCACATCAGGAAAGATGAGCTATGTGACAACCTGGAAGAGCTATGGGAACGAGTTTCCTCCCTCATATCAGGACTTAAGTCCTCCTCAGGCGATGCCACCAGCTTACAAGTTACCGTCGTGCGGCTGAACGCAGCCCATGAAAGATACAAGAGACTGTCCACAAGGTATATAACCTTTCTAAAAGACTCTAATATTGAAGAAGCCCCATCAGAATTGTGCAAGGCAGAATCAATAGACAGACAAAGAGACGCCATGGTGCTGGATGCTAAAGATAAAGTGGAACTCCGTATCTCTCATTTGCAAGAAACTAGATCACACAGATCGCATTCATCCAAACATTCCTCGCGGTCCTACAGATCATCATGCTCTAGAAGCTCCACCCTGAGCGAAAGATTACTAGAGGCCCGCATAAATGCAGAGCAATCCAAAGTGAGGCGTTCCTTCACCGAAAAAGAAGTCCTTGCGAGGGCAGAGGCACAGACGGCGGCCAAGAGGGCTGAAGCGGAGGCAGAAGCTAAGAGGGCAGAAGCAGAGGCGGCGGCCAAGAGGGCTGAAGCGGAGGCAGAAGCTAAGAGGGCAGAAGCAGAGGCGGCGGCCAAGAGGGCTGAAGCGGAGGCAGAAGCCAAGAGGGCTGAAGCGGAGGCGGCGGCCAAGAGGGCTGAAGCAGAAGCAGAAGCCAAGAGGGCAGAAGCGGAGGCTCGAATAAAGATCCTTGAATCAGAGAGGGAAGAGGAAATTGCATTAGCAAAAGTAAGACTACTTGAGCAAGCATTGAGCCAAGGCCTTGATTCAGTCTGCTTACCACCAGAGGAGATAGACGATCCAGCTGATCGCACCAGCGACTACATACTGAAACAGTTATCTGCACCACCCCCAGTGTGCAGTACTGTCCAAGCCAACAACACTGAAACCTCCAAGTCAGCTCTACCTGCAGTGGCAGTGATACCCACAGCACCCGAGCAATCCAATAACAGTTGCCCAGACGCGCCCTCTCAAGGACAGTTATTACAGCAAGATGGCTACCAGGTGTTTCCTGGCCTACCTCCACAGCTCAAGCAGCAGTCATCAGAATCTACAGAGGCTAGACCACAGCTCAACCCTGCAGCAACATCATTCTACCCGGAAGCATCTCACCCTTTCACGCCACGCAACCTATACGCCCCAGGGGCATCACAAGTTGTCATGGCAACAAGCAGTGAGAAATCAGATATGTCTGAGTTTGCCAGGTTTATGGTGAGCAGAGAGCTAATTAACACCAGTCTCTCAAAATTTGATGACCGTGCGGAGAGCTACAGAGCCTGGAAGGCAACCTTCAAAGCTGCCATCGCCAACCTCAACCTAACCGCAGAGCAGGAGCTCGACCTCTTGATCAAATGGCTGGGCCCAGGCTCCACAAATCGCATCAAGAGCCTTAGAACTGTCTATGTGGGACAAGCAGAAGCAGGTCTCGCTGCAGCCTGGCAGAGACTCGAACGCACCTTTGGCAGTGCAGAAGCAATAGAGAAGGCACTATTCAGGAGACTGCAGAACGTCCCCAAGATCAGTCTCAAGGATGTCCACAAGCTTCAGGATTTAAGTGATTTGCTCATGGAACTGGAGCTCGCCAAAAGAGACCCTCGTCTGTCCGGGCTGTGCTACCTGGATACAGCCCATGGGGTGAACCCAATCGTCGTGAAGTTACCATACAGCCTGCAAGAGAAGTGGGCGGCATCAGTCTCAAGGTACAAAAGAGTGCATGACGTCACTTTTCCCCCATTTATTCATTTCTGCAGATTCATCGATGAACAGTCCCAGATGAGGAATGACCCCAGCCTCGACTTCCTGGAGTTCAATACTACAGCCTCAGTGACACCATCATCAAGGTATGAAAGTATTGTACATAAACACAGAGACTTTAAGAGCAGCGTAAATGTTAGAAAGACTAACCTACCATCATCTGCAGTACCCACTGGTAGACAGTACACTACCTCATCAGGAGACAAGGCCTTCAATCGTGAATGTCCCATTCATAAAAAACCACACTCGCTGAACAAATGCAGAGGATTTAGATCCAAAACCATACAGGAGCGCAAGAAAGTCCTCACCGAGCTTGGGGTATGCTTCAGGTGCTGCGCTTCATTGGAGCACATGGCTAAGGACTGTAAATCCATTATCAAGTGTGAGGAGTGTCATAGTGAAAGACATGCCTCAGCTATGCACCCAACTCCACTCACAAGGGATTCACCTGCTGCTGTCACCACCAGTCCTGCTCAAAGTCATGGCGGGGAGCCCCAGAACCACGCTAACACAGCCACTGCTGTTTCCTGCTCATGCTCGGACGTATGTGGGGAGGGCCAGAGTGAGAAATGTTGTGCCCGCATATGCCTAATCAAGGTCTACCAGGAGGGGCTACCAGAAAAGGCAGTAAAAATGTATGCCATCATTGACGACCAAAGCAACCGCTCCCTAGCAGGACCTAAATTCTTTGAAGCCTTTGGAATAAAGGGACCGTCAGAACCCTACATCTTAAACACCTGCTCGGGTCGCATAGAGACTAGCGGCAGGAGGGCACAAGGATTCATCGCTTGTTCCGTCAGTGGAAATACGGAAATACCTCTACCGACGCTGATCGAATGCGATCAAATACCCAACCATAGGGATGAAATTCCTACCCCGGAAGCTGCATTTCACCATCCACACCTAAGGCACCTAGCCAACGTTATCCCACCTATGGACAACAACGCCGAGATTCTACTCCTGCTTGGCAGAGACAATCTAAGGGTACACAAGGTGCGTCAACAGTGTAATGGTCCCGACTATGCACCATACGCCCAGAGACTGGACTTGGGATGGGTGGTCATAGGAAATGTATGCTTGGATCAACCAAGAATCCGCTCTTTCAAAACGTACGTGCGTGGAGATGGACGCACAACTTGCATTAAGCCTTGTCCTCATCACTATGAGGTGAAAGAGAAGCCTCCAGACCTCATACAACCACCTGACGACATTCCTCCCTTTGCCGACAACTTGGGAAGATTAGTCTTTCACACAAGCAAGGACGATGATAAAGTAGCTTTGTCAGTAGAGGACAGAGAATTTATCAAGATAATGGACAATGAGTTCCTTAAAGACGAAACCAATCACTGGGTTTCTCCATTACCCTTCCGAGCTACCAGGGTGAGACTCCCGAACAATAGGGAACAAGCTCTGTCTAGATTTAACTCTCTTCAGCGTACCATGAACAGTAAGCCTGAGATGAGAGAACACATCATTGCCTTTATCGACAAAATATTCCGCAACAACCATGCAGAACCAGCTCCATCCTTAGGGAAGAATGACGAGTGCTGGTACTTGCCTTCATTTGGAGTGTATCACCCACGGAAACCTAATCAAATTAGGGTCGTTTTCGACTCAAGTGCCAAACATCAAGGTGTATCTCTTAATGATGTCCTTCTCACAGGTCCTAATCTGACGAATAACCTAGTTGGAGTGCTGATGAGGTTCAGAAAAGAGCTCGTTGCCATCACCGCTGACATTGAACAGATGTTCCACTGTTTCGTAGTCAGAGAGGACCACCAGAATTTCCTCAGGTTTCTGTGGTACAAGAATAACAACACCAACGCAGAGATGGCAGAATATCGAATGAGGGTACACGTATTTGGAAACAGCCCTTCACCTGCCGTGGCAACTTACGGCCTTCGGCGAACTGCATTAGAGGGAGAATCTGAGTACGGTAAAGACGCCAGAGACTTTGTAGAAAAGGACTTTTACGTAGACGATGGACTCGAATCACTACCGACTGAAGAAGCGGCTATCGATCTGCTCAAAAGGACTCAAAGTATGTTGTACCAAGCTAAACTTAGACTACACAAAATTGCTTCAAACAGCCTGGCCGTTATGAGGGCCTTCGAATCAGGCGATCATGCACCAGGATTCAAGGACATTAACTTGGGACTGGACAGTCCACCTGTGCAGAGGAGCTTGGGCCTCAGATGGGATCTCTCGGCTGACTCCTTCGGTTTTCAGATAAGTTGTGCAGACAAGCCATTCACAAAACGAGGCGTCCTATCAGTAGTAAACGGCCTATTTGATCCGCTGGGATTTGTAGCGCCCATCACCATACAAGGTAAATCTCTACTGAGACAGTTTTCTGAAACAGTCAAGGATTGGGATACCCCACTTCCCTCCGAGAAAGAGCAAAAATGGGAAACCTGGAAGCGATCTTTGTGTGCCTTGGATGAGATCCACATCCCGAGATGCTATATTAAAGCCTCACTTTCCTCTAGCATAAAGAAAGAACTCCACGTGTTCTCGGACGCCTCCACGGAGGCCATCGCAGCGGTTGCCTATCTGAAGGTGACAGAACCCAACAACCAAAACCACGTTGGATTCGTCTTTGGTAAGGCTAAGTTAGCCCCCAAGCCTGATCATACTATTCCCAGACTGGAACTCTGTGGGACTGTGTTGGCAGTGGAGATTGCGGATTTTGTACAACAAGAACTGGGTGTCGACATTGCCGAAGTCCAGTATTACACCGACAGTAAGGTCGTTTTAGGTTACATCCACAATCGGACCAAGCGATTTTATGTGTACGTTAGTAACCGCATAGAGAGAATCAGGAGGTCCTCCAAACCTGAACAATGGCACTACGTACCATCCGAACTTAATCCAGCAAATCACGCCACTAGGCCTATGTCTATAGGTTCCTTTACTAACTCTACTTGGCTTACAGGTCCAGAGTTTCTGCTTGGAGAGGCAGACGAATGTGTACAGGAAGTTTTCAGCATCCAGGATCCGGATAATGATCCAGAAATCCGCGCTGAAGTTAGTGCATTAGTCACTGGAACAAAGCAAACCGCCAGCTTCGTTTGTCAGCGCTTTGAACGTTTCTCCAATTGGATGAGACCCATCGAGAACGTCCCTGATGGGTGAACAGGACTGTATCAAGCTTCGCAGATCTTCTCCATTCCAAGTTGGAAAACAGGACTATCTATGTTTGCATTCTAACATGTTTTCTTTTACAGGTTGTTTATATTTTATGGACATTCGTCATAGTGAAATCCCCAAAGTGAATTTCAGACGGGGAGTGTGCTGTTCCTTTCATATTGAATTCCTGCATTGCATTATTATCTCTCTTTACTATGTTGTTTCAATCTATTGTTCTCTGCTGCCATCTGCTGGCCGGAATTTGTATGCTGCACGCCTCGTTCGTTGTCTATAAAGTTTTTTCTCTGGGCGTGGTTTTGCAGCCTTGGGCCTGGTCACTTCCTGTAGCCTTTTTCAGTGCTGCATCCTTTGTGACTGGAGACGCACACCTTGGCTTGTGAAGGCATCAGTTTTTGACCAGCAGTTGCCTCAGCAGTAGCCTCAGAAAAGACATCCACATGACAGCATCTACTGCATTCCTGTATTCCATCATTGTATGTCACTGCTCTGGATCAAATAAACCCACGTTTGATTGCATCCTCATGTCTATGTCTGGATCCATCTAACCTGAGCATCTGCCGGTCCGGTCTGCTCCACTGCTTGGATACGAAGGTAGGACAGTCACAAAGTCATTATCAGTTACACCTTCATTCGCCTTCATGTGGGGACAGAACAGTAAGGCCTGAATAAGTGGGCAAGAGAGAACTGGCACGTTGCAGGGTATGGAATATTTATTGAAGCATTGTGCCTACAATGCCAAGGAACAAAAGGCTCTGGATATCTTAGCCCGAGGATTCGGTATGTACCTTGCAAAGCGGGACAACCTCCAAAGGCCCATCTTGCGGATGATGTGCGCCGGTACCTGGTGACTAGAAGCTGCGGACGCGGCCCCTATACGAAAGGAGAGCCCGGATATTGTGCTAGGGTTGGAACCCAACCCTGCGGCCAGGGTGTGGATGTTGGAGATGAACAGGGTTGGAGACAGGGGCTTCCATTAACCGGGAGCAACGGGTCGTCTAATGCGGGAGATGGAGGGAGGCCAGGAGCTCCTGGAGCACCTTGATAGGACACCAACAGTTGGCCGTAGGGTAAAATTCCACCTCCATGGGAGGACCGGCTTGATTGGTCTTGGAGGACGGAATGGACAGGATGAAGTGGTCGGAGTGCCAGGCGAGATGTCGCCTGAGCAAGGTTGCCCGGGAGATGGTGCTGCAGGTGAACTTCCCGGGTCGGAGGAACCCATAAAACCCGAGGTACATGGCCGCTTGTAATGATGCTTGCTGATTGGCCAAAAGGGAGACCGTCCAGGCCTACAGACAATCTGTGGAAACTCGCCTGACACTGGTTGCCTACGCACCCGGACCGCCGTGCTAACGCTGAGGGCTTGAGCCTCAAGCCTGGCGAAAGCTGGAGCAACTAGCCCAGCCCGAGGGGACGCCCTGAGGTCCCCTTATCAGGAATCAGGGTGCAGACCGCCCAGGTGAGATTGAGCAAACCATGATGTAGCAAAGAACACAAGAATGCCGTTTGAGTGGGAGCAGAGTACAATACCTGATGTAACCATAGTTGTCGAGATAATGGATGACCATGTCCAAACCCCCGTGATGACCCGGATCCAATGCAATCAGGGATTCAAAAATGCGGAACCCGAACCGGATAACAGAAACCACTGGATACTGCTGGAAAACCCAGAGCGTCTCAGGCCAATGTATCGGATCCCGAATGATTCAGGCAAATGTGTACCAGCAGCGGGAAGAGACCTGAGTGATTTCAGGCAAATGCGAACCACCTGCGGGAAAAAGAGCTGAGAGAATCATGCAGATGCGAACAGCCTGTGGGCAAAAAGACCTGAGCGATTCAGGGAATACGTAACCTGGGTGAATCAGGAAAACATACGACCTGGAAATACCGCCAACCTGAAAGAGACAGGAAAATACAGAACCTGAGTGATTCCGGGAATACGTAACCTGGGGAAATGAAGAGACAGGAAAATACAAAACCCGAGCGATTCAGGGAAACCTAAACCTGAGCGATTCAGGAAAATACCTGACCTGAGAGATTCAGGGAAAACATCTGACCTGAGTGAATCGGGGAAAACGTAACCTGAGTGACTTGGGCACATACACAACCCGAACGATCCAGAACATGAACCTGGGCGACTCTGGAACATGAACACGAGATCTAGGTAAAACATGGACCCGAGCGATCCAGGAAACACGCAACCCGCGCGACTCCGGGGAATCAGACCTGGATGAAAGGGTAATACGTGAATTTTGAGCTGATCTGGGAAATACATGGCCATGTCCAAACCCCCGAACCTGAGAATCATAAGGAAACAGGAATAAACATGGTATAGAAAGGATCGCAACCCAACCGAATCAACGGACAGCGCTGCCAACTCCCCGGCGATACCGGAGACCTAGGAATGGAGGTTCGTGATGAATGAAGGAAGGCTCTGAGCTGCGGAGAAGCATCATGCCGCCACTCGGCTGGAACTTACCTGAAACCCGGCACCGTGGAGTGACCGGGCATGGAGGAGCCCTGCGATATAACTGAGGATGGATCAACATTCCGGTGGCCTGAGGCCCTGCTTACAGGAAATAATAAGCTTGCGTCGGTACGAGACCCGGAGAGAGGTGCGATCTGGTGGCACTGGAAAGAGGCGATGGAGAATCGGGATGCAACCTGGGCGTCATGGCCAACTGCTGGGTGACCCTGGACGGCCAGAATCAGAGCCCGAAGTCGCGCCGCATGCAACAAACCTGCGGAAACAGAAATCCAGACACACAGGACACGAATCGGGTAACCAGGAACCAACCGGATGCTGCTGAACAAATCCCTGAGCGTTACAGGTTGATGCATAGAACCTGCGTCATTCGGGCGATGCACTGACTCCTGAGCGGTTCAGGCGACATGGAATCCTAAGCAACGCAGGCAATTACATGCACCTTCATGAAGATGACGGACACCCGGGAGGGTCGGGCAGTACCTTGAATCTGGTTGGACCTGGCCACTACCTACTCCCTGGGAGACCAGGGAAAACAGAGACCTGCGTGAATCAGGGGAATACATAACCAGACTGTTCAGGAAAATATGCAACCTGGGAACAACTGACCTGGAAGAGGAAGGAAAACAAAACCCGAATCAGGGAAAACATGGCACCTGAGCGATTTCAGGGAAATACATGACACCCGAGCGATTCAGGGAACACACCACACCTGAGCGATTCAGGGAACACGCAAGACCTGAGCGATTCAGGGAACACGCAAGACCTGAGCGATTAAGGGAACACGCAAGACCTGAGCGATTCAGGGAACACGCAAGACCTGAGCGATTCAGGGAACACGCAAGACCTGAGCGATTCAGGGAACACGCAAGACCTGAGCGATTCAGGGAACCTCACCCCTAAGTGACTAAGGGAGGCAAAACACCAGAGCGATTCAGGGACCTGACCCCTGAGTCACTTAGGGAAGAAATGGCACATGCAATTTTTGGGAACATGACACCTGTGAATTGGAGAAAACATAACCCTGAGTGATTCCGGGAAGACATGACACATGCGGTTCTTGGGTAAAATGACACCTGTAATTTGGAGAAAATCACGACGCCTGAGCGAATCAGGGAAGACAAAACCTGAATGATTCAGGGAAGACATGACACTTGTGACTCCGGGAACATGACCCCTGCGATCTGAGGAAAACATGACACCTGAGCGATCTGAGGAAAAACATGACACCTGAGCGGTTCAGGGACGACATTACCCCCGAGCGATTCAGGGACGACATTACCCCCGAGCGATTCAGGGACGACATTACCCCCGAGCGATTCAGGGACGACATCACACCCGAGCGATTTCAGGGAGGACATTACCCCTGAGTGACTTTTAGGGGAGACATACACCTGAGTGATTCAGGGAAGTCATTACCCCTGAGCGATTCAGGGAAGTCATTACCCCTGAGCGATTCAGGGAAGACATTACACTAGAGCGAATCAGGGAAGACATTACACTAGAGCGATTCAGGGAAGACATTACACTAGAGCGATTCAGGGAAGACATTACACTAGAGCGATTCAGGGAAGACATTACACTAAAGCGATTCCGGGAAGACATTTACACTTGAGCGATTCAGGGAGGACATTACACCTGAGTGACTTTTAGGGGAGACATACACCTGAGTGATTTTTAGGGAAGACATTAACCCTGAGCGATTCAGGGAAGACATTACACTAGAGCGATTCCGGGAAGACATTTACACTTGAGCGATTCAGGGAGGACATTACACCTGAGTGACTTTTAGGGAAGACATTACACCTGAGTGACTTTAGGGAAGACATTACACCTGAGTGACTTTAGGGAAGACATTACACCTGAGTGACTTTTAGGGAAGACATTACACCTGAGTGACTTTTAGGGAAGACATTACACCTGAGCGATTCAGGGATGACATTACACCTGAGCGATTCAGGGATGACATTACACCTGTGCAATTCAGGGATGACATTACACCTGAGCGATTCAGGGATGACATTACACCTGAGCGATTCAGGGAAGACATTACACTAGAGCGATTCAGGGAAGACATTACACTATTGATTCAGGGAAAATTTATTTATTTATTTATTTATTCTATTTTTTCTCAGCAGTGCGGGCAGCATGCCAACAGCCAGCGACTCGCCCACACGGAGAAGCGGCGCCCACTGGACAGTGGCGGCTGTGCTGCTAGTCCTGCAGCCCGGACCCCCGCACTGGGTAACATGAGCAGGAAGGCACGACTGCCACAGACAATTTTGGTAACATGACACCTGTGAATGGAGAAACATCTGAGCGAAACAGGGAACAAAATCCTGAGCGATTCAGGGAAGCCAGAGCACCGGCGTGCTTCAAGAATACCACAAAACACAAGTGCCTGAGCGGTTCAGGGGATGTACGGCCCCTGACTGGTTCCAGGAATTCGCAGACTGAAAGAACCCTGGACTGAAACCACCTGCTTGGGTTGAGGCCGCAGCCGGCCGGCAGAACCCACCCCCTGATCTGTGGGGGACAGAGGAACGGCGACCGCCGGGGGCCGGCTGGCAGAGGACTGTGACTCGACGTGCCGCCTGCCAGCCCCCCCAAGCTCCCCGGGAACAGCCTGCCCCCCCCACGACCCCAGGTGACAGGACAGCCGAGGTGCTTGTGGGAGGACCAGGCATGGCCAGCAGGAGCGGCGCAAGCCCAGGAAGACAGGGATTGACCGGGACCCCGCCGCCTGACTGGATAGTTAGGCCATATTTACAGAGAACCTGTCCCTCATTTGAGGACCGCGGCGTCGACTAGTGCCCCAGTGCTGCCGTATGCAGGAGACGCCGCGCGGGTCCCACGACCGGACCTGCTCTAGTCTGCAGGGAGAGAAGCGGGGGTGCGTCCGCACTGCCAACAGGGCTCGGCTACCCAGCCGGGACCACTGACCGGAGGCGCCGCGGTCTGGATTCCACGAGGACACGAAACCGGAAGTTACGTCACGGAAGGTATCGAAACCGGAAGTGGCGTCACGGACGGGCGGAACTTCACAGGCCCTGCTGGCATCCGTCGACATTATTGGGAAAAAAACATAGCGCTACAGCCCCCCGCCGCACAGGGACGCCGGCCGGGAGATACAAACAGCCGGGAGCAATGCGGGAGGAGGCCGCAGAAGCCAGGGCCTCAACTAGTGGCGTCCCCGGCGGCGCCCCAGACCGGAGAAGCTGCGCCAACACTGAAGGTCCTCTGGAGCAGCTGCCACCAGGCAGACCAACCCGCCGCCGACCCGCAGGGATCGAGGAGCGGTGCATGCTGCCGGCCTAAGAACGGGCCCCCCTTTTCCTCTGGAAGCCAGGCAGTGGTCAGGACCCGAGATGACGACCGGAAGTGACGTCAGGTGCTGGTAAGGCAAGAACCGGGCACCCTCCTGCTTGTAGGAGGGAGTTTAAATAGGCTAAGTGCGCTCCTCCCACAATTACAGGCTGCAAGCAGCCTTCAACATTTGTTTTCCTGTAATTTTCCAGGTTGACCAGCAGGAGGCAGCAATGCATTGGTAAGGAACTAGTTACAGTTTAGTGTATCTAGGCTGGAATGGTTTATTTATGTGGAGGTGTGGACTGTTCTCACATCCTGCAGTATGGGAGGAGAAGAAAGTTAGGTCAGTGTGCCAGCCACCCCTGTTGGGGAAGGCTGTGTGATAGCCTTCAAGAGTCTCCCTGTATAGGGAAGAAAGCCAGGATCTTGTCTCGGCTGAGACATTGATCATATTCCCAGTCTGAGCCCTGCAGTCTCAGCTGGATGAAAAGAAAGCAGACAACCTCCAGAGTTCCAGGACGAAAGCATTCCCTGAGATCCTATCTGAGTCAAGTCCAGAGACCTAGGAGAAGCCATATCCTCCTCAGCTAGTCTTTCCCCACAAATCAGAAGATATAGAGAAGTGCAGAAGATAAATTCCTGCCACAGTTACAGAACTACTAAGCAGACGTCTTATCCTGAAAGCTCCGGATTTATAGTGCAGAGTATTCATTCCTGCCAACCATTGCCAAAACCTGCTGGGACCAAGGACCAAAGCTGAATTCTGTTTGGATTCAAGTTATCATCAGTAAATAAAAGTTTGAACTTCATCTAAAGGTCTGGACATCATTTCGGCTGCAAAATTCCTCTATTACTCCTACTATCACTACACTCAAATTTATTACAAGTGAACCAGGAGCCAGGAGTCCAGCCGTACCCAGGTAGGAGACACCGTTGACACAATTATCATCACCTATATAGAGACATTATAGTCCATTACACCACTCTGGCATTCCTAACCTGGGACGTGCGTTATAACACCTTGGGAGGACCCTGTGATAGTACCCTGCCACGCTGCAATTGGCGTCACGAACAAACTATAGACTATTAACCACCCATATCCTGACCCACTGCATAAGTGGCATCAGTGTACCCATATCCTGCTCATTGCAACTGCATGGTGAAAACAGAAAGACTGTCAGATACAGTCACTGAAAATAATATACATAAAGACAGTTGCAATATCAACAACATCACTGAGGGCAACTTCTTAAAACTTCACTTTTATTAAATATCCAATAAAACAGGTCTCAACAGGACCAATATTCTCACAGTACAACAACCAAAGAGCAATCAATAAGGGACGGCTAGAGGCAAAAATCGGGTAGCATCAATGAGAGATCATTACTCTCCCTAGGCTCACCCTAATAAAAATCTGCTCAGCCCAGAGATACACCTTGATGGTAGGAGTACTCTGTCCATGTACCTTGGCTAGCCTGTCCGTACGCAGCCCTATCACTTATCTGATACACATCCGATACATCTGATACACACATTCATCGAAAATCCTAATTTGGTACAAGACACACAATCCCAAACACAGTCCCAAACAGGTCCCGTCTCTCTTTTTTTTATGGATGCCAAGAACATAGCTAGCACTTCCGTTTCCATGCAAGATAGAGGAGAATTAGTCCAAAGGGCATGAAGCTAAAACAATGATGAGCTTATTTTGATCTCTGTTATGGGTCTTCCTCTTTATTATATACTGCTAAATGAAGAGGCTTTGATGAAAGTCTAGGAAAGCATAGAAGAGATGTTGTGTGATGTTGTCCCCTTCCTCCCTCTGTTAACTAAAGCCAAGAATTGCCCCAAAGCAAGTAGATACAGAAAGCCACTGTACTACAGTGGTCTTTGAAAGCTTGTGAATAGTGTTGAGCGTACCCGAACTGTAAAGTTCGGGTCAGTACCAAACTTTGCGAGTTTCAGGAAAAAGGAAAAGTTTGGGTTCGAGTTCGGTGTTCGGGCATTTAATAAAGCTTGTTGAAAGGCTGCAGGGCAACCAATCAACAAGCTTTTAAAGCAAACCTGTCACCTTCAACAAACATCCCAAGCCGGCAGCAGTACCTGAGAGTAGACAGCAGCATGTTTGTAACGATCATTTTCTTCCTGCAGGCAGAGATGCAGAAGCTGTAAAAACGATCTTTAATCCCCTGCCCGGTGCGCTTCTCTAGTCAGGCTTGAAGTCACGGAGGCAGCGGCCTCCTTGCTTCAAGTCACGGCAACCACGCCCCCTTCCCTGCCCCTTCGTTGTGATTGACAGCACTTATGCACAACAGTTCGGCTGGCTTTGCCGAACTGCCGGCTGTCAGTCACAGCGAACGGGGCATGATTACTGTGACTTGAAGCAAGGAGGCCACTGCCTCCGTGACTTCAAGCCTGACTAGAGAAGCGCGCCGGGCAGGGGATTACAACGTTTTTACAGCTTTTGCTTCATCTGCCTGCAGGAAGAAAATGATCGTTACAAACATACTGCTGGCTACTCTAAGGTATTGCTGCCGGCTTGGGATGTTTGTTGGAGGTGACATGTTCCCTTTAAGCTGTGGGCACTTAGAAGCTATCACAGCCATGCCTAGTGATTGGCCCGTGCATCATATGACCCAGCTTCTATAAAAGCTGGATCACATGTAGCACCCCTCTAAGTATTGCAGGGACAGGAAGCAGGCAGCTGAAGTGAAGGAAAGTGTTAGGAATCTCATCTGGCTGTGGGTGACCTATAGTGATTTTTTTGTGGGTGCAATACACCAGCTTTGCACCCCTGACACAGAAATATAATAAATAATCTGGCTGTTAATTCTGTGGGTGACCTATAGCGATATTTTGTGGGTACAATGCACCATCTTGGCACCCCTGACACAGAAATTTAATAATTAATCTGTCTGTTAATTCCGTGGGTGACCTATACCGATTTTTTTGTGGGTGCAATGCACCATCTTTGTACCCCTGACACAAAAATATAATAGTTAATCCGTCTGTTAGTTTGGTGGGTGACATATACCTATTGTTTGTGTGAGGTACACCTGTACTGAATCAGTGACAGGGAAATAAATCTAGTTAATCCATCTGTTAGTTTGGTGGGTGACATATACCCATTGTTTGTCTGAGGTACACCTGCACTGCATACGTGACAGGGAAATAAATCTAGTTAATCCATCTGTTAGTTCGGTGGGTGACATATACCCATTGTTTGTCTGAGGTACACCTGCACTGCATACGTGACAGGGAAATAAATCTAGTTAAACCATCTGTTAGTTCGGTGGGTGACCTCAAAGAATGAGGAGAGCATCAAATAAGGGACGTGGCCCTGGTTGTGATGCTGCTGGTGTTGGTGGAGCTCCTGCTGCAGGGAAAGGACATGGACATGGACGTGGTCGATCTGTGCCAGCTACACGCCCAAATGAAACACCTTCCTCAGGTGCACGTAGGCGACAGAACTTTCAACGTTATTTTGTAGGCCAGAAGTAGAGGCAGTAGTAGATTGAGTGGCTGACAGAGCCTCCAGTTCCTTCACATTGTCTCCCACCCGGTTCCCTGCTGAAAGCGCAGAGTTGGCACCTGCAGCCTATGGTCATCTGTCTTTCACCTCACCCCCTTGCAAATCAGGCAAGCAGTCTGAGCCCCAAGTCATGCAGCAGTCTCTTATGCTTTTTGATGACTCTGCTGGCAGGATTTCCGTCAGCCATCCACCTAGCCCTGCCCCAGAAGTGGAAGAGATTGAGCGCACTGATGCCCAACCACTTATGTTTCAAGATGTGGACATGGGAGGACCACCGCAGCACGTCTTTGATGATGGCTTTCTGCAGTGTGCAGACCGGCAAGGAAGGCAGGGGTGAGGAGTGGGTGGAAGATGATGTGGAGGATGATGAGGTCCTAGACCCCACATGGAATCAAGGTCATGCGAGTGACGTGCAGTTTGGAGAAAGAGGTGTTGGTCACACAGCACCAGCTGCAGAGCAAAAGAGGGAGCAGTGTGCAAAAGCAGAGTGGCCGTCCCCTAGCCAGTACGCCTGCTACTGCCCACCGCACCCAGGGACTGAGCACACCAAAGCCAGCTCCAAGGAGTTCCCTGGCATGGCAGTTCTTCAGACAATGTGCTGACGACAAGACGCTAGTGGTTTGCACTCTGTGCAATCAGAGCCTGAAGCGAGGCATAAATGTTCTAAACCTGAGCACCACCTGCATGACCAGGCATCTAAATGCAAAGCACGAGATGCAGTGGAGTACACACCTCAAAAACCACAAAAGATCTCAGGCTCCTCCTGCTCCTTCTTCTGCTGCAGTCTCGGCCTCTTCCTCCCATCTGGAGTGACAGTGGCACCTGCTACCCTGCAAACAAAGGATGTGGCAACAACACCTCCACTACCGTCACCCAGCATGTCCACACTGTCCCATGGAAGTGTTCAGCTGTCCATCCCCCAAACACTGGAGAGGATGGACAGCTCCTGGCCTTTGAAATGCTGTCATTCCATCTGGTGGAAACAGAGACTTTTAAACACCCTATGGCGGTGGCTGTCCCACAGTACGTGGTTCCCAGCCGCCACTACTACTCCAGGAGAGCCATCCCTGCCCTGCACAACCAAGTGGCAGACAAAAATCTGGTGTGCACTGCGCAACGCCATCTGTGGTAAGGTCCACATAACCACCGATATGTGGACCAGTAAGCACGGACAGGAACGTTATATCTCCCTAACTGCTCACTGGGTTAATGCAGTGGCGGCTCGGCCTGAGGCAGATAGCAGTTTGGTGCATGTCCTTCCACCACCGAGGAGGATTGCACCCAAAGCAGCTTATGGCCATCACTGGAGCGTGGCTGGGGGGATACAGAGGACACAGACGATACACCTCCCACAGAGGACAGCTTGTCGTTGCCTCTGGGTTGCCTGGCACACATGAGCGACTACATGAAGCAGTGCCTGCGCAATGACCGCTGAGTTGCCCACATTGTAACCAGTGCTGGTTACTGGGTGGCCATGCTGCAAGATCTCCGCTACAAGAACAATGTGCCGTCCTTAATTCCGTCACTGGAGCGTGATCGGAAGATGCACGAGTACAAGCGCACGCTGGTAGACGCGCTGCTGATGGCATTTCCACCTGACAGCGGGGGCTCAGTGGAAGCACAAGTCAAAGGCAGTGCAGGAGGAAGAAGTCGCCAACACAGCTGGAGCACCGCCAGCACCTCAAAAGGGAGAGTTAGCATGGCCGAAATGTGGAAAAGCTTTGTCAGCACGCCACAACAACCAGCACCACCAGCTGATACAGAACGTCTTAGAAGGAGGCAGCATTTCAGCAACATAGTGGAACAGTATGTGTGCACACGCCTAATCGTACTGACTGATGGGTCTGCCCCATTCAACTTCTGTGTCTCCAAATTGGGCACATGGCCTGAGCTTGCCCTTTATGCCTTGGAGATGGTGGCCTGCCCTGCGGCCATTGTATTGTCAGAACATGTGTTTAGCACAACGGGGGGGGGGGTGATCACAGACAAGCTCACGTTCATTAAAATGAACCAGGCATGGATCCCACAGAACTTGTCTGTACCGTGTGCTGAATAGACAAATATACCGGCTGCACCCAGCCATTGTTAGACTCCAGCTCACTTTCTCTTTGCATTTTCTTTTCTATTTCCCAATGTTTTGGGGTCTTCCCAAATTAATAAAAAAAATAATAATTAAAGAGAAAAAAAATAAACATAAAACAAAAAAAAGTGTTGGCTACCTCCTCCTCCTTATATGTTATTTAAAGTCATTTCCCTATCCACATTTGTTTGCAGGGCAATTGTCCTGCTCTTACCCCCATTTTGCTTCCTTTTGCAGCCATCTCCCTCTTACTATGACTATTTTACAGCCATTTAAGTGCACTAAAGTTCGGGTCCCCATTGACTTCAATGGGGTTCGGGTTCGAGTTTGGGTCTGTGAATAGAAAAAGTATGTGAACCTTTGCCATCAGTATCTGGTGGGAACCCCTTGTGCAGCAATAACTGCAACTAAATGTCTCCAGTAATTGAATAGTCCTGCAAATCAGCTTTGAGGAATTTTAGCCCATTCCTCCATGTAAAATAGCTGCAACTGTTATGTTGTTGAGTTTCCTCCCATGAACTGTACGCTTCAGGTCTTTGCACAACATTTCTATGGAAGCACGCCATATGGTTTTTGGAAGGCAGATTTCACTGGGATAATTTTAAGTTGCCATGTCACATTTGAAGACCCCCCTGATGCAACCCTAGAGTAGACACTTGGAAACTTGGACACTTGGAAACTATGGGATAAGGTGGCAGTTTTGTTGGTACTATTTTACGGTACACATGATTTTTGGTTGCTCTATATTACACTTTTTGTGAGGCAATGTAACAAAAAATAGCTGTTTTGGCACTGTTTTTATTTATTATTATTTACAATGTTTATCTGACAGGTTAGATTATGTGGTATTTTTATAGAGCAGGTTGTTACGGATGCAACAATACCAAATATGACAAATTTTTTGGGTTGTTTGTTTCAGTTTTACATAAAACATTTTTGAAAAAATATATTTTTTGTGTCTCCATATTCTGAAAGCCATAGTTTTTTTTATTTTTTGGGCGACTTTCTTATGTAGGGGCCCAATTTTTTTTGTATGAGATGACGGCTTGATTGGTACTATTTTAGGGTGCATATGGCTTGACTTTCTTATGTAGGGGCCCAATTTTTTTAGTATGAGATGACGGCTTGATTGGTACTATTTTAGGGTGCATATGGCTTTAATTGATCGCTTGGTATTACACTTTTTGTGATGTAAGGTGGCAAAATGGCTTTTTTGACAGTTTTTTTTTTTACGGTGTTCACCTGAGGAGCTAGTTCAAGTGATATGTTTATAGAGCAGGTTCTTACGGACACAGCGATACCTATTATCTATACTTTTTTTTTGTTATTTAAGCTTTACACAATAACAGCATTTTTTAAACAAAAGTTCAAGTTTTAGTGTCTCCATATTCTGAGAGCCATAGTTTTTGCAGGATGAGATGATGGTTTGATTGGTATGATTTTGGGGTGTGTATGACTTTTTGATCGCTTGGTATTGCACTTTTTGTGATGTAAGGTGACAAAAAATGTCTTTTTTGACACCGTTTTTATTTTTATTTTTTTACAGTGTTCACCTGATTGGTTAGGTCATGGGTATTTTTATAGAGCAGGTCATTACAGACGTGGCAATACCTAATATGCATACTGTTTTTATTTATTTAAGTTTTACACAATAATATTTGTAAAACAAAAAAAAAATCATGTTTTAGTGTCTCCATAGTCTGAGAGCCATAGTTTTTGTATTTTTTGGGCGATTGTCTTAGGTAGGGTATCATTTTTGTGGGATGAGATGACGGTTTAATTGGCACTATTTTGGGGTGCATATGACTTTTTGATCGCTTGCTATTACACTTTTTGTGATGTAAGGTGACAAAAAATGGCTTTTTGACATTTTTTTTTTTTTTTACGGTGTTCATCTGAGGGGTTAGGTCATGTTAGATTTTTATAGAGCAGATCCTTACGGACGTGGCAATACCTAATATATATACTTTTTTTTATTTATTTAAGTTTTACACAATAATATTATTTTCGAAACAAAATAAATCATGTTTTAGTGTCTCCATAGTCTGAGAGCCATTGTTTTTTTTATTTTTTGGGCGATTGTTTTAGGTAGGGTATCATTTTTGTGGAATGAAATGATGGTTTGATTGGCACTATTTTGGGGTGCATATTACTATTTGCTATTACACCTTTTGTGATGTAAGGTGACAAAAAATGGCTTTTTTGACACCGTTTTTATTTTATCTTTTTTACGATGTTCACCTGAGGGGTTAGGTCATGTAGTATTTTTATAGAGCAGGTTGTTACAGACTAGGCGTTACATTATATGTCTACTTTTTTTTATTTTTTTTTACACACAATAAACTAGGGTTGTTTCGATACCAATATTTTTATTCGGTTTCAATACCATAAAAAAGTATTGCAATACTCGATACCTTTCGATACCACGCAAAAATAAAATAAAACACAAAAAAGCCTTTTGATTATTTAAACGTAAAACATTTATTGAATTAAACAGAAAAACCTGCACCAGATATCAGATTGTCAGAGTTCGATATTGAATTTGACAATGTAACAATGCTAATGAGGAGCCTTCACCTCTCCTGCCTGCCTCTTTAGGCCTCATGCACACGACCGTTGTGTGCACCCGTGGCCGTTGTGCCGTTTTCCGTTTTTTTTTCGCGGACCCATTGACTTTCAATGGGTCCGTGGAAAAATCGGAAAATGCACCGTTTTGCAGCCGCATCCGTGATCCGTGTTTCCTGGCCGTGAAAAAAATATGACCTGTCCTATTTTTTTCACGGCCAACGGTTCACGGACCCATTCAAGTCAATGGGTCCGTGAAAGAACACGGATGCACACAAGATTGGCATCCGTGTCCGTGATCCGTGGCCGTAGTTTAGTTTTTATACAGACGGATCCGAAGATCCGTCTGCATAAAAGCTTTTTCAAAGCTGAGTTTTCACTTCGTGAAAACTCAGAACCGACAGTATATTCTAACACAGAAGCGTTCCCATGGTGATGGGGACGCTTCTAGTTAGAATACACTACAAACTGTGTACAAGACTGCCCCCTGCTGCCTGGCAGCACCCGATCTCTTACAGGGGGCCGTGATCAGCACAATTAACCCCTTCAGGTGCGGCACCTGAAAGGGTTAATTGTACTATCATATCCCCCTGTAAGAGATCAGGGCTGCCAGGCAGCAGGGGGCAGACCCTCCCCCCCCTCCCCAGTTTGAATATCATTGGTGGCCAGTGCGGCCCCCCCCCCCTCCCTCTATTGTAATAATTCGTTGGTGGCACAGTGTGCGCCCCCCCCCCCTTCCTCCCTCTATTGTAATAAATCGTTGGTGGCACAGTGTGCGCCCCCCATTGCCCCCCCCCCCCCCCCTCTATAGCATTAACAACGTTGGTGGCCAGTGTGCAGCCTCCCATCCCCCCCCCCCCCCCCCCCCCATCATCATTGGTGGCAGCGGAGTTCCGATCGGAGTCCCAGTTTATTCGCTGGGGCTCCGATCGGTAACCATGGCAACCAGGACGCTACTACAGTCCTCGTTGCCATGGTTACTTAGCAATAGTACAATAGTAGAAGATTAATACTTACCTGCTGCTGCGATGTTCGTGTCCGGCCGGGAGCTCCACCTACTGGTAAGTGACAGTGACAGGTCTGTGCGGCGCATTGCTAAATGAACCGTCACTTACCAGTAGGAGGAGCTCCCGGCCGGACACGAACATCACAGCTCCCAGGTAAGTATGAATCTTGTACTATTGCTAGTAACCCGCTGCCACCAATGATCGGGGGGGGGGGGGGGGGGGGCGCAAGATGGGAGGCCGCACACTGGCCACCAATGTTGAAAATGCTATAGAGGGAGGGGGCCAATGATTTGCACCAACGATTTATTACAATAGAGGGAGGAAGGGGGGGGGGGGGCGCACACTGTGCCACCAACGAATTATTACAATAGAGGGAGGAAGGGGGGGGGGGGCGGGGGGGGGCACACTGTGCCCCCAACGAATTATTACAATAGAGGGAGGAAGGGGGGGGCGCACACTGTGCCACCAACGATTTATTACAATGGAGGAAGGGGGGGGGGGGGGCCGCACTTTCCACCAATGATATTCAAACTGGGGAGGGGGGGGGGGGGGTCTGCCCCCTGCTGCCTGGCAGCCCTGATCTCTTACAGGGGGATATGATAGTACAATTAACCCCTTCAGGTGCGGCACCTGAGGGGTTAATTGTGCTGATCACGGCCCCCTGTAAGAGATCGGATGCTGCTAGGCAGCAGGGGGCAGTCAGGTACACAGTTTGTAGTATATTCTAACTAGAAGCGTCCCCATCACCATGGGAACGCCTCTGTGTTAGAATATACTGTCGGAAATGAGGTTTCACGATCTAACTCATATCCGACAGTATATTCTAACATAGAGGCGTTCCCATGGTGATGGGGACGCTTCAAGTTAAAATATACCATCGGATTGGAGAAAACTCCGATCTGATGGTATAAAAGGGACTCCGGACTTTACATTGAAAGTCAATGGGGACGGATCCGTTTGAAATGGCACCATATTGTGTCAACGTCAAACGGATCCGTCCCCATTGACTTGCATTGTAATTCAGGACGGATCCGTTTGGCTCCGCACGGCCAGGCGGACACCAAAATGACTTTTTTTTTCATGTCCGTGGATCCGCCAAAAATCAAGGAAGACCCACGGACGAAAAAACGGTCACGGATCACGGACCTACGGACCCTGTTTTTGCGGACCGTGAAAAAAAAACGTTCGTGTGCATGAGGCCTTAGGCAAATAATTTTGGAGCATTTATTATATGTTTTACAAACTCAACCCCAACATTAGCCCCATGTTGCCCATGATGTGAGATGGTACGCTACATTGGGGGTCACTTACTATTAATGTGAGGCGCATGAGGTCCAGTCCAAATGTGCCCAGCCTGACATTAAAAATAAGTGACCCCCATCATGTTTAAAACATGGCAGTGGCAAGATTGGGGTCACTTTTAGTGATGCAAGGTGACAAAAAAAAAATTGTTTTTGCACATTTTTTTTTTTTTTTTTTTTTTACGGTGTTCATCTGAGGGGTTAGGTCATGTGATATTTTTATAGAGTCGGTTTATTTTTTGTCCCACTCTGGGACTTCAACTTTTGGGGGTCTGTTCCCCGTTACAATGCATCACAATACTTCTGTATTGTAATGTTGTAATGCATTGTCTGTAAGTGTATTACAGCCCCCCCTGGATCTCACAGGCTGTCACGGAAGGCAGCCACAATGCCTAAGGAAGGCATCGGACTGCCTTCCTTGCCATCGGGTCCCCGTCACAGCAGCGCAGGGACCCAATGGCCACCCTGCACCTGGCAGGATCCCGCACGTGCTGCGGTCAGCACTGACCGCGGCAGTGTGAGGGTTAATGTGCCAGCATCTGTGTTTTCACTGATGCCGGCGCATACAGCAGGGGTCCAGCTATCAGTGACTGCCAGACCCTTGCCGCTGATCGGGCGGGCACAGCCCCTTCACCCGCCCGATAAGCCTGCCGTACATGTACGGCGCAGGTTCTTAAGGGGTTAAGGTCTGAATTTTACATTTTTTATTTATTTTTCTTTAGTCATGTTATGGTAGAACTACTTGTGTGCTTAGGGTCTTGCTGCATGACTCAGGTCATGGACAGATGTCCTGACATTTTCCTTTAGAATTTGTTGGTATAATTCAGAATGCATTTTCCATCTATGATGGCAAGTCATCCTGGCCTTGATGCAGCAAAACAGGCCCAAATCATGATACTGCTTCCACCATGTTTCATAGATGGGGGTGGAAGAAGTATGATGGTGATGATTCATATTGGAATGTAGTGTTTTCCTTCTCCTTTAAACCAAAAACTCTTTGGTCTTATATGTCCACAAAAAAATGTTCATATAACTTTCTGGCTTGTCTAGGTGATCTTTTGCAAACTGCAGATGGGCAGCAGTGTTGTTTTTGGAGAGTTGCGGCTTTTTCCCTGCAGTCCTGCCATACACACCATTGTTGTTCAGTGTCCTCCTATTTGTGGACTCATAAACATTAATATTAGCTAATTCGAGAAAGTTCTTTAATGGCTTAAAGGTTGCCTTGGGCTCTATTTTTACTTTGTGAACTATTACATGCCTTAAAGAGGTTATCTAACCCCTATAATGTCCCCCAAAATGCCTGGGCCCCTCATACTGGTTATACTTATCCCGCTCCCTGGCACCCACGTCGCTTCTGATGCCTGCACAGCCGCCGCTGCATCTCCCTGTCGAACGGACCAAAACATAAGGCCACAGGGAGCAGCCAATAGCAGGCCACAACGGGAACGACCCTCCTTAGCATCGCGGGTGACACTAGGGAGGCTCGTTCCTGTTAAGGCTATATTAGACAGCCAGATCAGGCAAGCGATTGTTTGGAGGGAGGCATTCCTTCCAGGCAATTGCCTGCTCATCAGTGGAGGAGACCGCTGCTACTACATGCAGCGATCTCCTCCTCAGTATAGGTAGGAGGGATCATTATGCCATCGCTCTTCCCCATACTGAATCATTGTTTGCTATGAACGGTCGATAGCGATCATCTGGCAGTCTAATACTGCCTCAGAATGCACGATGAATGAGCAAATGCTCGTTCACTGGGCAATTATTTATTAATTTTACACACTTATAGCGCTACTATATTCCGCAGTGCTTTACAGACATTAGCATCACACTGTCCTCAATAGGACTCACAATCTAAAGTCCCTATCAGTATGTCTTTGAAGTGGAGGAAACCCACACAAACACTGGGAGAACTACAAACTCCATGCAGATGTTGTCCTTGGTCGGATTCGAACATAGGACCTCAGTGCTTGCTTAAAAATCACAATGGTGCCAGCACCAGAGTGCTGTGTAATAGCGATCTGCCGACGGCACACTGCTGCCCTGCATGGGGACGAGCGATGGCATAGTGATCACTGCTCTCCATGCCACAGAAGACATTGCTGTATATAATAGCAGGGGTGTCCTTATCTAGCTATCTGACGATTGCCAGGAGGGAACACTTCCCTCCTGTCATTTGTCTGCGGCATCAGGGTGTCTAATACAGGCTTTAGTGTGATCTTTGTAGGTTGAACACTCCTTGGGAGGGTATTAATGGTCTTGAATTTCTTCCATTTGCATACAATCTGACTGTAGATTGGAGGAGTCAAAACTCTTTCCAGCCTGATGAGCATCAATAACTATTCTTCTAAGATCTGCTAAGATCTCTTCTTGCTATGATAAACCTCCACAAGCACGCTGTGAAGATCAGGCTTTGATAGATCCTTGTTCTTTAAACAAAACAGGTCACCTACTCACACCTGATTGTCATCCCATTAAGGCCGAGTTCACACGAACGTGTGTGACCCGTGCCCGTGCTGCGGCCCGCAAATAGCGGGCCGCAATGAAAGATCGCCAGCCGTAGGTCAGGCGCATCGGATCGCGGACCCATTCACTTTAATGGGTCCGCGATCCGCCCTTTCCGCTAAAAGATAGGACATGTTCTATCTTTTTGCGGAACGGAAGTACGGGACGTAACCCCACGGAAGCACTCCGTAGTGCTTCCGAGGGGTCCCGTCCCGTGCGGCGGTTCCGCGATTCTGGATTTGTGGACCCATTGAAGTGAATGGGTCCGCATCCGTGATGCGGAATGCACACGGAACTGTGGCCGTGTATTGCGGCCCGCGATTTCGTGTGATTTCGTGTGAACTCGGCCTAACTGAAAATACCTTCCTCTAATCTCACCTTCAAACTATCTGCTAATCCTAAAGGTTCATATAATTTTGCCAGTCACAGACATTTGATATTAGATCATTTTCCTCAATAAATAAATGATCAAGTTTTTTTGACTCATTTGTTTGATTTGGTTATCTATTTTAGGACTTTAGGTCTATTCTATTTATTCTACCTATTTTAGGTCTACTTTAAGATAACTATAAAGAGGACAAAAATGTTGTGTGGTATAGTTAATTGTGTCAAGGTATGGTTTTGTGCTCTCCATGCATTGCATTGTACCTTAGCTTCATACAGTTTTGCTAACATTTCACCAGTCAACCCAAACATTTCCATTGTTTTTCTCTCTGCTTTCTGTTCAATTCCAATCTCTTTTTTCTTTCACAATTCAATTACAGTAGCAGCAGTTTACCCAAGATGAACTGCATCTAATGTGCCGTGTGTCTGGAGAGCGATTAGTTAAGCAGCACTGAGGATTCATGCTTTGGGGTATTTGGTATTATTTGTCTAAGGAAGAAATGTATTTAGTTCATAAAGTATGATGTCTGGTAATGAGAAATGCAAATAACATACAAAGCTGACTTGGGCTGCAGCAAGAACGATTGCAATAATGTCTTAGTAAGACTGGGGTTACCTCACCCAACCCCATAGTTCTATTATACTGTATACGTTTAGGATATGGCAGTTTTTCTGTTTTAAGTTGCTGGTTCTCCACAAGAACACTTCATGGCAGTTGTAGGAAAGGGCAAGTGGTCGTCATTGACGGAAGATATGTGTCACCGAGGTTCCTGGCCTCGGTGAGGTAAGAGCCGGTAATTTTAAGTGTCAGCGGCAGCTCGTGCTGACTGACACTATTGGTTATTTAGTGTGGCTGTAAAGCCGATCCTGGCCGGCTCTTACTGGGAGCAGCCAAAGTGCAGGGTGGGTGGCTGTTCCCCACGTTCCAGTCCGGGTTTTGGTTTGGGATAAAAACCCAGCCAGAAGTCTCAGCTGTGTGGATTATCCTCTATCTGATAGTGGCGCTTAGTCAGTCTGGGTGTTGAAGCCTGAGAGTTTTGGCCTGGACTAAGGCCTGCTATATTGTTTGGAAAAAAGCACGTGGACTTCTGCTTCACCTAAGGACTTGTGTGCTGCAGCCTGGTGTGAACAAACACCAGACTCAAGGTGACAGTTTTTCCCTGAAACTGCCTTTTTGTTGTCACTTTACTTATGTGTGAATAAAACACTGCACTGTTTAAGTTAAAGACGTTGTCATTGCCTCTGTACTGTGTCCGCAAGCCTGTCTACCAGAGCAAATCCCCACACAGTATATAGAGTTACTATTATGTCACTATGGTGAATCCAGGAATTGCAGAGCGTGAAGTTGTACCCAGGCCCATGAGGAGACTAATACTATAAGTGAAGCATGACAGGTGATGGCCCTGTTCATTGGTTTTGCATTGGGCCCTAGGAGCTACAAGTTACACTTCTGGGTGCATGTATGAGGCACCATATTCTACCTCCGTAGTCTGATAGCAAAGGCACACATATTTACATACACAATGTATAAATCCCTACAATGGTTGCATGAGGCATTACTTTGCACCAATGCATGATGACCCTAAGCATTGAGTTACATTTAAAGACCCCCTTTTTAGACACCATCATGAAAATTTTTAATAGGGTCCAAGTGGATGGGTGACAATCAGATTTAGACAATATGCGCTTAACTCTTTACTGAAATAACTTCAGTATGCAATAGCTACAAAGGCAAACAGAAACAGTAGTTCTCCTCTATTGTATATGTATATGAACAGTCGATTGAAAGAATAAGTATACACAGGTAGATAGAGCAGACGATTGGCAGGAGGGAAGCGTCCCCTACCGGCAATCCTGCCTCCTCATGATGCCAGTGGGTTGGCGAAACGCGTGTCGAGGTAGTAGCGGTGTCAGGCCACCGGGCCACACATTCAATATGGGTAATTAATTCTGTTTCTATCTTTATCTATTTTGCCCTACTTGGCTGCTTTTTATGTGAACCATGTTTCATATGATGCATGTAATATTTTTTGATGGCGTTTATTAGAGATGAGCGAATTAAAGCTGATGAAGTTGAATTCGATTCGAATTTCATGAAAAATTAGATTCGCAACTTATGCGAATTTCCTCGCGTTTTGTGGTAACGAATCACAATTTTTCCTAAAATGGCAGCTACACGTGTGAGGACATGGGGCAAGGAACTCTGGGAAGGCGGGCTGACCCATAATGCCATGCATGCAGCCAATCAGCAGCCAGCCAGCCCTGTGATGTCACAGCCCTATAAATACCCGCAGCCATCTTGGATTCAGACATTTTCCAGCGTTCTGAGTGCAGGGACAGACGTTGCAGGCGCTTGAGAGAGTTATACTGAAAACCTCATTGTGAAAAAAAAGCGATTTATAAGTGCAGGGAAACATTATTCAAATTGCAGGGAAACAATAGGGAGGAATCATTTCACAGCATCTTAGTGCAGGGAGAGGCGTCTGAAGTCGCTAGGGACAGTGCTAGAAAAACCTCAGTGTGAAAAAAAAAAAGAAGCGATTTGCAAGTGCAGGGAAACATTATTCAAATTGCAGGGAAATGATAGGGAGGAATCATTTCGCAGCATCTTAGTGCAGGGAGAGACGTCTGAAGTCGCTAAAGACAGTGCTAGAAAAACCTCCTTGTAAAAAAAAAAAAAAGCCATTTACAAGTGCAGGGAAACATTATATGAGGATCCAAATAGCCATTATACAGCTCTGGCATTCCAGCAATTTGTTCTTGTTATTGGGGTGCAAGTGCTATGTTGAAAAGCCTTAAGTGGCTTATATCTGTGGAAAAAGAAAAATATATACGCATTTCACTTCTGCAGTTATTTGTGCTGAAAGAGTTTAGTGGCCTATTTCAGTAAAAAAAGGAAAAATATATACGCACTTCACTGTTGCATTTATTTGTGGTGACAGAGTTTAGTGGCCTATTTCAGTACAAAACGAAAAATATGTACGCATTTCACTTCTGCAGTTATATGTGGTGAAAGCGTTCAGTGTCCAATTTCAGTACAAAAAGGAAAAAAATATACACACTTCACTATTGCATTTATTTGTCGTGAAAGAGTTTAGTGGCCTATTTCAGTACAAAAAGGAAACAAATATACGCACTTCACTGTTGCATTTATTTTTGGTGAAAAAGTTTAGTGGCCTATTTCAGTACAAAACGAAAAATATATACGCATTTCACTTCTGCAGTTATTATTATTTCAGTACAAAATATAGCATATAGTAAAATATAATCAGCGTTCACTTTTGCAGTTATATGTGGTAAAACCTTTAGTGACGTATTTCGGTAGAAAAACTAAATATATTCAGCATTCACTGTTGCAGTTATATGTGACAAAACTTTTAGTGACGTATTTCGGTCAAAAAATTAAATATATTCAGCATTCAGCACTGCAGTAATATTTGTGGTAAAACCTTTAGTGACGTTATTTCGGTAGAAAACGATATATTTATTCAGTGTTCAGTGCTGCAGTTATACGTGGTAAAGCCTTTAATTGCATATTTCAATAGAAAAAAAAATGTATTCTTATAAAAATGTATCCTTATTAAGCAGGAGTCCACGGGTTCACGGAAGCAGCGGCGGTAGAAGTCAGTCAGTGCGTAGTGTTGTCGGTAAAATCACCTACTCTGCGTTGTGGTAGTTTTTTGTACAGCCCTTGGAGGAGGTGAACATGGCCATATGTAGAATCTGTGGGAAGAAGGTGAAGCGTGGCCAGTGTGCAGCATCACCATAAAGTGGCCTGGGAGAACCGTGGCTCCGATGTGGTGGTCCAGCCTGCCGCAGCAACCGCTGCATCACCCAATGGCACGCCGCACCTTATTTCAGGCAGTCATGGCTCCACCACCTCAGGCGAAGGGAGCTGTCTGTCACTCCCATCGTCTGCTGGTCCTGATGCTCCTGCTCCTCCTACTCCTCGTTAGTCATTCCATCAGCAATCGATCACCGAAGCGATTGCCAAGAGACCACAGTATGCATGCATGCATCCAACGGCGCAGAAGCTGCTGTCCAAGTTGCTGGTGCTGCAGTCCCTCCCTTTCCAAGTGGTGGACTCTGCACCTTTCTGATGGCTTGTGGCGAGCTGAGGTGGAGAGTCCCAAGCCTTTAGTGACGTATTTCGGTAGCAAAAAAAAATGCATTCAGCGCTGTAGTTATATGTGGTAAAACCTTTTGTGATGTATTTCGGTCGAAAAACAAATTTTATTCAGCGTTCAGCGCTGCAGTTATATGTGGTAAAATCTTTATTGACGTATTTCGGTCGAAAAACTAAATTTATTTAGCATTCAGCACTGCAGTTATATGTGGTAAAATCTTTATTGATGTAACTCAGTCCAAAAAAATTTTTATTCAGCATTCAGGGCTGCAGTTATATGTGGTAAAACCTTTTGAAATGTATTTTGGTCGAAAAACTAATTTTATTCAGCGTTCAGCACTGTAGTTATATGCGGTAAAATCTTTAGTGGCGTATTTCGGTTGAAAAACAAATGTTATTCAGCGTTCAGCACTGCAGTTATATGTGGCAAAATCTTTATTGACGTATTTTGGTCGAAAAACAAATTGTATTCAGCGTTCAGCGCTACAGTTATATGTGGTAAAGTTTTTATTGACGTATTTCGGTTGAACAACAAAATTTATACAGCGTTCAGCGCTGCAGTTATATGTGGTAAAACCTTTTGCGATGTATTTCGGTCTAAAAACTTTTTCCAATGTTCAGCGGTGCAGGTAAATGTGGTAAAATCTATGTTGACGTATTTCGGTCAAAAAACAAAATGTATTCAGCGCTGCAGTTATATGTGGTAAAACATTTTGAGGCGTATTTCGGTCGAAAAACAAGTTATATTCAGCATTAAGCGCTGAAGTTATATGCGGTAAAATCTTTAGTGACGTATTTCAGTTGAAAAACTAAATTTTTTCAGCCTTCACTGTTGCCATTATATGTGATAAAATCTTTAGTGACGTATTTTGGTCGAAAAACTAATTTTATTTAGCGTTCAGCGATGCAGTTATGTGTGGTAAAATCTTTATTGACGTATTTCGGTCGAAAAACACATTTTATTCAGCGTTCAGCGCTGCAGTTATATGTGGTAAAATCTTTATTGATGTATTTTGGTCGAAAAACTAATGTTATTCAGCGTTCAGCGCTGCAGTTATATGTGGTAAAACTTTATTGACCTATTTCGGTCGAAAACATTTTTTATTCAATGCTCAGCTGTGCAGTTATATGTGGTAGAATATTTATTGACGTATTTTGGTCGAAAAACTAATGTAATTCAGTGTTCAGCGCTGCAGCTATATGTTGTAAAATCTTTATTGACGTATTTTGATCGAAAAACAAATTTTATTCAGCGTTCAGCACTGCAGTTATATGTGGTAAAATCTTTATTGACGTATTTCGGTCGAAAAACTAATTTTGTTCAGCGCTGTAGTTATATGCGGTAAAATCTTTAATTACGTATTTTGGTTGAAAAACAAATTTTATTCAGCGTTCAGAGCTAGTTATATGCGGTAAAACCTTTTGGGACTTATTTCGGTCGAAAACATTTTTTATTCAATGCTCAGCTCTGCAGTGATATGTGGTAAAATCTTTATTG
Source organism: Bufo bufo (assembly GCF_905171765.1). Taxonomy (NCBI): domain Eukaryota; kingdom Metazoa; phylum Chordata; class Amphibia; order Anura; family Bufonidae; genus Bufo; species Bufo bufo. The sequence continues at coordinate 318,740,547 of NC_053394.1, forward strand.
ACGTATTTTGGTCGAAAAACTAATGCAAATCAGTGTTCAGCACTGCAGTTATATGTGGTAAAATCTTTATTGACTTATTTTGGTCGAAAAACTAATTTTATTCAGCGTTCAGAGCTGCAGTTATATGTGGTAAAATCTTTATTGACGTATTTCGGTCGAAAAACTAATTTTGTTCAGCGCTGTAGTTATATGCTGTAAAATCTTTTGTGACGTATTTCGGTCGAAAAACAAATGTTATTCAGCATTCAGCACTGCAGTTATATGTGGTAAAATCTTTATTTACGTATTTCGGCCAAAAAACTAATTTTATTCAACGTTTAGCGCTGCAGTTATATGTGGTAAAATCTTTATTGACCTATTTCGGTCGAAAAACTAATTTTATTCAACGCTCAGCTCTGCAGCTATATGTGGTAAAATCTTTATTAACGTATTTTGTAAAAAAAAACAAATGTTATTCAGCGTTCAGCGCTGCAGTTATATGTGGTAAAATCTTTATTGATGTATTTTGGTCAAAAAATTCATGTTATTCAGCATTTAGCGCTGCAGTTATATGTTGTAAAATCTTTATTGACGTATTTCGGTCAAAAACATTTTTTATTCAATGCTCAGCTGTGCAGTTATATGTGGTAGAATCTTTATTGACTTATTTTGGTCGAAAAACTAATGTAATTCAGTGTTCAGCGCTCCAGTTATATGTGGTAAAATCTTTATTGATGTATCTTGGTCGAAAAACTAATTTTATTCAGCATTCAGCACTGCAGTTATATGTGGTAAAATCTTTATTGACGTATTTCGGTCGAAAAACTAATTTTGTTCAGCGCTGTAGTTATATGCGGTAAAATCTTTTGTGACGTATTTCGGTCAATAAACAAATGTTATTCAGCATTCAGCACTGCAGTTATATGTGGTAAAATCTTTATTAACGTATTTTGGTCGAAAAAAATTTTTTATTCAACGTTTAGCGCTGCAGTTATATGTGGTAAAATCTTTATGGACATATTTTGGTCAAAAAACTAATTTTATTCAGCAGTCAGCGCTGCAGTTATATGTGGTAAAATCTTTATTGACGTATTTTGGTTGAAAAATTATTTTTATTCAGCGTTCAGAGCTAAAGTTATATGTGGAAAAATCTTTATTGACGTATTTTGGTCGAAAAACAAAGGTTATTCAGCGTTCAGTGTTGTAGTTATATGTGGTAAAACCTTTTGTAACGTATTTTGGTCGAAAAACTAATTTTATTCAGCATTCAGTGCTGCAGTTATATGTGGTAAAATCTTTATATTGACGTAGTTCGGTCAAAAAACGAATATTATTCAGCATTCAGCGCTGTAGTTATATGCGGTAAAATCTATAGTGATGTATTTCGATCGAAAAACAAAATTTATTCAGCCTTCACTGTTGCCGTGGTATGTGATAAAATCTTTAGTGACGTATTTTGCATTTATATGTGGTAAAATCTTTATTGACGTATTTAGGTCGAAAAACTAAATGTATTCAGTGTTCAGCGCTATCATTATATGCGGTAAGAAAATTTGTGGCGTATTTTGGTCGAAAAACAAAATGTATTCAGCGTTCAGCGCTGTAGTTATATGCAGTAAAATCTCCATGATGTCTCCATGATAAATCTGCAGCGTGGGGGCCCCGTGTGGATTCTACACACTTTCAAAATAATCCTTCAATGGGGCGAATAGATGCCGGATGACCAGGATGCTCCATGACCTTCCCCAGTAGCTGCTGCCGGGGGCAGCGGTTCATTTCTGAGACGTCCGTATAGTGCAGGGGGAATCCGAAGACCCTCTCCATCTCCGTGCACCACAGAATGTCCTCCTTCCCATCTATGATGACTGGGAACTCGTGAGGTTTTCCCTGAGGAAGAGACCAGGGGCTGGTAGTTATGGTTTCAATCTTGATGAAGTTCGCGACTCTTCCGGGCTCCAAGCTATCTTGAAGCTTTGTCTTCTCATTGTCTGTAGCTACTAGAGGCTTGTTCATGCCAGGCAGGTTCCCCCAGAAGTATCTCGATGCTCGATGAGCAGCCTATACCGCACTTGCATCACTCTTGACAGAATTCATCTCCAGGTGGAGAGAAATTGTTTTTTGGAATGCTTTCTCCATCGCAACCACGTCCTTGAGGCGTCCATCAGTTGGTGTCTCCGAGCTGGTGTTACATGGCTGGAGGCAAGATGGAATCGCCATGGTGGTTGTTTATGGAGGTTTAATTTTTGGGGCTTCTACGACCTCCCTCGTCAGGTTTATTGTTAATATTAATGTTATTTATGTTAGATATTTTATTTATTAATAAAACGGGTGCTGTGGCCTATTTAATCTGAACAGTGGTTGTGTGTTTCTTTTGGGGGGAATAAGAAGAGCTTGGGGAATCCACAGTTGGGGTGGGGGCCCCGTAGAATAACCAATAACCTACTCAAGAGTCAGCAATTATTTTTCAAATTTGCACTCATGTGCACAGACTTTTGTCTTTGTGTAGTGCGATGGGCTGTAGTACTTTATCTATATGTAGGGTTGGTTTTGGTCCTGTGTCCATGTAGTTAGTCTAGCTTTGTTACTGTATCTATAGAGTGAGCTTAATTCTAGTACTGTATCTATACAGTAAGCTTGTTTATGGTACTGTATCTACTGTATGTAGTATGTCTCGTTCTGGTACCACAACTATGTAGCAAGCATGACTCTGGTATGATATCTCAGCAGTAAACTTGGTTCTGATACCATATATATGTAGTTAGCTTGGTTCTATTACTGTATCTATGCAGTGAGCTTGGTTCTGGTACTGTATCTATGTATTAAGCTCGGTTCTGGTACAGTATCTATGCAGTGAGCTCATTTCTGGTTCTGTATTCTATGTACTAAGCTTGGTTCTGTTACCATATATGCAGTAAGCTTGGTTCTGGTACCATATCTAGACAGTAAGCTTGGTTCTACTACTGTTTTTATGTAGTAAACTTGATTCAAGTACTGTGTCTATGCAGTAAGCTTGGTTCTGGCATCATATCTATGCAGTAAGCTTGGTTCTGGCATCATATCTATGTAGTAAGATTGATACTGGCACTGTGTAACAGCTTTGTTCTGTTGCATTTATGTGCAATAATTTTTTTCTTGGCACTGCAACTATGTAGTAAACCTACAGTCAGTGTTGGACTGGGGCGCTTAGATCCCACCAGCAATATTCATTCTGGTGGCAAACTGTGCAGTTACATGCAAATACTATCTGCCCACATAGCGGCAGGCAGCATTAAGATGCTCAAGATGCTTCAGAAGATGCTTCAAGAAGTTTGGGTCCAGTCTCTTTACCTACAAGTCATCATAGTCACCTAATGTGTCTACAACAATAAACTGGATATAGGCTGAATAAGATGCTATGCGAGGCCCACCTTCGTTAGGGTCCTATCGGGGGATTCACCTGTTCCCTGTGCGCCAGTCCAAGCCTGCCTACAGTATGTATTTAGGTGGTGTAGCAAAATATTTTGAGGCTAGTATACATTTGTTCTTGACCATGTGATTTACAGCTTCTGTGTTTCACTTTTATTTATTTTCTTGTGTTGATGGTGTAGTTCACAAATTTAAGGGAGCGTTATGAGATTCACAGTAGGGAGTCTTGCACACTACTATTTTTCTGTGATACTGTATGTGGGCTGGAGGTATTTGTGTGCCTGATTGCTTTTTAGCCCCAGTCTGGACCTCAGTATAAATTTTGTGTATTTTTATTCCATTTCTTCAAGTGGGGCCATGGAGGTCTACAATGAGGCATTGTGTTGCACAAAAACAGTAAAAAAAAAAAAAATGCTGAGCAGAAGACCGTATTCCTTTTTTTCTGCCATGCAACAGGAGTTTTCATTCTTTTCGGAACCCAGAGCATCTGAATAAACAGGGTTGAAGGCCTTTACCTACAGAGTTTTTCCTTTGATCTGGTGCAAGGATGCTTCTAGATTTTTTACTGCAAAAAAGTAAATGGCACACCTACTATCCAAATTGGATTTAGCCAAAATGCTGTCTTCCTGTAGTCAAGTAAAAACACTTCCTGAAGTGAAGTTCTCACCGTGCCATGTGAATGGTGCTCACCTGCAGTTATAGGAACACAGACAAAGAGCATGCTACGATAATCAGAAAACTAAATTAGACCTGTGCAGTCTATGTCGAGCATCAGCAAATGTGAGGAAAATGATTGTATTTTACCGTCCTGTATTCCTACTAGAGATGAGCGAAGTTTTGAAAAATTCGATTTAGCTGCTGTGCGCGAATTTTACAAAAAAAATTCACTTAGTGATGAAGTACTTTGTCACAAAGCGCATTTTTTTGTAAGTAGCGGGTGCAATGACAGGGAGCTGTGATAGCACTGCTTACCATCATTGTGCCCCTCAGATGCCACATTCATACATGATCGGGGCATCTGAGAGTAATAATACAGTGTAAAATTAACTTTAAAAAAATGGAATCATACTTACAGCCTCTATTTGCTCGCACCAGCCACTGCCATCTTGCTTGAAGATCTTGCGCGTCCTGAGATGGCGTTGTCAGGCCAGCCGGCGTGGTGATGTCATACGTTTTTGGCCAAGATCGCAAGCAAATGGAGGAGGAAAGCATGATTTTTTTATTTTTTTTTACACTAATTCAGGTTAAATCGATTCGCTACCACGAAGCACGAGGAGATTCGGCTTTGCGGCGAATCTAATTTATCCTGAAATTCGGATCGAATTCCACTTTGTCGGATTCGATTCACTCATCTTTAGAAATTAGATCAAAGTTAGTTCTTCTTTTGATTCAGTTTGATTCTGTACTTTGAAAATTGAGGTGCTAATATTCTTAATTGGCAAACACGACTGTGCTCAACAAGCCCCGTTAACAAATTAAATCAAATGTATCTGCAAAAGCTCTGTTAGCCAAGCTATCCAAATAAGATTGAGTTGATGAATATGTCTTTTCCTTTTTAATTAACTTTTTGCTTAGTATTCTATAAGTGCTTGACTAACGGCTTCGGCAGAGCCCACTAATATAGGACTGGGCCCTTGTGACATGTAGCTCTCCTCCGACAAGCTATTTGTTAGTATTATGAGGATAACATCATGGAACAATGTACTGGGATACATGGTTATAGGGATAGGATCGTGCAGTGTCCACATAGTATTGCCATATGGTGTCTGCAGTGATAAGTGCACCACATTTATTAGGTGTCTTTGGTAATTTTTTTTTGCGCTGCACTTGACAAGGAGGTTTGGCTTCACAAGAAAAGGGCGTAATCTTGAAGGAAATGGAGCATGACCAAAATTGCAACAGAATTTTGGTGCACAATTCAGACACAGAGTAAACTAACTAATAGGCTAAATTTAGACTAAAGATACACAAAATTAATCATGCAACACAGCCACTATGATAAATTTGGTGCACTTTTAGACTGTCTAAGAATTAGACAGGACTAGTAAATCTACCTCAATGAATGGTGCATTGAGCACTAATGAGATTTACAAGGTGCCCTTTCAGATCTAAATCACATACAGAGTGTCACGGGTAAGGAAGTGCACCCCCTAAACTGCCACCCTCAACCCTGTCCCTGCCTACTTGCACCACCCGCCCTAGGTGACGGGGCGCAACTGGGCGACGGTCCCTGACCTACGTAAGTGTAGAGCAGAGCGAACAGAGAAAGAGAGGAACAGACAGCCAAGGCAGAAGGCGGTACACAAGACTATGGCAAACGGATGGACAGGGAGGTAGATAAGGCAACAGTACCCAGTGATGGGAAAGGCAATGGCGGGTCAACTAGTCGAGGTTGGTCCGGGAGGTCACGTCAATACAAGGGATGAGGCAGGAGACGAAATCAGAGAACGAGCCGAGGTCAAATCCGAGAGATAGAGTAGGTACCAAGGGAGTGGGCAAAGCGAGGTCAGGAAACAAACAAGGTCAATACCAGAGGTCAAGTAGGAAGCAATATTTATAGTGGGGAGTGAGGGTTATGTGATGTGGCCAGCGTCACATGACCGACAGACAGACAAGTCGAGCACCGAGTGATCAGCTGGGCGCTCAAGGCAGACCTAGGAGCAGGGAGCCTCCCAGCTAGCCCTGAGAACGGGGCCAAACACAGATCCTCGCTCCCGAAACTAAGCAGCAGGTCTGCGGCTGATGGGAGACCGAGTGCGCCTTCGGCGCCCCGTTACAGTACCCCCCCCTTTTACGAGGGGCCACCGGACCCAAGCATTGTGGATGAGGTTTCTCAGGGTGTTCCCGGTGAAACTTAGCAACTAACCTGGAAGCATGCATCCTGGACACAGGTACCCAGGACCTCTCCTCGGGTCCAAAATCTTTCCAGTGGACCTGGTATTGAAAGGAGTTTCTAACCTTTCTAACATCCATGATTCTAGAGATGACGAATTCTTCCTGACCTTCAACCTCCACAGGTGGGGGAGGTTTTTTAGAAGGAACCACTGGCGACACATATTTCTTGAGTAAAGACTTATGAAACACATCATGTATACGAAGGGAGTCAGGTAGTTTTACTCTAAAAGACACCGGGTTAATAACCTCAATAATATTATATGGTCCTATGAAACACGGAGAGAATTTTCGAGAACAATGTTTCAAAGAAAGATTCTTAGTCGACAACCATACTTTATCGCCGAGCACGAAATTTACTCCCTTGGAACGTTTCTTATTGGCATGTCTACGCTGAAACTCCTGGGCCTTTTTCAGGTTCGCTTGAAGCTGCACCCAGACTGTGCACAGTCTAGAGGTGAAAGCATCTGCCTGTGGGTTGAGTGAAAAAGTGGAGGAATTAGAGCTAAAACGAGGATGAAAACCACTATTACAAAAAAAGGAGATACTCCCGTGGACAAATTAACCCGATTGTTGATGGCAAACTCTGCCAACGGGAGATATCTCACCCATAAAAGCTGATTGTGCAATACATAACACCTCAGGAAAAGTTCCACTGCCTGATTTAACTGTTCCGTCTGCCCATTAGTCTCTGGATGGAAAGCAGACGAAAAAGATAAAGAGATGTTGCATCTTTGACAAAAAGCTCTCCAGAATCCGGAAACAAACTGAACGCCCCTATCAGAGACGATATTTTCAGGGACACCATGCAGGCGTACCACATGTTCAATAAACAAGGATGCTAAGGTTTTCGCATCAGGGAGCTTACTTAAAGGAACAAAATGCACCATCTTGCTAAAACTTTTAACCACTACCCAAACTACTGACTTCCCCTCGGAGGGGGGCAGGTCAGAAATAAAGTCCATGGAAATGTGTGACCATGGTTTGCAGGGAATGGGTGGTTGTAGTTCACCAGCGGGATGTGTTCTCGGGGTCTTAGATCTGGCACATACCTCACAAGCCAAAACATAAGATTGTACATCCTTAGACAAAGTACGCAACCAGAAGGACCTCAGCAGCAATTCCTTAGTGGCAGCAATGCCTGGATGACCACACAGAACAGAGTCATGACACTCACCCATAAGACGAAAACGAAAATGCTCGGGAACGAACAACTTATCTGAAGGAGTTTGTGGAGGAGCAAGTTGCTGAGCTCATTGAATTTCAGAGGAAAGATCTGAGGATATCGCTGCCACAAAGATGCTTGCCGGTAAGATGGGTTCAGGAGGAGCGTCAGGAGGTTGGATGGCATTAAAACTCCGGGACAAGGCATCTGCTTTAATATTTTTACTTCCTGGCCTGAAAGTAACAGAGAAGTTAAAACAAGTAAAAAATAGAGCCCACCTAGCCTGCCTAGGATTAAGGCGTTTAGCCGCCTCAAGAAACACTAAATTCTTATGATCAGTGAGGACCGTAATACAGTGTTTAGCCCCTTCTAAAAAATGCCTCCATTCTTCAAATGCCCATTTTATGGCCAGTAGCTTGCGGTTTCCAATGTCGTAATTTCTCTCCGAAGGAGAGAACTTGCGAGAGAAGAAGGCACACGGTCTTAAATTTGTGAAGTTGGAAGACCCCTGGGAAAGAATGGCCCCCACACCATCCTCCGAGGCATCCACCTCCACCACAAAAGGTTCCTCAGGATTAGGCTGAACCAAGACTGGGGCCACTTGAAAAAAAAAATTTAAAGTCTCAAAGGCCTGACAGGCCTCCAATGACCAGTTGACAAGATCAGACCCTTTCTTAGTTAACTCAGTAAGGGGCTTAGCGATAACAGAAAAATTCTTTATGAATTTACGATAAAAGTTGGTGAATCCTAAAAAGCGTTGAAGTGCCTTTAAGGAGGATGGTCTTACCCAGTCTTGGATAGCCTGAACCTTACTGGGATCTATTTTAAATGAATGTGGAGTAAGAATGTACCCAAGATAGGGAATCTCTTGAACTCCAAACACACATTTCTCCAATTTAACGGACAGATGATTCTCCCTGAGGATTCTAAGAACAATGTGAGATACTATAGATATCATCAAGATAAACAATCATAACTTTGCTGATAAGTTCTCTAAAAATGTCGTTCATAAAGTTCTTAAACACAGCTGGGGCATTACATAGACCGAATGGCATAACAAGATACTCAAAGTGTCCCTCTGGGGTATTAAAGACTGTTTTCCATTCATCACCTTCCTTAATACAAATCAAGTTATAAGCCCCCTCAAATCGAGTTTAGAAAACCAAGAAGCACCCAAGATCTGGTTAAATAAATCCGGAATCAACGGGATGGAATATTGATTCCTAATAGTAATTTTATTCAAGTTTCTATAATCAATACAGGGTCTGAGACCACCGTCCTTCTTCTTAACAAAAAAGAACCCAGCTCCCAAGGGCGAGGTGGAGGGCCTAATATGTCCCTTCTTAAGACTCTCCTGGATGTAGTCTCTCATGGCAGTGTGTTCAGGACCAGAGAGATTGTAAATGCGTCTCTTAGGAAACTTGGACTCGGGAACTAACTGTCACGAGGGTATCAAGAGCCACGTCTGACTCCGTTATACCCGGGGTCAGGAAGTCGCAGCGGGTGGCTGCGCGCTCTATATCTAAAGATCACGGTGTTTCTTAGTTATTGTTTTCTGTGTTTGCCTTGCTATCCTTTTTGTCTCTCTCAGGGATCCGTAGCTTCTCCTCCTCAGCTGTTTCTTGTCTGCCACTCCCTACCTCCTTATATTCTCCCCTCACACTTCTTTAGTTGCCAGTTATAGAGCTTCCTGCCTGGACATCTATACTGACCCACTGGAGTGGTTAATCCTGGTTGTTGTTCCTGTGTGCTTCCCTCCCGATCCCTGTTTGGCTTATTGTTGTCTCTTGTTGTCGCCCACCTGGGAATATATGTTGAGTCTGTGTTGTCTGTCCTCCCCTTGGTGTTTTCCATTAGAGTTAGTGGTGCGGACTAGTGTTCCCATCGCCCTGTTCACTACCTAGGGCTCAGCTCAGGGAAAGCCAGGGCTTTAGGCACGTGATCGGCGTACGGGTGAGGAACCCGTCTAGGGACGTCAGGGCAGCCAGGTGCCAGCCGCCAGGTCAGTCAGGGGTCACCATCTTCCCTCTCACTTGGCAGGGCCTTCCTCGTTCCCTCCCTCTGTGTCACGTATGTGATAGCCACGCCGACCGTGATACTAACTCAATAACACAGTCATAAGGCCTATCGGGAGGGAGAGTGTCAGTCTCAGCAGTGGAAAAAACATAATGAAAAATCAGCAATAAAGTGAGGAATGGCATCAAAAGAAACTCCAGCTTGAACTACAGTTAAGCAAGAACTACAGTTGGAACCCCATCTCTCTAACTCACCCGAACTCCAGTTTATGACCGGATTATGTTGCTTAAGCCAGGGCATGCCAAGAACTACTTGTACCGGAAGATTCTCTAAAATGAAAAAAGAACATTTCTCAGAGTGGCAGACCCCTACAGACAGGGTAATCTCGGGAGTACGGATAGCAACCACCTGGACCGGGGTGGACAATTTTAGTATTGGGATCCCTACCCGTTCAACAAATTTGAGATCAATAAAACTACAGTTGTGTTCAAAATTATTCAACCCCCACTGAAATTGAGTGTTTTGGCCAGTTTGACATTGATTTTGATCATTTCAGTCATCTTGTTTACAATTAAATCAAAGAGGCACTTGTAAGTCAGACAAATATAACATAACATTTATAATGAAATAACCACAAATGTCTTTTCTGTGCTCACATCATTATCAGTTTTATTCAACCCCCAAGTGACATTCAATCTTAGTACTTAGTACAACATCCTTTTCCAGTTATAACAGCTTTTAAACGTGAAGCATAGCTTGACACAAGTGTCTTGCAGCGATCTACGGGTATCTTCGCACATTCTTCATGGGCAAAAGCCTCCAGTTCAGTCACATTCTTAGGCTTGCGCGCTGCAACTGCTTTCTTTAAGTCCTACCAGAGGTTCTCAATCGGATTTAAGTCTGGTGACTGCGATGGCCACTTCAAAATGTTCCAGCCTTTAATCTGCAACCATGCTCTAGTGGACTTGGAGGTATGCTTGGGATCATTGTCCTGTTGAAAGGTCCAACGTCTCCCAAGCCTCAGGTTTGTGACGAACTGCATCACATTTTCATCCAATATTTTCTGGTACTGAAGAGAATTCATGGTACCTTGCACACGCTGAAGCTTCCCTGTACCTGTAGAAGCAAAACAGCCCCAAAGCATGATTGACCCCCCGCCATGCTTCACAGTAGGCAAGGTGTTCTTTTCTTCATAGGCCTTGTTCTTCCTCCTCCAAACATAGCGTTGATCCATGGGCCCAAACAGTTCTAATTTTGTTTCATCAGTCCACAGAACACTATCCCAAAACTTTTGTGGTTTGTCCACATGACTTTTGGCATACTGCAGTCGACTCTTCTTATTCTTTGGAGACAGCAAGGGGGTGCGCCTGGGAGTTCTGGCATGGAGGCCTTCATTACGCAGTGTGCGCCTTATTGTCTGAGCTGAAACTTCAGTACCCACATCTGACAAATCTTTTTTCAGTTCCTCAGCAGTCACACGGGGACTTTTCTCCACTTTGCGCTTCAGGTAGCGCACAGCAGTCGAAGTCAGCATCTTCTTTCTGCCACGACCAGGTAGCGTTTCAACAGTGCCCTTTGCCTTGAATTTGCGAATGATGCTTCCTATGGTGCCTCTTGGTATGTTTAACATCTTTGCAATCTTCTTATAGCCATTGCCCTTCCTGTGAAGAGAAATCACCTCTTCTCTTGTCTTCCTGGACCATTCTCTTGACTTCACCATGTTTGTAAACACACCAGTAAATGTCTAGAAGGAGCTGAGTATCACAGTCCTTTTAAATCTGCCTAATTGGTGCTTATTATGCTTGATTGCCTGAATACCTGATCGAAAACACTTGAATGAACCTCTGTTCTTAAGAGTGGTAGTCTTTAAGGGGTGTCAATGAAGAAATCACAAAAAAAACATTTAATACTGTATTACAAAAACAATTGATGTAATTTTAGTTGCATTTGGTTCTTTAAAAAGTCCTTGTAAGATTTCATTCTGAACACAATTACAAATGTACACTAAATTCCCTAAAACCCTTTACAGCATTGGGGTTGAATAATTTTGAACACAACTGTAAAGGCTGACTCAGAATCCACAAAAGCACTTCCTGACCCCTTTAAGACCCCAAAGGAAATTGGGACAGGCAGCAATAGTTTGCTTACCACCTCTGGGAATACCTTGTCCTTGGATCCCTCTGACTTGGATGATCTTACGGAAGGAGGAGCTTTGGGACATTGACAAACCCAGTGGTCGGAATTGCCACAATAAAAACAAGAGCCACGACAACAGCGTAGTTCTCTTCACGTCATCCCGAGCTCCATGGGCTCGTCCAACTGAGCCTCCATCTTGGGTTCGGTAGCAGAAGTTTTGAGAAGGGAATGAGGAGAAAACAAATTCTCCCGCTCTCTCTCTCTAACTCTCTCTCTCTAATTCGTCTGTCTAATCTGATGGCTAAGGTCATGGTCTCCTCTAAAGAGTCATGACTGGGGTAGCAGACCAGCATATCCTTCAACCTCTCTGTCAACCCTGCTCTAAATTGGCATTTGAGAGCAGGTTCGTTCCAGCCCGAGGGAACACACCACTTGAGGATCTGGGTGCAATAATCTTCCATGGGCCGCTCTCCCTGGGTAAGGGCCTTTAGATTAGATTCAGCCACAGATGCCCGGTCAGGCTTATCGTAAAGGACCCCTAGTGCCTGGAAAAAGAGGTCGACAGAATTGAGACAAGGGGAGTCAGACGGCAAAAAAAAGGCCCACTCCTGGGGGTTCCCTTGAAGCAAAGAGATGATTATCCCAACCCTTTGTGGTTCAGGGCCCGAGGAGTGAGGTCGTAGTCGGAAATAAAGTCTGCAGTTCTCCCTGAAAGCTAAAAAATTCCGGCGGTCACCCGAGAACCGGTCAGGTAATTTAATATGCGGTTCTACCTGAATGGCGGTGGAGCGAGAATGGGGGGTGTCTGGGCGGTCTCCTGTACCTGTAACCTCTCCCCTAATTCTTGCACAATTTGGACAAGACCCTGCACATGCTCGGTGAGACTCTGTAGAGGGTCCATGTTAATTTGAGGCCTGTGATTCTGTCACGGATAATGAAGGTAGAGAGGAAGTGCACCCCCTAAACTGCCACCCTCAACCCTGTCCCTGCCTACTTGCACCACCCGCCCTAGGTGACGGGGCACAACTGGGCGACGGTCCCTGACCTACGTAAGTGTAGAGCAGAGAGAAAGAGAGGAACAGACAGCCAAGGCAGAAGGCGGTACACAAGACTAAGGCAAACGGATGGACAGGGAGGTAGATAAGACAACAGTACCCAGTGATGGGAAAGGCAATGGCGGGTCAACTAGTCGAGGTTGGTCCGGGAGGTCACGTCAATACAAGGGATGAGGCAGAAGACGAAATCAGAGAACGAACCGAGGTCAAATCCCAGAGATAGCGTAGGTACCAAGGGAGTGGGAAAAGCGAGGTCAGGAAACAAACAAGTTCATTACCAGAGGTCAAGTAGGAAGCAATAATAATAGTTCACACAGCCCTAGAGACGAAAATCACAGGCAACCTGTAGCCAGCAGGCCGCCTGTATTTATAGTGGGGAGTGAGGGTCATGTGACAAGTCGAGCACCGAGTGATCAGCTGGTGCTCAAGGCAGACCTAGGAGCAGGGAGCCTCCCAGCTAGCAAAGCCGCCCTGGGAACGAGGCCAAACACAGATTCTCGCTCCCGAAGCTAAGCAGCAGGTCTGTGGCTGATGGGAGACCGAGTCCCCCTTCGGCGCCCCGTTACACAGAGGTCATTGGTAGGCAGATTTAAAGGGGTTCTGCGGTTTGTTTAAACTGATGATCTATCCTCTGGATAGATCATCCATTTGATCGGCGGGGGTCCGACACCCAGGACCCCGCCGATCAGCTGTTTGAGAAGGCAGTGGCGTTCCAGGAGCGCCACAGCCTTCTCACTGTTTACCACAGGCCCAGTGACGTCATGACTAGTATCAACTGGCCTGGGCAGGGCTAAGCTCCATTCAAGTGAACAGAGCTTAGCCCCGCCCAGGCCATTGATACTAGTCGTGACGTCACTGGGCCTGCGGTAAACAGTGAGCAGGCTGCGGCGCTCCTGGAGCACCGCTGCCTTCTCAAACAGCTGATCAGATGCTGATGATCTATCCAGAGGATAGATCATCAGTTTAAACGAACTGCAGAACCCCTTTAAATACTCTCATTCTCTGGACCAAGAAGGAGTTGTTGGAATCGCATGATGTGTGAACGTAATGATGATATATGTGAGTTATTACAATGTTAGTGTGAAAGGATTCATTTATTGGGGAAAACTGTACAATTGAAAAAAGGCTCTAGTACCCTGCTGGGCCTCCTCTAGTCTGGATACAAGATGAGATATGATAGGGCATGGAGGCATACAGGTTCCTTATGGTATCCTGTGGCACATCTGCCCACAAATATTACAGCTGGGCCTGTAGATCCTGTGCACCCATAGGTTGCCGAAACTGGCACCTCAGCTGGTCCCATAAATCCTTGATTGGTGATGAATATGGTGATAAATCTGGTCACCGGGCAGGCCAAGGAAGCAGTGGCGTAACTACAGGGGAAGCAGGGGAAGCAGCTGCTTCAGGGCCCGGGCTGACAAGGGGCCCGGCGCCCAGCAGCGTGAGGCACAAAGTTTCCTAATTATCTAATAGTTTTTCAGGCCAGGCCCCTTCACATACAGTGCAGCTCCAATTGGGGGCCTGACCTGTCGATCACCAAACACTGCCCCCTGTGTGACCAAATGTGAGCAGCAACACATTCTCCAGCACAGCCCGAAGCCTGACTCCGCCCACTCATGTGACTGATCATGTGCTCCTGACATCATGAAAGGTCCTTTTGCTCAATGCTCACTATGAACTCGCATCTCCTGAGGTAGGACATGTAACTGAAATAGTATATAGCCAGTTCACAGTGAGTTGGTCCCCCCCCCACACCTCAGTGTACAGTCCCCCCACATCTTAGTGTACAGTCCCCCCCCACATCTTAGTGTACAGTCCCCCCCACACCTCAGTGTACATTCCCCCCCACACCTCAGTGTACATTCCCCCCACATCTCAGTGTACAGTCCCCCCACATCTCAGTGTACAGTCCCCCCATACCTCAGTGTACAGTCCCCCCACATCTCAGTGTACAGTCCCCCCCATATCTCAGTGTACAGTCCCCCCCACACCTCAGCGTACAGTCCCCCCATACCTCAGCGTACAGTCCCCCATACCTCAGTGTACAGTCCCCCCATACCTCAGTGTACAGTCCCCCCATACCTCAGTGTGAAGTCCCCCCACATCTCAGTGTACAGTCCCCCCATTCCCTCGATGTACAGTCCCCCCACATCTCAGTGTACATTCCCCCCATACCTCAATGTACAGTCCACCCACATCTCAGTGTACAGTCCCCCCATACCTCAGTGTACAGTCCCCCCATACCTCAGTGTACAGTCCCCCCATACCTCAGTGTACAGTCCCCCCATACCTCAGTGTACAGTCCCCCCACATCTCAGTGTACAGTCCCCCCCATACCTCAATGTACAGTCCCCCCACATCTCTGTGTACAGTCCCCCCATACCTCAATGTACAGTCCCCCCACATCTCAGTGTACAGTCCCCCCCATACCTCAGTGTACAGTCCCCCCACATCTCAGTGAACAGTCCCCCCATACCTCAGTGTACAGTCCCCCCCATACCTCAATGTACAGTCTCCCCACATCTCAGTGTACAGTCCCCGATACCTCAATGTACAGTCCCCCCCCACACCTCAGCATACAGTCCCCCCCATACCTCAGTGTATAGTCCCCCCATACCTCAGTGTACAGTCCCCCCCACACCTCAGTGTACAGTCCCCCCACATCTCAGCGTACAGTCCCCCCCACATCTCAGTTCAAAATAAGTTACTACATGAGTAGGTTCCGCATACTTCTCCCGCGCTGCTGACACTCGCGAACTCCATGATCCATGTGAAAAAGCACGTTACTCTCCTGTTTCTGATCCACGTGATCTGGGAGTGCCACGTGATGTTGTGACGTCAGTAGGTCCTTGCCAAGTATAGTATTTAGCCATTGCCGTAGGACATGTGAATGGAGCATTTCCAGCACTGATGTAGATACGGGGGTCGCAGAAAACCAGAGCCCCCCGCCTTTCCTGTACTGCTTCTGGGGAACTACAAGTCCCAGAATATTAGTTCTTGCAATAGGTGTAAATCCATTAAAACCTGGCTACTTGTAGGCTTCCCTTATGTATGGAGACAGTGAGCTGTGGTTATTAGGGGCTCAGACCATTGGGACAGTCGGTGTCAGCCCTGCAGCAATACAGCAATACATAGAATGGGCACCTATCCTACAGCAGGGGTCATACTGTGCTGTACATACAATGTAGTGTGACGTCATATTCACCTCTTCGGTTATATTACACAGGAAAGCACAATTCTGCAGCAACTTCCCCCAGCCCTTGTCTATGCTGCCCTGGTCTGTGCCCCCCTGGCACCTGAGTTGCAAAGTGCGCGGGGTGGGGGGCCCCATACAAAAAATTGCTGTGGGGCCCAGTCACTTCTAGTTACGCCCCTGCAAGGAAGTCTTACAATCTGGTGGAGACATTCTTGGAAAACCCTTACTGTGTGTGGACTAGCATTATCCTGCTGAAAAATGGCAGTTGGAAGTCTTGCCAAGGCAACACATCTGACCACAGGATGTCTCCCAAATCACTAGTAGGGGTTACGGGGCCTAAAAAGTGACACCACAATTCTGGAACGAAATTCTGTCTCAAAGTAAGCCAGGCAATAAAATTATAGAGGTATAGGTCAAAAAAAGTTATAAAAAATAGCCAAAGCCAGCTCACCCACTTCAACTAGAGGCGTCCCATGTGCATGAAGGATGAAGGAACCACATAAATAGAAGGAAGCTTCAGCATTGCAGGGCAATCTCATAAAAACAGTGTCTTCTAGTGATGAGCGGCATAGGAAATATTCGAATTCGCAATATTTAGTGAATTTTTGGCCGAATATTCGCCATAAATTCACAAATTCGAGAATTCGTGATCTCCATTCATTGTTTACTTGATTGCGAAAATCGGCAATGTAATATATTCGCAATAAAAATTTGCAATTAGAATATTCAACATCAACACTAAGGGGTAGGAAACTTTCCTATTGGTTGCTAGGAATGTTGCTAAGTGCCGATATTCGCAAAAAATATGAATACGAATATATAGCACTATATTCTAAATATTCACGAATTCTCGAAGTGGCGATATTCACAATTTAAATTCGCGATTCGAATATTCGCGCTCAACACTAGCGAATCTTCTGTATTGCAGCACATCTACAAAGTTGCAGTACAAAATACAATGAACTAGAACTCGCAAAGCAAATGCATCACCTATCTAGAGCTATCAGCAGTTTTGAGGGGGCAAAACTGCTGACAAACTCCCTATAATTGTTAATTAAATGTAACAGTAATACAAAATAATTATTTCACCAAACACAGATAAATATTCCTCAATCCACTGTATTTCATTTGGACTGGCCTACATTTACGTCATACAGAACTGGAATAATTCAGTATTTTTTATTTATTTTTTGTTCTGACAAGTAACCATGGTTATTATTCAAACAGGCTGCTCCCCAGTAGTCATAGCCAGCAATGAGAATGTACAAAAAGGCTTCTGTTCAAACACACAAAAAATAATTGAAGTGCTCTCTATAATTACATATATACCGTGTATTTATTCACTGTGTCTTGATTACATGGACAGGTTTACTTTAGAAATTACAGATCCAAAAATGCTTAATAAGCAATTTGAATGCCAATGTAAGCAATTAGTACAGCAATTCATCCTGCTACTAACCCTGCAAAGTTACTGAGAAATGCCTAAATTTGCACAGATGTGCACTTACACTCTTGTGTCAACATTCTCCAGTAAGTATTTATAGGTTGTAAGTAGTGATGAGCGAAGCGAGCTTTGGACGCTACATCCGAAGTCGCTTCATTCAAAACTTCAGATCCATCTCCGTACAGTATTAGAATGTATGGGCTCCGATGAGCCGAAGTTAGTTATTCTAAAAGTCGCGCGTGACTTCGTTGAATAACTTCAGTAGTTGATTTTTAAAGTGGAAAACCACTTTAAAACTTGAAACCGAACTCTTCGTTTACGACTGGAATATCTGATATCTGCCATCAAAGATATCTCCTTTCATGGCAGATATCAGAGTAAAAAAAGGATTGAGTAGGTTAGGTTTCAGCATGTTCAGTTTCCAGAGATGAAAAGTGTATATCTAGCTTACCACCTTGCCCCCAATGAAATAAAAATGCACACTTAGCCAAGCCGAGCATGCATGTTTATGGTGAGCATTTGAAGACAGCAATCTAACAAGCAGCTGTTCCCTCTACAAAAGGACCAATGCTCTGAGCATAAATCTTTGGATGTCCTATTGTTATTGTATTTTGATGGGATGTTGAAACCATATTCATAGCATAGAAACATAGTATTCATAGAAACAGAGTATTTCCAATCTGGTCCAATGAATGCCACGCTAATAACATTTTATTAGAACGCCATCCCTAATGGATAGCGGCCTCATCATACAGTACATAGATGTTCTAGAATAAAATACAGAAAGTAGAGATGAGCCAACCTGGCAAGATTCGGTTTCTTTTTCTTTTTAAAACAATTCAGACACAAATTAATTTGTCCTGCGAGAGAGATATATAATGCAAATCGCATATCTTAATTCTTCTAGCATGAGAAAAGATTAGCATTCTTTTCTGTTTTGGAAGAAAAACTAATTTGAATATCTTTTCTAGAAAGCAGAAAGTATGTAAATTAGCTTGTCTGACAAAAAAAGAAAAGAGGGTATATGCTTTCTAATGCCAGAAGAATTAAGATACGCGATTTGCATATACTCTTCCTAGAAAGAAAGAGTAGTGTCGCCTGGCATACAATAGTCAAGCAGGTTTTGGAGGTCTTTCTGGTTCATCTGAAGTTGATCTAAAATAGTGAAATAGAATTGCTAAAGATGTCTTTTTTTGTTATACTGATGAATCATGATGATGTATCCTCAGGTGAATAGGAAGGAGATGTCCTATTGAAGTGGATTAGGACAGCAGGAGCTATAAGTATAACTACTTGCAACTGCAATTGACTGTCACAGTAAAGAGAACACAGCATCCATACGGGTGATGCACTATTTCCACACAGTTAATTGGCAAAGATATTTTTCAGCCTCTTAACCCCTTCCTGGCTTCCTGTACATGTATGCCGCATCAGGAAGTGTCTTCCCGACAGCCGCTGTACAGGTATGGCGCGCTGATCGGGCAGGTGAAGTTGCTGCACCTGTCTGATTAGCAGCAGGGGTCTAGCATGTACAGGCTGTGTGGAGGGAGGGGGCTTTTTCCCTGTCCCCATCGGGTCCCTGTGCTGTGCTGATGAGGACCCGATGGCTGAAAAGGCAGCCCAAAATTTCTTTAACATTTTGAAAATTTGCTTCTAAAAATCAAAGCCTTCTAACATCCTAAAAAATTTAAATGACATTCACAAAATGATGCAAACATAAAGTAGACATATGGGAAATGTTAAGTAATAACTACTTTAATGAGGTATCACTATCAATCTTAAAGGTAGAGTGAATTTTTACAAATTTTCAGTAAATTTGGGATTTTATTTTTATAAATACCTTTACATAAAGTATATTGGGTTATGAGAAAACAATCTCAAAATCTCTTGGAGAAGTAAAAGCGTTCCAAAGTTATTCCCACATAAAGTGACACATGTCAGATTTGCAAAAATGGCTGTGCCCTGAAGGGGGTTAAACAGACTAAGGTAGCAAAGCTAGGAAAATAGCTAAGTCAGCCTCACACCTGCAACTAGCTCTTTCAGGACAAAAGCCCTTTATCTGAGCAAAACAGATAATAACAGCTTCTCTAGTTGCAAGGCCTTAAAGGGAACCTTTAAGTGGGTACTATTTTTATTATGGAGACCAGTTGATATACATGATGACTATTGTAGGCTAAACAACACTCCTCTTTATTTCTGGGGAAAATAGATGCAAATGATCATGCCTAACATCTGCTGGCATTGGATAGGTTTAGCATAGCTAATTTGAATATCTTTCCCAGAAACCCATAAGGGAATCACCTGGCCTACAATAGTGTTCACAAGTACTCTGCATACTAGGGGCTCTCCATACAAAGGAGTACCTCTTAGACAACACAAATATATTGTTGAGGAAACACACATTTATAAACTAAACTCTCTCTTTCTCTTTCTCACTGGTTTTGTGTGTATTGGAACTTTTTCAAAAATATTAACCAGTAGAACCAATTTGCTCATCCTTACTACCCACCATAGAACACATTGTCTTTCATGTACAAAGAACTTTCAATGTAATGGGAGTTGAAATAAAGGGATTTATATAAATAATATGTACATTTTCATACCTATAGAAAATTAAAGGGGTTATCCCATGATAGATCTAAAAAATTTAAATCATATAGTATATGACAATCTCTTGCAAAGCTACAACAAGCACTGTATCTCACATGGATCTAGAGATCTCCCCATTCATTGCTCCAATTGCTCTCCTAGATTTTCTTCAGGCTAGTAGCTCAGGGGGTATGTCCTTTCTAAGGAATATGTCCTTTCTTAAAGGGATGTGTCTTTTCTACTGCAGTTCTCTCACGATCACCGCTTAGGGGGTGCGTCCTTTCTACTGCAGCTTTATCCCTGTAACTATTATAGCTTCCAAGAGAAAAACTGGTGGCAAATGAAGGATGGAGCTGGGCATGTGTAACCATGTTCAACCAGCTCAGTAGTGGGCATCACTGTAATGAAGTAAAGAACATATCACACAATTGGAGCATTTTTGTAGCATTAAGTAAATTACAAAAGTAATAGATTTTTTTTCCTGAATTATAATAAAATAACATTTGTTGGTGGCGCAATGCTAATGAATAAACCACTGGATCAATCACTAGCCTCCATCATGCATAGGTGATGTCATGGCTCTTCTGATGGTATAGCCTCATCATCCATTACTACAGTTAAAACATGGGAAAGGAATCAGTACCATAGTCACAGCAGTGCATTGTTAACTGTGAACATATTTACTCCATCCACTGTTAAAAACACTTCTAGATGTCATTCTGTGCTGTATCAAAATTCATCCAGAACTAGCCAAGCTTTTCAAGATTCAATGGAGCGTGCAATACCGTATTAAAGAGATATTTTTCCCTAGAAGCGATACATTTTCAAGGGGTTGTTCGAGTTATATAAAATCTCGGGCAACGCCAGTAAACTGCTTAAAATCCCAAGTGAATGTATACTCACCCATTTTCTCCTCTGCTACTTCCTGCGGTGCGCTTCTATCCTCACTACTGCTCTTGGTTTTTTTTTGTCTGATGCAGTGATGTTCTGTGCAAACAGGTCACTGCTGCAGCTATTTACTGGCCTCACCAGAGACATCCCATGCACGACTGAGACCGGCAATTGGCAGCAGCGGTAACAGCAGGAGGACTAGAGCGTAGCGCTCAAAGAAACAACAGAGAAAATAGGGGAGTATGTTTTTTGTTTGTTATAGGGGTTGCCCGAGGTTTTATATAACGCAGACAAACCCTTTAAGGCTACATGCACAAGACCGCACCATTTTTTGCGGTCCGCAAATTGCGGATCCGCAAAGCACAGATGCTGCCCGTTGCGGAACGGGACGCCCATTATAGAAATGCCTATTATTGTCCGCAAAACAGACAAGAGTAGGACATGTTCTATTTTTTTGGTGGGGCCACGGAATGGAGTAACGGATGCGGACAGGGCACGGAGGGCTGTCCGCATCTTTTGTGGTCCCATTGAAGTGAATGGGTCTGCATCCGAGCAGCAAAACATGCGGTTTGGATGCGGAACCAAAGAACGATCTTGTGAATAAGGCCTTAAGGGAATGTTCTTTTTTCTGCATGTTGATATCTGATGGGGCATGCAGACAAAAGAAGGTACAGTTGAGCCTCATAGGTTTCATTGCATACTGCACAACGGTTTCCCATTTTCTTTATATAGAGAAATTATAGGGTTCGTTGAAAAGAGAGAGGCCATTATACCACCCCTAACCGCCTACTGATATCGTTTTGGGTGCCCTCTTTGAGGGCCTTTTTGCAACATTGACAGCTATACGAGCATCGTTAACATTAGCTTTAGTGAAAAGTAAAAATGTAAAACAGATTATAATGTCAACCAAAGTCTGCAGGATCTGGAACAGCGTACATAAATGAATGCACAGTGGGAGCGACGCATCCAGCAGAATCACTGCAGGGGTTAAACATCTGTAGACAGCCCGATGCCTCTCAGCTACTGTGATTTCACTACAAACAGCTACCTGCAAGTCCTCATTTACAAATGTCAGCTGAGACTGTGATGTTAGAGGTAGGTAAAGATAACTCAGCAGCCATACAAGCACCACATGCATCCTGCTGGGCTCAGGTTATAGCTTTTGAAAACTGGCATCTATCTCTCCCTTCCTTATCTCCCTTTTGCAGGCTCTCTGTGGATGACGTGTGGTCCCATCTGAATGCTCAGGCGGTCTATCAACCATTACGAAAGCTCCAGGCTCTTTCCAGGGGGTCAAGGAGTGGACCACAAAGAATCAGATAGAAAATCCTTCAGGAATGGAAAGAGAAGAATATACAGTTGGAATATGTGGGTAAAAGACAGGTACATAGGATACAAATGGGGCAGATGTATTTGCAATGCTAATTCTATGCAAACTGTAATGTACGACACACGTTTATTCTACGTTATGTTAATGGGCTCACTGTCAGAGAGTAGGAAGGATGCTTGCTTAACAGAATTGCCCCACGGTAAATATTCCACATTTTTCAAACCAGCGTCTGGATCTGAATACTTTTGCAACTGCATGTAATTAAAAATTAAGTATAGCCACAAAGTTATTGACTAAAATGTCTCTTTGTAGCACCACCTGCTGTTTGTTCCTCTCATTATTTCTCTGTCCACCACATTGAGGTGGTCACTCATGCTCAGTTCCATCCTTTAACTGATACCAGCCATATCTACTGTAAGAAGCTGTGACATTTATGGGGTAGAGCTGCAGCAGAAATGGCATGCCCTCTGAGAAAGGACACTGCCACTGAGATACCAGAAATCTAGCACAGCAATTGGAGCAATGAATGGTTTGAATTCTGGATCCATGTAAAGTACAGTGTTTGCTTTGGCTTTATTAGAAAGTGACTGTCATGTACTATATGATGTACAGATTTTCCTTTTTTTTACGTGGATCATGGCACAACCCCTGCAATATCTGAAAGATATTTGCCTTTGGAATAACCTATGGATAATCAATATATGAAGAACATGTGCAAAGTTATAGGGTTACAATACCCAAACTCACCAGATCTGTAGGAACACTATGATTTCTGGTTGCTTTAGATTCTGTTTCTCTGTGATCCATGGCTTTGTCTCGCTATGTTGAAGACAACCCTTTTCCAAATGCCCCACTATGACATATAGACATTATGGAGCGGGTGGCCTGCTTAGGTTTCTCCTCTATTAACAAGAATTGAAAGCTGCTGACAAACAGCAGTTCTTGCTTTGAAGGATTACATGGTTGGTTACTCAATTAAATATATGGTCTGACCTCAACTTTCTTCAGTGATACTGGTTGGTCAACTGGAGTTTCTAAGGGTGGACCCATGTGTTCCATTTGTATACTTTATTGTCTGTCTTAAGTAGGGTTGAGCAAATCGGAGTATCTGAAGTGGACTTCGATCCAAATTTCAGGAAAAAATTGATTCACCACAAAGCAGAATTTCCTTGTGCTTCGTTGTAACAAATCAATTTCTCTAAATGATGGTAAAAAAAAAAAAATCATACTCACCTCATCCATTTGTGCACGAAGAAGCCGTTTCAGCCATCTTGATTGAAGATCCCGCGCAAAATCTTGTGCACAGTGACGAATGACGTCCCAGCGTGATGACGTCTCTTCAGGCTCAAATGGATAAGGTGAGTTTTTTTCAACTGTTTAACCCCTGAAAGTCCTCACTATTATTCTCAGATGCCTCAATCAGTGATGGACGTGGCCCGCTACTTACAATGAAATGCGCTTCGTGACAAAACATATTTCTTTGTGAAATTTGGTGAAGCAGCTGAACCGATTTTTTGCAAACTTCGCTCATCACTAGTTTTAACATCTCAGCTCCATTTCATCAGTCATGGGAAAATCTGAGGCAATTACCTGTAAATGGCTCACAATCAACCTTAACCCTTCTGGTAAGGGTGCAAATCATGCATTTAGATCACATTTTAGGGCAGTCATGCTTTATTTTGTAAAACACCCTACATAGGCTATCATAGATGAGTTCTAGTGCATCCATATGATGAAGTCATCACATTGATGCAGGTATGTCCCAACCTGCCCACCACATTGGGCCTCCAGAGGCTGAAACATGTCTTGGGGTGGACCAAGATTATTTGGACACTACTCATATGTGTTGGTGTTGGTGTTTCTAATGTTACCATTTTTCTCTCATGGTCATTTCACTGCATTAGGTACTTTATTACATATGTATTAACAAGGAAAAAAAGGAAAAAATATATGTCATAATAGCCGTTCAGCGGTGAAGTTACATTCTACTACAGCCATTTCCAGGGTGTATTAATAGAAAAGATATGTACGTCCTATTAGCCATTCTGCGTTGATTTGACATTGTTTAACTTTTTTTGGGGGGTGTATTAATAGGAAAAATAATATGTCTTAATTGCCATTCTGCGGTGAAGTTACATGGTACTACAGTTATTTACGGGGTGTATTAATAGGAAATATGCCTCCGTCCTAGTAGCCGTTCTGCAGTGAATTTTTATTGTTTTTGTTTTTTTGGGGGGGCTGTATTAATAGGAAAAAAAAGAAAAAATATATGTCATAATTGGCGTTCAGCGGTGAAGTTACATTCTACTAAAGCCATTTACGGGGTGTATTAATAGGAAATAAACGTACGTCCTATTAGCTGTTCTGCGGTGAATGCCTTAATTGCCGTTCTGCGGTGAAGTTACATTGTACTACAGCCATTTATGTAGTGTATTAAAAGGAAATATACGTACGTCCTATTAGCCGTTCTGCAGTGAATTGTGGTGTATTAATAGGAAAAATAATATGTCTTAATTGCCGTTCTGCGGTGAAGTTACATTGTACTACAGCCTATTTTGGGTGCATTAATTTAATTTAATTATTTTATTATACAGTATGTCAGGCAGACAGGTGACAGGTCCTTTAAAGGGAATGGGCAGTGGCCAAAATGTTTCTGTCGCAGGGAGAAGTAGCAGCAGAAGAAGGGGGGGTGGCAGCAGGAGTCGCAGCGAGAGGCCTGAGCTCCCGGTGTCATCTAGCGGTCGTGTCTTGGCCAGCAACGCAGTGGTGCTTGAATGGTTGACTCGGTCTTCAACTTCGTCGCAAGTGACATCAGACACTCCCAGCCATTAGTCGGTGGGTTCCTCTGATACGACGTTTAGTTGGCATGGCCCGGGAGCAGGCCCTGTGCCCTCAACTGTCCTCAACCTACCTCTGTAATTTTCTGTTCTCTCAGCGCGAGAAGTATTATATGCCGTAGGCTCGGCTACACTTTTCAGCAAGGACAAGATACTATAGGACAGTCAGCAGTCACTGCCCAGCCAAGATCCGGTAGGTGGGCAAGTAGTGATGATGAGAGTCGCGTGGAAGCAGCTGTTGCAAACGGTCAAGCGCCGGGCCCTGAGATCGTGCGATGATGATGATGTAACCGATCGCACTTGGGAACCAGGTGAAGAAGGAACTTCATCATCATCATCAGGAGAAGAGGGTGGCAGCTTGTGCATGAGGCAGCAGCTGAGCCAGCAAGATGGTAGCGTGGCTGTGAGTCATCAGGGTGGCAGCAGTGGGAGGTCGGGAGCCAAACGTGCCCAGGGTAGACCACCCGCTTTGCAGGAGCCTACCTGCCCGGAAAGTAGCAGTGCAGGGGTTCACGGAGGCTGAGGGGAAAATGCCGTACTCGGTGGTATGGCAATTTTTTGTTAGGCCGCCGGAGGAGGTGAACATGGCCATTTGCTTAATTTATGGCAGAAGGTGAAGCGTGGCCAGGGTGTCAATGTTGGCACCATGCCCTGCGTCAACACATGCAGCGTCAACATTAAGTGGCCTGGGAGAACCGTGGCTCCGATGTGGTGGTTCAGCCTGCTGCATCACCCAGTGGCACACACCCAATTTCATGGAGTCAAGGCTCCACCACCTTAGCCGAAGGGAGCTGTCTGTCCTTCCCATCATCTGCTGGTCCTGATGCTCCTCCTCCTTATCCTCCTAGTCATTCTGTCAGCAATCGATCACCGAAGCGATTGCCAAGAGACAACAGTATGTGTGCACTCCTCCAACGGTGCAGAAGCTGAACGCGCTCCTGGTCAAGTTGCTGGTGCTGCAGTCCCTCCCTTTCCAAGGGGTGGACGTCGCACCTTTCAGAGAAGTGATGGCTTGTGCCGAGCTGAGGTGGAGAGTCCCAAGCTGTCATTTCTTTGTCAAAAAGGCAGTACCAGCCCTGCACACATATGTGGAATAGAAGGTGGGCCAGTCCTTGAGCCTGTCGGTTTCTGCCATAGTGCACGGCAACGCCGACGTGTGTAGCTGTAATTACGGTCAGCAACTTGGCCAGTTGACAGAGCTTCGGCCTTCACGTTCTCACGCCGTTGGTCCTGTGACAATGTCAGCCTCTTCCTCCTCAGCCTCCACTGCAGGGACAATTCACAGTGCTCCTCCAGCATACCACATGTGCAGGGCACGATGGTGTCATGCTGTTCTGCACCTAGTTTGCCTGGGCGAACGGAGTCACACAGGGAAGGAACTGCTCCGCGTCCTTCATCAAAAAATCAAATCCTGGCTTTCTCCTCAACAACTCAGTCAGAACCATGGTGACCGACAACTGGAAGAACATGGTGTCTGCGCTGCATCAAGGAGGCCTGAGCCATGCGCCCTGCATGGCGCACGTGTTCAATATGGTTGTAAAGCAGTTTCTGAAGTCTTCACCACGTCTGCAAGACATCCTGAAAATGGCCAGGAAACTTTGCATGCGCTTCAGCCACTCGTACACCGCAAAACACACCCTCCTTGAGCTGCAGCGGAAGAATGGCATTCCCCAACATAGGCTGATATGCGATGTTTCCACCCGTTGGAATTCCACCCTCCATATGTTGGACCAATTATATGAACAGAGAACGGCCATAAACGATTTCTTGATGATACAGGCGGACAGAGGTACTCCCCTGTGTAACTTTGATGTTAGCCAGTGGCAGCTCATGCGTGACACCTGACGTTTGCTCAGGCCCTTTAAGGAGGCCACTTTATTTGTCAGTCGCCAGAACTACGGGATGAACAACGTCATTCCACTGATTCATCTCCTGGTTCAGATTCTGCTGAACTAGAGGAGGAGGACATTCGAGCACAAGCAATGCATAGAGAAACTACTAGTTTTTCTACACAGGTGACAGGAGAGGAGGAGCAGGAGCAGCCTGAAGAGCTACAGGGTGATGAGGAAGATGAGGCAGATGACCCAGACACACCATGGCAATATGCAGTGTAGATGGATATCCCTCCGAGTCACTTGCGCAAATGGCCCGATGTATGCTCAGTTGTTTGCATAGTGACAACTTAATTGTCACCATTCGGCAGAGAGATGACATCTGGCTCTCGACCATGTTATACCCTCGCTACCGGTCCAAAATGGGGCCGTTTTTACACCCGCTGAGAGACAGGACAAACTGAACTACTATAGAGACATCCTATGTAGTCAGTTGGCCGCTGCCTATGTGCGCCATCACCCATCCTCACGCAGGTCTGACCGGTGGGGCCTTCTGCACTCATGTTCCACTGCCATGGCTGCTAGGGGGTTGGGGGGGCAGGAGCAGTACCAGCTCCATCAGCATCAACTTAAGTCTAGATTTGCTGATGAGCAGTTTTCTTCACCTGCCTACTGAAGAAACTACTCACCAGCAGCAGCAGCTAGACATAGAGCAGAACCTGAACCAGCAGGTTGTGGCATACTTGGAGTGCACCCTGCCACCCCACATCGAAGATCCCTTGGACTAATGGGCAGCCAAACTCGATTTGTGGCCGCAACTGGCCGAGTTTGCCCTGGACAAGCTTTCCTGACCGGCCAGCAGTGAGGCATTAGAGTGGGTATTTAGTGCAGCGGGGGCCATAGTTACCCCAAGGAGAACTGGCCTGTTCAAAATGAGGAGAAACTAACCTTTGTGAAGATGAATCACGCATGGATCAGCCAGGATTTTCAAACACCAGTGCCTGATGCATCAGACTAGTTCATCCATGGTGCCACACCTAAACTTTGTCAAAAGAGACCTGTTTCTTCTGGCTACCTGCTTCAGCTACTATTCTGATGCTGCCACCCGCCTGATGCCACAGCTGCTGCAAGATGTTCCTACTGGCACCCACCAACTTCAGCTGGTACTGGTATTGCCCCCCACACCTCCCCACTCTGTCACTGGGCCACTCTGTGTTCTCCTCATGCTGCTGCCACCTCACCACTCTGTGGTCTCCTCAGGCTGCTGCCACATCACCACTCTGTGGTCTCCTCATGCTGATGTCACCTCACCACTCTGTAGTCTCCTCATGCTGCTGCCACATCACCACTCTGTGGTCTCCTCATGCTGCTGCCACCTCACCACTATGTCACTGGGCCACTCTGTGGTCTCCTCATGCTGCTGCCACCTCACGACTCTGTGGTCTCCTCATGTTGCTGCCACCTCACCACTTTGTTGTCTCCTCATGCTGCTGCCACTTCACCACTATCTCACTGGGCCACTCTGTGGTCTCTTCATGCTGCTGCCACATCACCACTCTGTGGTCTCCTCATGCTGCTGCCACATCATCACTGGGCCACTCTGTGGTTTCCTCATGCTGTTGCCACCTCACCACTCTGTGGTCTCATTATGCTGCTGCCATATCACCACTCTGTAGTCTCCTCATGCTGCTGCCACCTCACCACTATGTCACTGGGCCACTCTGTAGTCTCCTCATGCTGCTGCCAGCTCATCACTATGTCACTTGGCCACTCTGTGGTCTCCTCTTGCTGCTGCCACCTCACCACTATGTCACTATGTCACTGTGCCACTATGTGGTCTCCTCATTCTGCTATCACCTAAACACTTTGTCACTGGGCCACTCTGTGGTCTCCTCATGCTGCTGCCACCTCAACACTCTGTCATTGGGCCACACTGTGGACTTCTCATGCTGTTCTCATGTCTATGTACAGCTGTCTATGTAGCAGCTGTAAGGCCTGTATGACATGGTCCCTATTTTGCATCAGAATTGGCTTATGATTTGGTAGCCAAAAGCAGAAGTAGGTACAAAACACAGAAGACATGCAAATATTCCATTCACATGTCATCTCTCTTCTCTCTCCAGGGGCGGACTGACCATTCGGGCGCTCGGGCATGGACCAAGGGCACGCGGCCACTAGGGGCCCCTTTAGGGCCGTCTTTTTCACTCACATGTAATGGAGCGCTCCTCAAACATGTATATTATGAGGCAAGGAAGAGGGGGTGTTGGCGCAGAGGCAAGGAGAGCGAGGGCGCGCGGTGCGCACTCACACACCCGTCAGATCTTGTCACTGCCGGGCTGTTGTTTCCATAGCGAAGCAGGGAGCGCTCTCTGTTCCCTGCTTCACTGTTCTTCTGAGAGCTTCCCCTGCTGGCCACACATCGTGCTGCTGGCTGTGGGAGGAGTGCTGAAGGCCCGGGAATCGGCCTCCAGCACAGCCAGCAGTGCGATATGAGTGTGGGAGCTCGTCATCAGGAAAAAAGGTAAGTATGTTTTTTTATTGTTTTTTTTATAAAGCTGCAGACTGGGGGCAACAACTACTGTGAGGGGGCTGTGGGCATAACTAATTTGAGGGGGCACATATCTGGCATAACTACTATGAGGGGGCACATATCTGGCATAACTACTGTGAGGGGGCACATATCTGGGCATATCTACTGTGAGAGGCACATAATCTAGCATAACTACTGTGAAGAAGCACATAATTTGGCAGAACTACTGTGAGTGCGCACATAATCTGGTATAACTACTGTGAGGAGGCACATAATCTGGCACAACTATTGTGAGGGGGCACATAATCTGACATAACTACTGTGAGGGGGCACATATGTGGGCATATCTACTGTGAGGGGGCACATATCTGGGCATATCTACTGTGAGGGGGCACATATCTGGGCATATCTACTGTGAGGGGCACATATCTGGGCATATCTATTGTGAGGGGCACATATCTTTACATAACTACTGTGAGGGGGCACATAATCTGGCATAACCACGGTGAGGGGGCACATATCTGGGCATATCTACTGCAAGAGGCACACAATCTAGCATAACTACTGTGAAGAGGCATATAATCTGGCATAACTACTGTGAGGAGGCACATAATCTGGCATAACTACTGTGAGGGGGCACATAATCTGACATAACTACTGTGAGGGGCACATATCTGGGCATATCTACTGTGAGGGGTACATATCTGGCATAACTACTGTGAGGGAGGCATATATCTGGGCATAACTACTGTGAGGAGGCACATAATCTGGTATAACTACCGTTAGGGGGCACATATCTGGGCATATCTACTGTGAGGGGCACATAATCTGGCATAACTACTGTGAGGGGCACATAATCTAACATAACTACTGTGAGGAGGCACATAATCTGGCATAACTACTGTTAGGGGGCACATATCTGGGCATATCTACTGTGAGGGGCACATAATCTGGGGACTGAGAGGCATAATGGGGGCTGGCTGAGAGGCATAATGGGGGCTAAGAGGCATAATGGGGGATGATGAGAGGCATAAGGGCTGATAATGGGGGCCCCATTTACATTGGGGGTCTGATTGGGGCTGTCAGCTGAGGTCTGATTAACATTGGGGGTCTGATTGGTGGTCTGACCTGAGGTGTAATGAAAAATATTTTTTTTCTCATTGTCCCCCTCTAAAACCTAGGTGCCTCTTATAGGTCTACTGAACTGCAGAGCGTTGCCCACTTCCAGCCCCGAGCCCAGCTGCCCCTTGATCAGAGCACTGATCCTGAGCCTGCTGGAGTCTTCAGAACTGTAAGTATTTACAGTAATTTACTGTAAGCTACAGGGAGTGCAGAATTATTAGACAAGTTGTATTTTTGAGGATTAATTTTATTATTGAACAACAACCATGTTCTCAATGAACCCAAAAAACTCATTAATATCAAAGCTGAATATTTTTGGAAGTAGTTTTTTAGTTTGTTTTTAGTTTTAGCTATTTTAGGGGGATATCTGTGTGTGCAGGTGACTATTACTGTGCATAATTATTAGGCAACTTAACAAAAAACAAATATATACCCATTTCAATTATTTATTTTTACCAGTGAAACCAATATAACATCTCAACATTCACAAATATACATTTCTGACATTCAAAAACAAAACAAAAACAAATCAGTGACCAATATAGCCACCTTTCTTTGCAAGGACACTCAAAAGCCTGCCATCCATGGATTCTGTCAGTGTTTTGATCTGTTCACCATCAGCATTGCATGCAGCAGCAACCACAGCCTCCCAGACACTGTTCAGAGAGGTGTACTGTTTTCCCTCCTTGTAAATCTCACATTTGATGATGGACCACAGGTTCTCAATGGGGTTCAGATCAGGTGAACAAGAAGGCCATGT
The DNA here is from genome assembly GCF_905171765.1 of Bufo bufo. NCBI lineage: Eukaryota > Metazoa > Chordata > Amphibia > Anura > Bufonidae > Bufo > Bufo bufo. The sequence continues at coordinate 318,771,726 of NC_053394.1, forward strand.
CATTAGATTTTCTTCTTTTATACCCTTTCTTGCCAGCTACGCTGTGGAGTACTTGGACGCGTGTGATGGAGCATTGTCCTGCATGAAAATCATGTTTTTCTTGAAGGATGCAGACTTCTTCCTGTACCACTGCTTGAAGAAGGTGTCTTCCAGAAACTGGCAGTAGGACTGGGAGTTGAGCTTGACTCCATCCTCAACCCGAAAAGGCCCCACAAGCTCATCTTTGATGATACCAGAACAAACCAGTACTCCACCTCCACCTTGCTGGCGTCTGAGTCGGACTGGAGCTCTCTGCCCTTTACCAATCCAGCCACGGGCCCATCCATCTGGCCCACCAAGACTCACTCTCATTTCATCAGTCCATAAAACCTTAGAAAAATCAGTCTTGAGATATTTCTTGGCCCAGTCTTGACGTTTCAGCTTGTGTGTCTTGTTCAGTGGTGGTCGTCTTTCAGCCTTTCTTACCTTGGCCATGTCTCTGAGTATTGCACACCTTGTGCTTTTGGGCACTCCAGTGATGTTGCAGCTCTGAAATATGGCCAAACTGGTGGCAAGTGGCATCTTGGCAGCTGCACGCTTGACTTTTCTCAGTTCATGGGCAGTTATTTTGCGCCTTGGTTTTTCCACACGCTTCTTGCGACCCTGTTGACTATTTTGAATGAAACGCTTGATTGTTCGATGATCACGCTTCAGAAGCTTTGCAATTTTAAGAGTGCTGCATCCCTCTGCAAGATATCTCACTATTTTTGACTTTTCTGAGCCTGTCAAGTCCTTTTTTTGACCCATTTTGCCAAAGGAAAGGAAGTTGCCTAATAATTATGCACACCTAATATAGGGTGTTGATGTCATTAGACCACACCCCTTCTCATTACAGAGATGCACATCACCTAATATGCTTAATTGGTAGTAGGCTTTCGAGCCTATACAGCTTGGAGTAAGACAACATGCATAAAGAGGATGATGTGGTCAAAATACTCATTTGCCTAATAATTCTGCACGCAGTGTATATTATACAGTTGCAAAAAAAGGATGTGAACCCTTTGGAATGATATGGATTTCTGCACAAATTGGACATAAAATGTGATCTGATCTTCATCTAAGTCACAACAATAGACAATCACAGTGTGCTTAAACTAATAACACACAAAGAATTAAATGTTACCATATTTTTATTGAACACACCATGTAAACATTCACAGTGGAGGTGGAAAAAGTATGTGAACCCCTAGACTAATGACACCTCCAAGAGCTAACTGGAGTGAGGTGTCTGCCAACTGGGGTCCAATCAATGAGATGAGATTGGAGGTGTTGGTTACAGCTGCCCTGCCCTATAAAAAACAGACACCAGTTCTGGGTTTGCTTTTCTGGTTTACTGATGTGAATGATGTCTCGCACAAAAGAGCTTTCAGAAGACCTACAATTAAGAATTGTTGACTTGCATAAAGCTGGAAAGGGTTATAAAAGTTTCTCCAAAAGCCTTGCTGTTCATCAGTCCACGGTAAGACAAATTGTCTATAAATGGAGAAAGTTCAGCACTGCTGCTACTCTCCCTAGGAGTGGCCATCCTGTAAAGCTGACTGCAAGAGCACAGCGCAGACTGCTCAATGAGGTGAAGAAGAATCCTAGAGTGTCAGCTAAAGACTTACAAAAGTCTCTGGCATATGCTAACATCCCTGTTAGCGAATCTACGATACGTAAAACACTAAACAAGAATGGATTTCATGGGAGGATACCACAGAGGTAGCCACTGCTGTCCAAAAAAACATTGCTGCACGTTTACAGTTTGCACAAGAGCACCTGGATGTTCCACAGCAGTACTGGCAAAATATTCTGTGGACAGATGAAACCAAAGTTGAGTTGTTTGGAAGAAACACACAACACTATGTGTGGAGAAAAAGAGGCACAGCACACCGACATCAAAACCTCATCCAAACTGTGAAGTATGGTGGTGGGGGCATCATGGTTTGGGGCTGCTTTGCTGCGTCAGGGCCTGGACGGATTGCTATAATCGAAGGAAAAATGAATTCCCAAGTTTATCAAGACATTTTGCAGGAGAACTTAATGCCATCTGTCCACCAGCTGAAGCTCAACAGAAGATGGGTGTTACAACAGGACAACGACCCAAAGCATAGAAGTAAATCAACAACAGAATGGCTTAAACAGAAGAAAATACGCCTTCTGGAGTGGCCCAGTCAGAGTCCTGACCTCAACCCGATTGAGATGCTGTGGCATGAACTCAAGAAAGCGATTCACATCAGACATCCCAAGAATATTGCTGAACTGAAACAGTTCTGTAAAGAGGAATGGTCAAGAATGACTCCTGACCGTTGTGCACGTCTGATCTGCAACTACAGGAAACGTTTGGTTGAAGTTATTGCTGCCAAAGGAGGTTCAACCAGTTATTAAATCCAAGGGTTCACATACTTTTTCCACCTGCACTGTGAATGTTTACATGGTGTGTTCAATAAAAACATGGTAACATTTAATTCTTTGTGTGTTATTAGTTTAAGCAGACTGTGATTGTCTATTGTTGTGACTTAGATGAAGATCAGGTCACGTTTTATGACCAATTTGTGCAGAAATCCATATCATTCCAAAGGGTTCACATACTTTTTCTTGCAACTGTATATATTACTTATTTTATGTGAGTAAGGGTGCTGGGTGGTTGGAGAAGGTGGGGGGAGGGATGGTAACGAGAAATTCTGTACCAAGTGTAAGTGATGTGGGTGGGGCTGTGTGTGGGTGTGACTTGAGGGTGGGCGGGACACAGGGGCCCCATAATCTTCTATTGCCCGGGGGCCCCATGAGTTGTCAGTCCGCCCAATCTTTTTTTTTTACTTTAGCAATACTGATGGATTACTGACCAAATGCTGACCGAGTGAAGGCGAATGTTCAACAGACAGGATCCGTTTTTTGGGGGTTATTGTTCTGATGGATCAGAGGAAGGGAAAAATAATCAGTGACGTCAACACAAACTTACTTCTGACACCCTCTCCACTCTGTCAGGGGGCTCCACTTATATAAGCATTTAATAGAACAGGTTCTGTAGAAATCTATGTGGAAACAGCTGACAACAGTGTAAAAGGAGTGCACTCTTTCACGCTATAGTGGGATCTTGGGCCTCTGCACGGTTCTTAATACCTAGCGCTAACATTGACCTGTAAGACTGAGTTCAAACTTGAGTTATTTGGTTAGTTTTGGCCCCATGACTGCCTAAATAAGTGAAGTGTGCAGGGATTCTAAGAGCGACGCCTGTCATTTGTGTGTCATACTGACTCACAGTATTGTTTCTCTACCACAGCAGACTCCCTATGTGTGTTTCTGCAGGGCACAGTGTTTTATACAGGCTCTCTACAGCCAGGAAATACCGTATTTTTCGCCCTATAAGACGCACCTGCCCATAAGACGCACCTGGTTTTAGAGGGTGAAAATAGAAAAAAAATATTTTTTGGACAAAAGGTGTGTCAAAACTTTTAATAAAGTAACAGACAAATATTTTAACAATGTAAACATTAACAGTAGTAACCAGCAGCATTAATAACCATCATTATTGACTTAAATGTCCAGGTACAGTACTCCTCTATTCATCAGGGAACCCCAAAAACTCCTCATCACTACTGTCCAGGTTAATCGCACTCTGTGGCTCAGTATCACTAGTATCGCTGCCTTCAGATTCGTCATACAGCATATTGTCCTCAGTGCCATCCAAGGCATTGCTAATGCCACACTTTTTAAAGGATCTGACGACGATTTCATCGTTGACTGCCTGCCATGATGTTTTCACCCACTCACAGACTTGGGTGATGGTGGGCCTCTTCATCCGTCCAGTGGGAGTCAGGTCATGGTTCCCAGCTGCCATCCACTTGTTCCATTCCTCCCTCATGAACACTTTAAATGGCTTATTAATGGAAACGTCCAGAGGTTGTAGCTGGCTGGTAAGCCCCCCAGGAATTACCGCTAGATGGGTCTTCACTTCCTTAAATCTTGTTTTTGTGGATTCGGTGATATGTGCCCTAAACTGGTCAAGCACTAGTAGGGCAGGTTTCTTCAGAAGTCCTCCAGTGCGTTTGGACCACACCTTTTCGATCCATACTTTCATGCCATTTTCGTCCATCCACCCTTTGTCGTGAACATGGACAATCACTCCTCGTGGGATCACCTCTTTTGGCATGGTCTTCCTTTTAAAAATCAGCATTGGTGGCAGTTTGGTGCCATCTGCGCAGCAGGACAAGACAACCGTGTAATGCGTTTTCTCGTGTCCAGAGGTCTTCACAGTTACGGTTTTTGCGCCTCTCACATCGACGGTCCTATTCGATGGAACATCGAAGGTTAACGGAACTTCATCCATGTTCCCAATCTGGCCTATTTCATAGCCATGTTTCTTTCGTGAATCCAGCACAAATTTATGGAAAGAAAGAATCTTGGACTCATATTCTTTGGGCATTTTTTGGGCAATTCTTGTTTTGGTGCGCATAGCAAGGCCACATCTCCTCATGAATCTGTAGCACCATGATGCCGATCCAGTGAAGTCGTCAATGCCTTTCTCTGCAGCAAGACGTTTGGCTTCATAGATGATCATTTTTGTGGATACTGAGAAGCCATTGTTCCTGTGACATGTGATCCACTCTTTCATGTCCACGTCTAGCTGTGGCCACTTTGAAGCACACCCACGAAGAGTGTGTTTACTTTTCTCCGCTTTCTCCAACCGATCCTCTTGTTTCCTCCATTCACGAATCATCTTTTCAGTTGGAGGCGGCCCAAAATGTCTCTCCGCTGCCCTGTTTCCATGCTCTTTGGCGTACTTTATCACCTCTAGTTTAAAAGGAATTTTATAAGAAAGCCTTTTCTGCTTTGACATCGCTCAGAAATGTACAGTATGCAGCAGGAGACTACCGTAATTTTCTGCAATAGAATACAGTAATGGAAGAACTGTTAGCACTACAATTATGGGGGTACTGTAGCTAAGAACATCAGTGGATGACAATGTTATGGGGGGATCTGCCACTAACACAATGTTATGGGGGGGATATGCTGCTGACAAACGGTACCGTACTTATTGGGAAAGGGGGGGATCCAATGAAACTTTAAGGCGTCATGCAGACATCCATGGAGCATGGTCCGTGAAATCCCGTCCTGCTGAGTGCACGAAGGGCACGGCGTCATAGCAACCAATGACGCCATGCGCTTCGTGCACTCAGCAGGACGGCAGGCTGGGATATCATGGACAGTGCTCCACGGATGTCTGCATGATGCCTTAATAAGGCGGTTACTTTATTAGGAGTGAGCTCACTTTATCACGAGTGAGCTCACTTTATCACTTTATTAGGAGTGAGCTCACTTTATCACGAGTGGGCTCACTTTATCAGGAGTGAGCTCACTTTATTAGGAGTGAGCTCACTTTATCACTTTATTAGGAGTGAGCTCACTTTATTAGGAGTGAGCTCACTTTATTAGGAGGGGGGGCACTTTATTAGGAGGGGGGCACTTTATTAGGAGGGGGGCACTTTATTAGGAGGGGGGGCACTTTATTAGGAGGGGGGGCACTTTATTAGGAGGGGGGCTGTCAAGTTTGGTGTTATGCACATTTCCTTCCCCCCACTTCACATTTAAAATGCTGAAAGACATCCCTAAGGAATCCCAGTGTTAATAAAGTGCTACCCATAATAATAAAGTGGTGTGCCCTGCCAGAAAGACATCCCTAAGGACCCCACTGTTAATAAAGTGCCCACCTCCTAATAAAGTGGGCACTTTATTAACAGTGGGGTCCTTAGGGATGTCTTTCTGGCAGGGCACACCACTTTATTATTATGGGTGGCACTTTATTAACACTGGGATACCTTAGGGATGTCTTTCAGCATTTTAAATGTGAAGTGGGGGGAAGGAAATGTGCATAACACTGCCTCAATGAACATTTCATACCGATCCTCCAGCGATCCTCTGTCCGACTGAGCGCAGCGTGATGACTGAGACGAGGGGCGGAGCAGACTTTCCTGTCACACTTGCCAGCTCCGCCCCTTGTCTTCCGGCTCCTGCGCTCCATTTCCTCCTGCATAACAGCGCTTCGGGCCGGCCGGTCCCTACAACCCAGCACTTACTGAGGCTGGCCGGCCCATACCAGACCCTCCAATACCACCTTTTACAGCAGATCGCAGCATCAGACTGCCGCTCGCCGCCCGACGCCCGCCGCCCGCCGCTCGCCGCCCGCCGCACATGTGAGCGCTGCCAGGGCTGCAAGCGCTACAGGTACAGTCGGCACAGTCACATATAAGCGCCGGATATGTTTTTTTACCCCAGGTTTCACCTATATTCGCCCCATAAGACGCACTAACTTTCCCCCCCGATTTTGGGGGGGGGAAAGTGCGTCTTATAGGGCGAAAAATACGGTAGCTGTTTTTTAACGTGATTCGCCACAAATAAATTTGGATCTAATCTAATCTTTTTGGAAAATTCGGTGAACCGACCGCATCGTATTTTTGAGAAATTCGCTTATCTCTAATTATAGCATTATTGTCGGTGTCCTGTGACTTGTCCTGATCTTTGCTTCACATTATTACTTACCACAATATTCAAATGTATTGTGACCTTAACTAAAGTTTCCAGACAATTTGTGTCACCACCTCTGGATTCAAATCTCATCTGGTATTAATCCAGGTTTTGTCTACTAGATTAAACCAAACTCTTATGAAATTATAGTACGTGCAATGTTTTCGAACTCTAGTTTACTGGGCAAGTTGACCAATAACACCGCGCAACAATGATTTTGCTACTGAGAGAAAAACATGTGATTTATACTAAAATTAGCACGCTGATTCCAAGTATGAAGGACACTGGGATTTTCCATTTTTGCGTTTTCGTTTTTCACTCCCTGCCTTCCCATAGTCCTAACTTTTTTATTTTTCTGGAGTAAATGTTATGAGACGCACAAGAGTGAATGAGGCCACAGATGGAGGTGCTCGCAGTAAAAAAGGATTCGCCCCTCCTTTACAAGTAAAACAATATAAAATGGTATACTGGGCACTCACACTATAGGCAGAACCATAAAATAGAAACAATGCTAATGACTGAATTAACAGATTTATTAGTATGGCTGGACGTTAATAATAATTGAGATAAAATACAATGGACTAAACTATCTAAAAGTCAATAGAATATCATTGGAATAAAATACAATACATTATAAGTACCTAAAATGAATAGAATATTGGTAAATAGACAATAATATGGAATTAATAAGGAATGGTAATATGCGGCTATAATAACATCTAATAGTAAAGTTTAAAAGACAGTCGAGTTCCTGGCCAAGGAAATGATGATTATAATGTTTAGGATATTGGGGCAAGGTCTATGAATAATCCAAAATCCAATGGAACAGTGAAAGAGTGAAAGAGCAATGCTTTCGTTGCAGTGAGTGTAATATGCGGCGTCCCGCTTATACTCACTGTTCGGTGATTGTTAGTGTGGATTGCACTGTTGTGGTTCCGGTTCTCTGTGTCACCCAATAGTTGTTCCCAGGTTGTCTCCGCCACCGGTTTATAGGGCTCTGGTCACCGCTCCGTACGATAAAAGAGCCGATGTCCTCCAAGCCTATGTTTGCCTGCTTCCACGCTGGATTGACTTTGCGGTCACAAAATAAGGATGTGCTTGTTCTCTGGTTTGGAGAGGTTCAAACTCCTGATGTATCAGCGTGCCAGGTTCTCTTAGAAGATGTTCCGGTTGTATAGCGTCAGCCTGGGGAAAATTCAACACTTGGTGTAACAAAGGTTCAAATGGAGATAAGCTGGGGGTCTTGGATCAAACGCGTTTCGGGGCTTCACGTTGCCCCTTCCTCAGTGATGAACAATCCCCCTTACAAAAGACCTTTTTATGTAAAAAGTTCTGCTGATTCCAATTATCCAATTTGGTGTTACTCCTCCTATTATTCACATTCTGATACCAATCAGTGTGATGCAGATTTGGAAGTCTTTGTTGCTCTATAGAGAAATACCTCTTTTTTTCTCCCTTAGTCGCATTTCTCACTTTACATTCCGATTTTATATATGCTGCTATTTTGTTTGTGTCACAGAGTATGTAAATACATGGACAAGGGACATATCTAAACATACACATCCAGGAAATAATAGTCCCTATCTCTATAAAAATATGCATATGGCATCCATATAAATAAATACAATAAATAAATAGAACAATAGAACAAAGCGTCTTCTATTTCTATATAAACTAGGCAATTTTAATGTATCGATGTTTCGCCCAGTATTGGATAGGTGTCTCTGAATTGGGTTACCAATAGTCATATGATTAGTAACCCTTTCTTCCTAATAGTGTTGTAAAAAATAATAACAACACTAAAAGATAGAAAAGACACGGAAACAAACAGAAAAAAAAAAAACTGTTAGAAAAAAATTATTTTCCATTAATATCCTTATTAACCGTAATATTGCTTTCTATTATATTATGCTAAAACAATATATAATATAAATATAAATAACAGACATAAAAATCTTTATTACTTTAAATAAAAATAAAAAATAAAAAAACTCCATAAAGTTACTTTTAAAATTATGACCCTTTAGTTTCTTTTTCACTATATATAATTGATTATTTTTTTTAAAAAAATTAAAAAAAAAAAAATAAATTTCTAAAAAATTTTCAATAATTTTAATAATTTTTTATAATTTTCAATAATTCAACTCATATAACTTCTATAGCTCCTTGCCGACAGTGATGGTGGGGGACTCGTTAATCTTTGGCTTAGACGGTGTGGAATGAAGGAGGATGTACCTCGCGAAGGGCCGAACCCCCCAGAATATATACACTGGAAAGGGTTTTGCCGTCCGCGGGGAACATCCTCCCCAATTTACAGAAACCCGAACAGCTCGAATTCTGCATTCAGTCCACCCGGCATTAATGTGTTAAGTTCATAAATTCTTTGCGTTTCTAGCCTTGACATCTTGCATATATGGTCCCCTCCCCTCCATCCTTTCTCCACTTTATCTATAGCTGCGAATGTCAGTCCTTTTGGGTTCTTATCATGTTTTAATTTAAAATGTTTAGACAGGGTATGCGTGTCCAAACCTTTCTTAATGTTCGCAACATGTTCTGAAATGCGTTTTTTTAAAGTTCTTTTTGTTCTTCCCACGTACTGACGACCGCACGGGCATTCAATAATATTTTTTATTTTTCTGTTCACATAGCCTTATGAGGGCTTATTTTTTGCGAGACAAGTTGTACTTTCTAATTTCACCATTTACGGTTGCATACCATGTAGTAGGAAAAAAATTCCAAATGGGGTAGAATATGGAAAAAAAACGCAATTGTGATAAAGGTTTTTTTTGTTTAGTTTTTTACACTGTACACTATGCGGTAAAATTGACCAGTTATCTTTTTTCTCCAGGTCAGTACGGTTACAACAATGCCACACTTGTATAATTTTTCTTTTTAATACTGAAAAAAAAACTTAAAACCTTTGAAGAAAAAAATAAAAAATTTTATAACCATATTATGACCCCTATCATTTTTTTGTAGTTATGTGTACGGGGCTGTGTCATGGCTCCTTTTTTGCGGGACGATCTGTTCGTTTTATTGATACCAATTTGAAGTGTGTGCGACTTTTTGTTCACTTTTTATAAAAAAAATATTGGGTAGTTGAAGTGACAAAAAATGGCCAATTAGCTGTTTGTATTTTTTTCCCGTTACACCATTTGCCGTATGCTATTAATATTGTAAAATTTTAATAGTATAGGCATTTTCGCACGCGGCGATGCCCATGATGTTTATTTTTTTATTGTTTAAGTATTTTTATTTTAAGGAAAGGGGGGGGATTTGAACTTTTAGTTTATTTTTATTATTTTTTACATTTACAAAAACTTTTTTTTTTTTTTCAGTTTTTTAAAGTCATCTTGGGTGATAACTGGCAATCATTAGATTGCCTATTGTGTTCATTGATGTCTATAGTCAAATCAGGGCTATTGCTGGGCTGTGCAAAGCTGACCCTAAGGCTGGGTTCACACGGGCGTCACGTTTTGGCTCAGGATGCGTTCCGGGTGCATTGCTGCAAACCCGCGCGAGTAGGTACCCAATTGCAGTCAGTTTTGACTGCGACTGCGTTCCGTAGTTCAGTTTTTATCGCGCGGGTGCAATGCGTTTTGCACGCGCGTGATAAAAAACTGAGTGTGGTACCCAGACCCAAACTTCTTCACTGAAGTTCAGGTTTGGGTTCAGTGTTGTGTAGATGTAATTATTTTCCCTTATAACATGGTTACAAGGGAAAATATAGTCCTGATCAAAAGTTTAAGACCACTTGAAAAATGGCAAAAAATCATATTTAGCATGGCTGGATCTTAACAACGTTCCAAGTAGAGCTTCAACATGTAACAAGAAGAAATGGGAGTGAGACAAAACATTTTTTGAGCATTCAATTTAATGAAAACAACAATTAAACTGAAACAGGCTGTTTTTCAGCTAATCAAAAGTTTAGGACCACACCTCCAAAAAAAAACGAAACCCCCCAAAACAGAAATACAACTTCCAGACATGAACTCAGTAATGAGTAGCTCCGCCGTTATTGTTTATCACTTCAAAAAATAATTTCGGCATGCTTGATGCAAGCGTTTCCATGAGGTGAGTGGGAACATTTCTCGAAGTGGTGAAGACGGCCGCACAAAGGGCATCTACTGTCTGGAACTGTTGTCCATTTTTGTAAACTTCCCTTGCCATCCATCCCCAAAGGTTCTCAATTGGATTTAGACCAGGGGAACACGCAGGATGGGCCAAAAGAGTGATGTTATTCTCCTGAAGAAGTCCCTTGTCCTGCGGGCATTTTGTACTGTAGCGTTGTCCTGTTGAAAAACCCAGTCGTTACCACACAGACGAGGGCCCTCAGTCATGAGGAATGCTCTCTGCAACATCTGGACATAGCCAGCGTCCGTTTGACGCCCCTGCACTTCCTGAAGCTCCATTGTTCCACTGAAGGAAAAAGCACCCCAGACCATTATGGCGCTCCCTCCACTGTGGCACGTAGAAAACATCTCAGGTGGGATCTGCTTGTCATGCCAGTAACATTGGAAACCATCAGGACCATCAAGGTTACATTTTTTCTCATGAGAGAATTTAACTTTCTTCCACCTTTGTATGTCCCATGTTTGGTGCTCTCTTGCAAAGTCCAAACAAGCAGTTCTGTGGCGTTCAAGGAGACGAGGTCTTTGAAGACGTTTTTTGTTTTTGAAGCCCTTCAGTCTTAGATGCCGTCTGATGGTTATGGGGCTGCAGTCAGCATCAGTAAGGGCCTTAATTTGGGTCGATGATCGTCCAGTGTCTTGACGGACAGCCAATTGGATCCTCCGGCTCAGTGCTGATTAAATTTTTTGGGGTCTTCCACTTGACTTTTTTGTTCCATAACCCTCAGGATCATTTTAGAAATTCCATATCATGTCTTACTACGTCCCACCTCAGCAGCGATGGTGTGCTGTGAGAGACCCTGCTTAGGCAGTTCAGCAACCCAACCACGTTCAAAAAGGGAGAGTTTTTTTGCCTTTGCCATCACAACGTGTGACTACCTGACAGAAAATGACAATGAATCCACATCTTTGCACAGATTTGGCCTTTTAAAGGCATGTGGTCTTAAAATTTGGATCAGCTGAAAAACAGCCTGTTTCAGTTTAATCGTTATTTTCAATTAATTGAATGCTCAAAAAATGTTTTGTCTCACTCTCATTTCTTCTTGTTGCATGTTGAAGCTCTTCCTTGGAACCTTGTTAAGATCCAGCCATGCTAAATATGATTTTTTGCCATTTTTCTAGTGGTCTTAAACTTTTGATCAGGACTGTAATAGCATTCTTTAATACAGAATGCTTAGTACAAGTTCAATTGAGGGTTAAAAAAAATAAATTTAACTTACCTCTTCCAATTGATCGCGTAGCTGCCAGTCTCCTGTTCTTTCTTCAGGACCTGTCAAAGGACCTGTGGTGACTTCACTGAGCTCACCACATGGTCCAATCACATGGTCCATCACCACGGTGATGTACCATGTGATTGGACCATGTGATGTGGCGTCACCACAGGTCCTTTAGCCGGCAGCTCATGATTAAAGAAGTAAGAAGAGAGCGGCAACTACGCGATCAAGAGGAGGAGCTGAGTTAATTTTTTTTTTTTTTTAAAACCTTAATTGACCTTCAACTAAGCATTCTGTACTAAAGAATGCTATTATTTTCCCTTATAACCATGTTATAAAGGAAAATAATACAGTGTATAGACTGTCATCTTAGCAACCATGCGTGAAAATCGCACCGCATCCGCACTTGCTTGCGGATGCTTGCAATTTTCATGCAGCCCCATTCACTTCTATGGGGCCTGCGTTGCATGATAAACGCACAATATAGAGCATGCTGCGATTTTTACGCAATGCACAAGTGATGCGTGAAAATTACCGCTTATGTGCACAGCCCCATAGAAGTGAATGGGTCCTGATTCAGTGCGGGTGCAATGCGTTCACCTCACGCATTGCACCAGCACGGAAATCTCGCCCGTGTGAGCTCAGCCTAAGCCATTCCTGTTTTGTTTTGGCTGTGTGCTTAGGGTCAGTGTCCTTTTGGAAGGTAAACCTTGTTGTGCCTTTTCATAGGTAAATACATTCATATCCAATTCATTATTGTCAAGATGGATGTTCATTGCCTTTAAGAGCCATGCTCGACTATAGTTGCAATTTTGTATGTCTTGAGTAGGCCAAATTAAGGTCACACAAAGGTTTATACTCTTCAGTGTTATTTTTCTCATGAATGTACCAGTATGAGAAGAGGCCTCCTTGTCTACTTTTACATTTATGACGGGAGATAAAGATAAGCTCTATGCAGCTGGTGATCATTACCTATACAATTACAGATACAGGAATGTGGGCAGCACCACTGTCTGTGGGGTACAGTCGGAGTGCCAGTGGCTGTGGGGGCGATCCACCTCCAAAATGTAAAAATAAAGAATTCCGCAGCACATCCAAATAGTAAAAAAGTAGAAAAAAGGCTTTATTCACCAGACATGCGACGTTTCAATCCTCTCAATGGGATTTTTCTCAAGCAGTGACTGGGATTTTTCTCAGAGGACTGAAATTCTTTATTTTTACCTATACAATTAAATATTTATTAATGTAGCAAAATATATAATATTCATGTTTTCATTTAATGAGCCTTAGTTAGTCCTTAGCATAAGACAATCAGTAGGACATATATATATATATATATATATATATTTGTTTATATTATATTGTTATATGTTACGAAGACAACATGTATCCAGTATATTGTATATATTTCTCATTAGGAGAATATCTGTCTCTAAAAGAGTGTCTGTGAAGATGTGTGTTTTGTAACAATTATTCACATCTTTGGTATGACAGAGGAGGTACTGATATCTCTGTGAGAAAACATGGCCATTCATATCAATAAATCAACAGTGTGAGAAACATTCAGAGAGACGCCTAGAGGTCTGTCTCTAATTGCTACAAGTGTCAGAATTAATCCCTATAGCTTTTAATTAAAGATTCTAAGGTCAAAATGTATATTCAGACTTACATAAGTTAACCCTTTATACTATGATGCAAATAGCTTACACATCAGTGCCACCTAGGTATGAGTAGGTGACATTACAACAGTAGCAAAAGTGCATTCTGGGTAAGGTTATGATGTCACATTTTTATCAATGGTCACACCCATCCGACAATGATTGGAAAGTTCCAAACTAGGAAGGTGGGTCTAACTGATAAGTTTGTGATCATAAACCATACACAGGGGGAAGGGGAGAAAAGGAGAGAAAAAAGTGGAGCTCTCTAGAGGCGTCTATCAAGATGAAAGCCATGGTGAGATGCGCTATGATGGACCACCCAGTTTTCCTAGGAGCAGAAGTGAGATTCCTACTAGGACTTGGTAAGAGACACAGAAAATGATATTTCATTTTATTAAGACTAATTTGATAGTGTGGGTGAAATTATACCATCTAGATTGGCGAATAAATAAATAATTATATGAATTGATCATCTCCATATTGAGATGTAGTCTTAGGATATTGTGAGGCTTCATTCTACCTGCAGAAGAATCTAGACTCATAATCTAGCAAAGCACTAAATGATTGCTTTTATATATATATATATTGATAGAACATTCTTCGCCAAGCTAAGTGATGGATTCCCACAGGAAAGACTTGTTTCAAGTCCTTCCCATTTAAGATCCTAGATCTCTGTTATTTGTCTTAATAGTCTTACCAAGGTTATATATGTGAAAAAAGTCCAGGATGGGGCGGAAGGATACAATTGTCTCTTCTAAGTTATATCCTTGAATGGATTTGCCCATCTTGAAGCCATGTGATGTGTAGTTGGTTAGGGGGGGCAGAATGTATTTAGCATTCTATAATGATGTCTAGGATTAGACATGCCCATCCTGATATCATGAGGTTTTCTCTGAACAGAAGTAATGTATATAACTTATGTTCATATTTTGATATCGTAACCTATTAATAGCTTGTTGTATAATGTGACAAGTTATTTCCACTCACATGTATTGTTAGGCTTGTAATGCTTTATATTAACGCTTTATATATTCATTTGCATGTATCATTGTGTTTATTTACTTATATATGTTTCTAACCTTGTAACCAATAAATCTTCATATTTTTATAATACCTGTGTATTATTGTATAATGCAGAACTACATTTTATCATTAACATCATCTCACGTCAAAAAGAACTTATTTATCTGAGGAAATAGTCAGACTCAGATGTGAATTGTATCAATTAGGTTGTCTACAATTCACCAGGTCATGATTTTAAGAATTTATGACAAATTTTATAAATTTTATTTTTTATGGTTAATTATTTTTATGACCAGAATTAATCATTCTTAATTGAATTATTACCCCCCGACAACCTTCAGCCCAGTCTGAGGTCCAGAGCACTCTAGATCAGGTTTTCATTCTTTTCCCTCAACCATGACTAGTCTCCCTGTCCCAGCCGCTGAAAAAGACCTCCACAGCATGGAGGTCCTCCATATGCTGCCACCACCATGCTTCACTGTAGGGATGGTATTGGGCAGTGCCTGGTTTCCTCCAAACGTGATGCTTAGAATTGAGGCCAAAAAGTTCAGTCTTGGTTTCATCACCAGGGATTCTTGTTTCTCAAAGTCAGAGTTCCTTTAGGTGCTTTTTTGTAAAGCTTCGTGTGTCTTTTACTGAGGATGGGATTCTTTCTGGCCACTCTGCCCTAAAGCCCAGACTGGTAGAGTGCTGCAGTGAGGGTTGACCATCTGAAAGTTTTTCCCATCTGCACACACAATCTTTGGAGCTCTGCTAGAGCGACCATTGTAATCTTGGTCACCTCTCTTACCAAGGCCCTTTTCCCCTGATTACTTAATTTGGTGTGGTGGCCAGCTCTAGGAAGAGTCCTGGTTGTTCCAAACCTCTTTCATTTAAGAGGCCATTGTGCTCTTTGGATCTTTTAGTGCAGCAGAAATTTGTTTCACCCTTCTCCAGATCTGTGACTCCAAACACTCCTGTCTCTGATCTCTACAGGTAGTTCTTCCATCCTCATGGCTTGGTTTTTGCTCTGATATGCATTGTCAGCTGTGGGACCTTATATAGACAGGGGTGTGTCTTTCCAAACCATGTCCAATCAACTGAATTTACCACATGTGAACTCAGGGGTATTGCTAAGGTATCAAAAGATTTGGGCCCAAGCCCCAATGAATATGGTGCAGTTCTCTAAATCAATCCTCCCTCGCACACCGCATTTTTCTGTACTTGCTATACAGCAGAACAAACCAGTCACGTCCAGTGCCTCCCAGGTGACATCTCCTCCTGAAGATCTTCTCTGTTATCATCTTCTCCATTTGGTCCATACAACTTCTTTCAGCCGTGCTTCGTCTCTGCAAAGTGTGACACACAGACATCTTAGCTTTCTTATATTTCTATCATCATCCCCCAACCTCGAGTCCCAACAGTGTTATCCTGCTGTTCTCTGCGCTCCCTGATACCACCAAATACTATCGTGAAGAAATAATAGTTCCCCCCAAAGTATAGTGCTCCTCCCACCAATAGTAATTCCCTTCTAGAATCCCCTCATTAATAATACTGCCACCTATAGTTTCCCCAACAGTGATAATGCTCCCCAACAATGCCCCGACTAGTAATACTGTCCCCTACAGTGCCCCAACCGTAATAACCCTGTAATAAGTAGTGCCCCCATTAGTAGAAGAGCCCTCCAGTATTAATAATGCCCTCACAGAGACCCTAGTAGAAATAAGGCCCCCTATTGTTCCCCCAGTGGTAATAAAAGTCTCTACAGACCCCTCAGTAGTTATAAGGCCCCCATAGTGCTCTTAGTAGAAATAAGGTGATCTATAATTCACTCCTATAGAGCCCCAGTAGTAATAAGAATGCCTATAATGTCCCCTGGATTTATAATACCCCTACAGTGCCCCCAGTATTTATACTGCCCCCTACTGTTATAATGCTCCCCCTGAAGTGCCCCCAGTATGTATAATGCCCCCTGCAGTGCCCCCTATAGTTATATTCCTCCCTCCACCATACAGTCCCATGTAAATAACATCACACCATCTCTCCAGCCCCCTCCAAAATACAGTCCCAGGTAGATAACATCACTCCCTCCCCCAGCCGCCTTCAACATACAGGCTCATGTAAATAACATTGCCCTCTCAACATTCAGTCCCATGTAAATAACATCACTTCCTCAGACCCCTGTAACATTCAATCCCATGTAAATAACATCACTCCCTCCCACAGCTGCCATCAACATACAGTCCCATGTAAATATCATCACTGCCTCCCCCAGCCCCCTCCAACATACAGTCCAATGTAAATAACATTACTCCCTCTCCCAGCCCCCTCCAACATACAGTCCCATGTAAATAACATCACTCCCTCCTACAGCCACCATCAACATACAATCCCATGTAAAAACTATCACTCCCTCCCCCAGCCCCCTCCAACACACAGTTCCAAGTAAATAACATCCCTCCCTTCAGCCCTAACATACAATCTCAGTTAAATAACTTCCAGCATTAAGGCCGAATGCACACGGCCGTGTTCCGCGGCCGAGAGCGGTCCGTGGTAACCTGGCCGGGATTCCTGCTGACAGCAGAAGCGCACGCCGTCATTGGTTGCTATGACGCCGTGCGCTTCATGCTGCCGCTGCACTATGGTAATACACTCGTATGATCTATATGAGTGTATTACTGTACAGCAACGGCGGCATGAAGCGCACGGCGTCATAGCAACCAATGACGCCGTGCGCTCCTGCTGTCAGCAGGAATCCTGGCCGGGTTACAACGGACCGCTCTCGGCTGCGGAACACGGCCGTGTGCATTCGACCATACTCTCCTCATGTAGAGGACATCACTACAGCTTCTTCCCAGAACTTCTCCTCTTCACTGGTCACATGATAGTGACATCATCCCAGGTCCTTCTCAACCACTGCCTGTTTTACTGGTCACATGACCTGTGATGTCATCACAGGTCCTTCAGCTGTTCTAGTGCATTAGATTCAATTGTATTGCTGTCCTGAGGAGGGCAATACAGTTGTATCTTGCAGACAGGCAGGACATTCAGGGCCTGGGACAAAACATCAGGGGCCCAGGCCCCGAATGTTTTAACCTGGGTGGACTCCAATCAAGGTGTAGAAACATCTCAAAGACAGTCAAGAGAAATGGGAAGCCCCCAGAGCTAAATTTTGAAGTGGCATAGCAAAGAGTCTCAATAATTATGTCCATGCCAAATTTTAGTTTTCCCTTTTTCATAAATTTGGCAAACATTTCTGAAAATCTGTTTTCACTTTTTTCATTGTGGAGTGAAGGCAGAATGATGGGGGTGGGGACTTGGAACTTGATTCTCTTGATTTTTATTTTAGCACAAGGATTCAACATAACCAAATGTGAAAAAAAGTGGAAAAGTCTAAAAGATGTTCTGTATATTGCACTTTTCTATATTGTCCTGCCCGGATACTGAGACACTTTTAATACCCACGCTTCCATTATAATAATACATTGATCTGTTTATCTTAAAAGTAAAGATCTCTCCATAGCTAATATGTTGTGTCTAAGATTTGAAGTATTAATTGGCTCAATCTAAAGTGTGAAGTCTGCTCCATCTGTTTATTTACCTGTCTGTTTTGAGAGTGAACCATCTGCATTAAAAATACCAACAGATCGTTTTTGACAAAAACAGCTCACTTCATTGTATATACCGTAGAGCATGGTGTGTAGATGTATAGATCATATATACCCATCATTGTTCATAGGGTGAAGGCCATGAACAAGTTTTGAAATAATATACAAAAGTTTAAAAATAATATGGATCCATAATGGATAGGGGATGTAAATTTAAGCTATTTATTGTTGGCTATCATAAAATACGAAGGGAATGTGGCTCACATAACCCAGAGCCAAGAAAACATAGGGAGAGCGTGCAGATTTTAGAGAGATTTTAGAAAATATGGATAAGAATACACCATCCTCTCCACAATAACATTGAGTGGGGTGGTTGTGCTGAAAATCACAAGGTTCAGAGCAGATACAGAAAGAAGAGCAGTCTCTTCCTAGTTGTGATCTATGTGGGTGGCAAATTCCTGGCTGTTGCACCTAGTGCATGCTGGTCTGTAGTGGTGTCATATGGGAATAGATAAGCAATGGTGCAGTGGCATTGCTATAAGAAGCTGTGAGAGATCATGGCTGGACTGAGGTTTATTGGTTCTGCAGCCAGCCAGAACCGCAGGGGCAACACGTGAGGTGCACTGTGGGCCGATGAGGGGCCAAATAATAACACAGTTCATCGGTTTACTCACGGTTAGCAGAAAGCCTCCCTGGGCCGGCAGCACAGTGTTGAGGTGGACAGCACAAAATCCTCCGGGGCACACTCTGTGGTAGGGAAGCACCAGCCTAGATGGAGGTTGAGGTGCCCTTGATGGCAGTGGTGTTTAGGGTGCTTGTGGCGGCTGGGTCCCTTGGTGTTATTTGTCGTGACGCCAGTACCGTTAATGGTGGTACAACCAGTTGTAATTAAATTGAAGAATGAAGTAGACAGTGGTAGGATACAACTCACAACTTTTACTGAAGTTGGTTCCAGTTGCGGCATATACATCCAGACAGAATACAGTCTATTGTTCTTAGAGGAATTCTGTTGAGCCACTGTTAATAGGTTTGGCTGGGTTTTGACTCAGGCTGTGGTTCTGAATAAGTATTTCTGGTAAGTGACTTTGCTACAGGTCCCTTGTAAACCAGAGTTATTTGGTGAGGTTGCCTCTTGCTAAAGTATCCTTCACCTGGATTCCCAAAGGTCTTTGATGCCTGAATAGTGGCGTTTATCCTTTGGTTTTTTCTAGACTTTCCTTTCTTTTGTCCCTTTCTGGACTACACTTTTATCTAACAGCTTGGTGCTTGATCTGCACTCTCTCTAACTTAACAACCAACTGACCCACAGATTTTGCAGTTCCCACGTGTCCTGAGTGGGACGCTGCAGTTCCACTGTCCATCTATACAGAACATGTTCATGTCCACTTTTATTTGCCTCGTAAATTTTCTTATTATTGAACACACAGGATATATAATATATAATCGTATATCAAGATCTAATAAGTTATCGGCCTATAATAAATGCATCCTAGTGGAAAGTGATCGGCTCTGAAGTCCACTTCAGATGGGGGGGTGTTCTGCTGAGCATTTGGGGCCCATTATTGTGTTGAAGTCTGGGTCCACTGCAGCATCCAAATTTCTTGGATGGCATTGTCCAACCACATAAAAGAATTTGAGAACGTTTGGAGGAAACATTTAGAAAATGCACAAATATGGTCCAATTCTTCCACAAGAAGATTTCTAAAATGTTTTCCTCTAGCAGACATGCCTATCTACTTGGTTACTGCATGGCTTGTGTTTGGATTCTAATAATTTTTAAGCCTACTGTATATGAGCGTCTACATTCTTTGTCACATACTGTATAAGGAAGTTGACTTTAATATTAACCTATTACATTTTTATGACTTTTCCATTTTCCTTATTACATTTTTATGGCCTTTTGTAACCTCTAAAACTTTTCATATATACATTAAGCAAGCAGTAAAATGACTTGTACTTTCAGTAAGTAGGTCTGGATGCCAGATATCCTTAGGTATACTCTATGGTGAAGCAACACAAATGGCTGTAATCAGGGCATTTCTGAAAGCTGGAGAATAAGGGAAATGTTGAAATGCTGTTGAAGGGGTTCTCCAGGAGTGAGGTATTTATGATCTATCCTTATGATAGGTAATCAATATCGGTAGGGGTCTGACCAGCTGTTCTGCAGTAACTCTGGCAGCAGATGCAGACACCAGAACTACATAGCCCCAACCACAGTGAGGGCAGTACTGAAGTAACCAGCTCTGGCCACTACACAGTTTTTGGAGCTCTATAGTTCTGGGGTCTATTTTTGGTGCTGAGCTACTGCAAAGCAGATGATCTGCTAGGAGGCCAGGAGCCAGATCCCGTTGGTCCGATATTGGGCACATCTATGCTAGTATAGGTAGAAGTACCGTACTCAATACAGCCCCAGAGGAATACATACTCCCATACACCACTGACGTGTCAGCAGTCTAAGGCCTTATTCACACGTCCGTTGTTTCTTTCCTGATCTGTTCCGTTTTTTGCGGAACAGATCTGGACCAGATCTGGACCCATTCATTTTCAATGGGTCCTGAAAAAAAACGGACAGCTCAATGTCATATTTTTTTTCAGGACCCATTGAAAATGAATGGGTCCAGATCTGGTCCAGATCTGTTCCGCAAAAAACTTAACAGATCAGGAAAGAAACAACGGACGTGTGAATAAGGCCTAAGGGAGTACAGATTGCAAAGCACAATAGACACCTGAACTGACTTTTCACATTGTGGTTTTGTGTGAAAAAGTAAATAAAAAAATTATAATTAAAGTACATTCCAAAATTCTTTCCATCACATTTAGAATAGATTTTAATAAAACACCTATAAAAAAAACTGCCAGACTGTATGAAATCAATAATAATCTGTATTTACGTAATTCATATGAATGAAATATTTAAAAACAAGTGCAGGGAAATGGCGACATCAACTGGAAGAGGACACAGTGGCAACAATTCATAATAGTCCGAAAAGTGAAAACCTAAATAAAGTGCAAGTGCAAAAAGCAGAAAAAATCTATATAAAGGACAGAATCAGTTACCCATAATGTGTCTCCTCCAGGATGGCGCCAACCTTGACGCGAGTTCGGCAAACCTTCATGCGAGCTTTTACTGAGTGACACTAGAGGAAATTTGAAATGACAGGGTATCTTCTTAAATAAAATTCTTTGTAATTCAGAATCAACCAAACTAAGTATATTTTCTTCAAGTGGAGTGAAATTTGTTAGTGCTTTATGAATAAAAGATATTATCAACACATCACAGGAATGCAAATAAATATATAGCAGTAACCCGGCACCAGCGTAAATTGTGGGCCTTGGGTGGTTTTCTGTCACAATATGCTTTGCCTTCTTCTTCTTCTCCAAGTCGTTTACATGCAAATTAGATCCTGTCCAGCTATGGAAGATTTGAAGTGATGTAACAATGTGACTTGATGTAAATAGTTAAAGAAAACCAATTGAATCAAGACGGCTCTGTGGCTGCAACTTCTGGCGCCGAGGATTTCTCCAAAACTTTGCATTTCTTTTGTGATTGTGGGCACAGTCCTTTCAGTATTAATGGCAGTCTCCAAGAAATGAGCAGCTGACAAAATAAAAGCACTTTCTTACACGTTTGCATCTTGTGAATAATAAATTTGTATTGATTCCAGTCTGGAACATTGCTTTCTGCTGTTTACTTTGTGTTTCTGAGTTTTCTTATGGTATCAATTAAACTGGAAACGGTAAATCCAAAGCAAACTTCAAGTTAAGACAAAAACATTGTTCTGATGCAAATACCAAGCAATACTTTAACACAGTGGGCTATATCCTTGCATACTGGTTGTTCGTGGGTTCTGCTTGTCTGTACTATCTTTTCCAGTCTGACCAGTGAGAACAGGATGGGCCTGAGGTTGAAGATCTGGTTGCAAAATGATCAAAGAAAAATCTGACTTAATGTTATTTGTGTTATTTATATGATTTGTCTCTTATATGACCATTAAAGGGGGGACCAGGGGAAAATTTGGCACTTCTGGGGCCCCAAGCAAAGTTATATCTGGCTTCCCCTGTCGCACTGTTAGGCCTCTTTCACACGGGCGTTCTGGATTTGGGCTGGATAAGATGCAGGTGTTGTGTAGATTTTATTATTTTCCATTATAACATGGTTATAAGGGAAAATAATAGCATTCTTAATACAGAATGCTTAGTAAAATAGGGCTGAAGGGGTTAAAAAAAAATATAATAATTTAACTCACCTTAATCCATTTGTTCGCGCAGCCCGGCTTCTCTTCTTTCTTCTTCTTTGCTGTGCAGGAGGAAAAGGACCTGTGGTGACGTCACTGCGCTCATCACATGGTCCGTCACGTGGTCCATCATGATGGACCATGTGATGAGCACAGTGACGTCACCACGGGCCCTTTTCCTCCTGATGGATCATGTGACGGACCATGTGATGAGCGCAGTGACGTCACCACAGGTCCTTTTTCTCCTGCACAGCAAAGAAGAAGACAGAAGAGAAGCCGGGCTGCGCGAACAAGTGGATTAAGGTGAGTTAAATTATTTTTTATATTTTTTTAACCCCTCCAGCCCTATTTTACTAAGCATTCTGTATTAAGAATGCTATTATTTTCCCTTATAACCATGTTATAAGGGAAAATAATAATGAACGGGTCCCCATCCCGATCATCTCCTAGCTACCATGCGTGCAAACCGCACCGCATCCGCACTTGCTTGCGGATGCTTGCGATTTTCACGCAGCCCCATTCACTTCTATGGGGCCTGCGTTACGTGAAAAATGCACAAAATAGAGCATGCTGCGATTTTCACACAACGCAAAAGTGATGCGTGAAAATCACCACTCATGTGCACAGCCCCATAGAAATGAATAGGTCCGGATTTAGTGCCGGTGCAATGCGTTCACCTCACGCATTGCACCTGTGTGAAAGAGGCCTTAAGTTCCCCCATCACACTAGTCATATGGTGACCTCTTATGTGCCCCCACACAGGATAATACCCCTTATGTGCCTCCACCTCAGTATAATGCACCGTGATGTATCCACCATATAATAGTCTTCAGGACATGGATACAATAGAAACAGGTGCCACTGCCAGGGGATCCAGATACTTGTGGCAGCAGGGGGCCCCTCCTGATCTCTGCGGCCCCACGCAATCGTGGGTTTTGCATGGTGGCAAAAAAACAAACACTGGAGGTGTTAAGGAGAAATTAAAAGGAGATATGTCTTAAATGGTTGAGGTGTTGGTCCCATATCTGGAATTCTCACCTCTTAGGAGAACAGGGAGGTTGTTCCATCAGCCATTCCGCAGCTCGAGGCCAAATGGTGAGATGACCATGCAAGCTTGTGCATCTCTCTCTACAAAACTATCAACTTAAATGGAGCGAGTCATTCACATGTGTGTCACCTCTTCATTTAGTGCATAGATGGATGCGTCCACTGTTGTCTGCCTCACCTTTTGAAACAATGGTAAGATGACATCCATTCTCCTGATAATTGGGGTTGTAGAGATAGGACTCCCACCTAACAGAGGTTTATTGTATATCTTGTGGAAATGTCATATATATCTGAGATGGGAAATTGAAACATAGCTCCTAAATACAAAAAAATCTAAATAGATTGTATATACAGAACCTACAAGACTAAAGGCGGGCAATACACACTAAGTATGTATTGTGTAGATTTCAACAATAGATTGGTCGTATGAATGATCCTCCATAAAATATACATTGGCTTTTAGAGCCAAGCTGTCCATCCATGTATATATCTGGTTTTCAGATGATTACCAGCTGATGTGGAGAGAATAGCATCCATGAACCAATAATCAGACTTGTGTTTTCCTGTGGATTATCCACCTTTTAATCTTTTAAGAATATCCTTTTGATGCTTTTATCATTGTACAAATAAAAATCAATGAAAAGGATTTAAAAAAAAAACATCCTGCACGATGTGATAAATAAATATGCAGATGTACATGGCTACATTTATTAAAGAAAATAATAATGCACCATGATGTGTTTTGATCAAAATACACTGGCTAAGAATCTCAGATTTTATCATACCAGAATGAGGGCTTAGTCTATATATAATATTTGCATCTATTGTGTCTATAGTGCCTTATTTTCAGTAGTTTGTACAAGTAGCTTAAGACAATGTAAAGCTACAGCTGCATCTGTAAGCCATAATATGGTAATATCTGTGGAAAAAGTATGCCAATGAGACCAATGCAAATGTCCATCTAGAGTTAATTTGTAATAGGGACACCCACCTACCAAATATAACACTGGTGTCTTTAGATTCCCTCAGGTGTGAGGGCGTAGGTGCACCTGCTTCCTCTAAACCCTCTTTAGATATGTGCCTAGCCTAAAGTATAGGATATGTTATTCACAGAGACACAAGAAGAAGGCGGTTCCAGGGACACCTGGATGATTCCAACGCAGTGGCGTAGCTATAGGGGAAGCTTTGGGGCCCGAACTGAGAAGGGGCCCACCCAGAAGCAGGACTAACAGATTTTATTGTCAGGGCCTCCTCAACAGTATTATACAATGACATCATCTACATTATATGTGTTGGAAACCGATAGAGTGGCTATCGGGCTGGGGTTGAACAGGAGGAGAGAGTTGCTGGTGGGAGCCCGTTCAAAAATTTGCTGTGGGGTCCAGTCATTTCTAGTTAAGCCACTGCTCCAACTAATAGATCAGTTGATTTTCCTTGTTACATATTTTTGGAAAGGCAGTCTAAATTCTTTATAAATAATGTTACATTTGGTCTAAAACACACCTAGCAGGTAATACTAGACTGCAATCCTGAATCCGCCTTCCTATTCCTTTAGAACTGCCTTCAGATGCATGCTTAAAACGCGTCTAAGATCAGGCTGTACCTAATTAGATAAGTGATGTTGTAATCATAATCATAGATTTAACCTTTAGAGGAGCTCTAGAGTCATTAAAACAGAGTATGTCACTAGCTGAAGACTGCACCATGGTTTCCAGTCCAACTGCCAGATTTAATCGGGATACTGAACCTAAAAAGGTTAAGCGCCCCTGGGCTAAATTTAAAATAATTCACATAAAAATTATATTTTCCTAAAACAAACATTAATATCCCAGGAATAACATTTCAGACCAGCTTCTCATGGAGAATCAGGTGCATAAAGCTGCTGCAAATGGCGAGAATATATTAGTCACTGTGACCTTTCTCCACATAGAACATCTCCACAATTACATGGACAAAAGTGACTCGTTGCGCATTTACCAGGTGACAGAAAAGGGAGAGATGCAAGTGGCTTGGTCAGGCGGCAAGTCGGTCATCTCTAATTTTGTTCCTGCTGCGTCATAAGACCATTGATGTGCTCAGAATTTCGGCAGACAGTTGTTTGCTGTTAATGGGGACTATTAGATTACCCTTTAGGGAACGATTGATCTTAATTGGAAGGCTAAAAATTTGTCTTCTCCGGTTCAGGACAAGCTCCCTTGCATTTATTGCTCCCTCTGAACCAGTTGGTCAAAATGCACCCATTAAGTGGGTGAAAAAAGGTGCTGAGAGGTAATTTGCATAGTGAAATTGGAGACACTCGGATCAAATGAAGCTTGCAGCTTTAGGTCCCTTTCACACAGGCGTGATTTCCACGCGGGTGCAATGCGTGAGGTGAACGCATTGCACCCGCACTGAATCCGGACCCATTCATTTCTATGGGGCTGTTCACATGATCAGTGATTTTCAAGCATCACTTGTGCGTTGCGTGAAAATCGCAGCATGCTCCTCTTTGTGCGTTTTCCACGCAATGCAGGCCCCATAGAAGTGAATGGGGCTGCGTGAAAATCGCAAGCATCCGCAAGCAAGTGCGGATGCGGTGCGATTTTCACGCACGGTAGCTAGGAGATGATCGGGATGGGGACCCGATCTTTATTATTTCCCTTATAACATGGTTATAAGGGAAAATAATAGCATTCTTAATACAGAATGCATAATACAATAGGGCTGGAGGGGTTAAAAAAATAATAATAATTTAACTCACCTTAATCCACTTGCTCGCGCAACCCGGCTTCTCTTTTGTCTTCATTTTTGCTGTGCACAGGAAAAGGACGTGTGGTGACGTCACTGCGGTCATCACATGGTCCGTCACATGATCCATCACCATGGTGATAGATCATGTGATGGACCATGTGATGAGCGCAGTGACGTCATCAAAGGTCCTATTCCTTAAAGAAGAAGACAGAAGAGAAGCCGGGCTGCGCGAACAAGTGGATTAAGGTGAGTTAAATTATTATTATTATTTTTTTAACCCCTCCAGCTCTATTGTACTATGCAATCTGTATTAAGAATGCTAATATTTTCCCTTATAACCATGACGAAGTC
Organism: Bufo bufo; assembly: GCF_905171765.1. Taxonomy (NCBI): domain Eukaryota; kingdom Metazoa; phylum Chordata; class Amphibia; order Anura; family Bufonidae; genus Bufo; species Bufo bufo. The sequence continues at coordinate 318,798,244 of NC_053394.1, forward strand.
CGGGTTCGGGTCTGGGTACCAAACATGCCGAGTTTTCTCACGCGCGTGCAAAACGCATTACAATGTTTTGCACTCGCGCGGAAAAATTGTGCATTTTCCCGCAACGCACCCGCATCTTATCCGGGCCAAAAACATGACGCTCGTGTGAAAGAGGCCTTAGTGTTTGTATGATCACTCGAGGAGATTCGGTGTAAACAATATCTGTCAGTAGGATCAACACTATTAAACCAGGCCTTCTGCCTGTTAGAGTTGATCTTGCTTATTAAAATGATACCTGTCTTGTGGAAATCGGTTGTGGTGTTCCTTAGAAAAAAATACTTTTATTCTGTCTACAAATGAGGGCTTCAGTGCACTGACGAATGGGCCATAGCCCCTTGGTGCCCCTCAGCTCCTCAATCCTCCAGTGTTGGCCTCACCCCTCAGTGCACTGAAGTCCTCTGCATAGGGAATTTTTTTTTTCCAGGGATGCCACCACTGACTTTTACTAAGCAGGATTAACCTCACCAGGCAATATACCCAGTTTAATAGGGTTGGTCCTCCTGACAGATGCTGTTTAAATACTTTGTATTAGTGATATGGTTGTTATACATGGTATATTTTAATTGATATGTTGCTGTCTATATTAATGTTAATTTATGAGATTGTATAACTATTTAAACCTTGAGGGGACAGAGTCTCTCGAAACATACCATGGCGGGAAGGGGGGGGGGGGACCAGGGCAATGCTAGACTCAGCATCCCACATGGAATAAATATGTTGGATAAGAAGATTCAATAAAATAGGGAAAGCTGTGAGAGGGCCGAGGCGCTGGTGCCTTGTCAAACAGCTGATCGGAGGGATCCTGGGTGTCAGACTCCCACCAATCAGATACTTATGACTTATCCAAAGGATAGGTCATCAATAAAAAGATCTAGGCAAAACCCTTTAAGTGACTTTTCTCTACAGGTGGCCACAGCAGTCTTCTCAAGAGCAAAGCTATCCATACATACGAGCTTATAAACAGTAGAGTCATGGGTCTCCCTAGTGTCCTTCTACAATAGATGTTAGGGAAACAAAGATCATAAGTGTTAGATTTCAACATATCTGATCCTTTTATCTGCCAGGAGATAAGTGTCTGGCACCGGCTTGTCTCCCTGCGGAATAAATATACATACTTGGCATGACAATTTTACAAACTGTACGCAATAAGTACTCAGAATGTTAAAATGTTAAGAAATGATTTTCACAAGACAAAGGCGTTGTGCTATAAAATTGTGAAAGCCAGGAAACTGCTTAAAAAACTCACTTTTTTGAAAGCCTCTCCATTCCATTGTAGCTGTTCCCATCCCTACTATTTCCAGTCTTTGGCGACCAGAACAGATGATGTCCCATCCATGGCCACGTGACCACTGCAGGCAATTATTGGCCCCAGCAGTGATATGTGCAGGAGTGATTGAAGCCAGTGACTAGCTGCAGGGATCAAGGATGGGACATCATCACTTGCAGTCCACCAGGAACTGGTAAAAACAGAGACAGGAGCCCTGATACCAGATTGGTGAGTGGTTTCCCAAAAGGTCAATGGTTTCCTATTCATACATTGTTTTGGAGGTAGAACAACCCTTTTTATCAATCATCATCATCACTATTCTACTGCATAGATGATAAATGTTAGAGTCATAGGGTCCAAACCCCTCAGTCACTAGAGCGTTGAATGCCCTATTATACGGTTGGCTGTAGAGGGGAAAAAAGAAAGGAAACAGAAGCTCCGGATACACTACAGGAGTTATGGAAAGAGCCAGATGTTTCATAAAATAGACTGTGGAGTGCCTTATTGTCATTCTGTATAGGCCAGCAATTCTCTACAGCGTCTCTCTATTAGGGCTCATTCACACAACCGTGCCGTTTTTTGCGGTCCACAAATTGCTGATCCGCAAAACGCGGATGGCGCCTGTGTGCCTTCCGGAATTTGCAGAACGGAACAGGAGGCCTATTAAAGAAATGCCTATTATTGTCCGCAAAACGGACAAGAATAGGACTGGACTCAAGATATTTGCAGGGCCACGGAGCGGAGCAACGGATGCAGACAGCACACAAAATCTTTTGTGGACCCATTGAAATGAATGGTTCCGTATACGGGCCGTATGCGGAATGCAGAAAACGGCCCGTATACGGAACGCAAAATACGTTCGTGTGAACGAGCCCTTAATAACAGTTGGCCTTGATGCAGGTGTTCCACCAAAATTAGCCAGGAATGAGACCTGCAATTTTTGGACTCTGGAAAACCCACTGGGAAGTCTAATATATCCTAAAGTTTCAATGTGGGAATGCTAGGGGTTAACTAGTTCTATTATTCAGCCTGAAAAGCAGCTGGATCATTTCACATATGAATGCTGAGGAGACAGACAGACTGGGGAAATATTTTTAAGGTCAGATGTTACATCCTCTTGTAGAAAAGTCTCCCGCAGAATTACATTAAACAATACTGCAGTAAGGTGACTGCACACATGGCTATTTACAGAGAGACAGATCTGTTCCTGTAAATGGTTGGCCTGTACAGAATGAGAAGGCGCACAGCACAGTGACACTCTGCACGTAACCTGTTGTTGCTTCAGATACACAAAGTCAACATTTATTAAAAGAGCTAGATCATGCCAACTGGGCAAACTAATTTCTGACAGACATGCCATACTTGGAAGTTTATCCAAATCAGGAGAAGACTCTTATACTTCACTGATTGCCCTGGTCACCTCTCAAATCACTAGTTAACGTGGACATTTATTATGGTATAATATATATGGGAACATCAGAAATCACCAAGAAGTTCAGCAACCAAAAAAGTATGAGGCCATAGGTCCTATTCTCATGAGTGCATAGTAGTCATTACACTTTTATAAACAGCTGAAAACTATCATATTGTCACGAGGGTATCGAGAACCACGCCTGACTCCGTTATACCCGGGGTCAGGAAGTCGCAGCGGTTGGCTGCACGCTCTATTTAAGATAGGGCTGTTTTCCTTATGGTAGATTTCTGGGTTTGCTTTGCAAACCCTTTTGGCTCACTCAGGGATCCGTAGCTTCTTCTCCTCAGCTGTTTCTTGTCCAGCACTCCCAACCTCCTTATATTCCCCTCTCACACTTCTCTGGTTGCCAGAGATAGAACATCCTGCCTGGACATCTATTCTGACCTTCTGGAGCTGTGTTGCTGCGTTCTCTGGTAGTTGGTCCAGAACTCTACCCTCCGGATCCCTGTTGGACCTTTGTGGTCTATTGTGATCGCCCACCTGGGTGTATGTGTTTGTCTGTTTTGTCTGTCCTCTCCCTGGTGTTTCCCTCTTAGTGATAGTGGTGCGGACTAGCGATCCCACCGGCCCGTTCACTATCTAGGGCTCATTTTAGGGAAAGCCAGGGTTCAGGCACGTGATCGCCGCACGGGTGAGGAACCCGTCTAGGGACGTCAGGGCAGTCAGGTGCCAGCCGCAAGGTGAGTTAGGGGTCACCACCTTTCCCTCTCTCTTGAGCAGGGCTTTCCCTTTTATCCTCCCTGTGCGTGACGTCGGTCATTACACATATGTAGTAATACAAGACAACCAAGTCACTAATATTAAGTGGGCACCACATCACGTTTTTTATTTTTTATCATATATTGACAACCTATATATTAATATTCAATGTAATTTTTTATTTTAAAAAAAACAGGTGGATGGTTTTCTGCATATAATTTTTGAAGTCACTCCGTGCATTTTTCTTCCTTTCTTTGCTCTTTAACTTCCTCCTTTGTTTGGACTTTTACCATGGGAAACAGCCTTGCTTGACTTTCTCAGTCAGACCATTCACCGTGGCCATAGAGGGAAGAGGATAGGTGAGTCAATTAGAGCATCACACATTACACTGATAAGTACTATGCTCTTCTGTGGGCATCTTTATCTAGGCTTATTAACCACCTCAGCCCCCAGTGCTTAAACACCCTGAAAGACCAGGCCACTTTTTACACTTCTGACCTACACTACTTTCACCGTTTATTGCTCGGTCATGCAACTTACCACCCAAATGAATTTTACCTCCTTTTCTTCTCACTAATAGAGCTTTCATTTGGTGGTATTTCATTGCTGCTGACATTTTTACTTTTTTTGTTATTAATCGAAATTTAACGATTTTTTTGCAAAAAAATGACATTTTTCACTTTCAGTTGTAAAATTTTGCAAAAAAAAACGACATCCATATATAAATTTTGCTCTAAATTTATTGTTCTACATGTCTTTGATTAAAAAAAAATGTTTGGGTAAAAAAAAAATGGTTTGGGTAAAAGTTATAGCGTTTACAAACTATGGTACAAAAATGTGAATTTCCGCTTTTTGAAGCAGCTCTGACTTTCTGAGCACCTGTCATGTTTCCTGAGGTTCTACAATGGCCAGACAGTACAAACACCCCACAAATGACCCCATTTCGGAAAATACACACCCTAAGGTATTCGCTGATGGGCATAGTGAGTTCATAGAACTTTTTATTTTTTGTCACAAGTTAGCGGAAAATGATGATTTTTTTCTTTTTTTTTTTTTTTCTTACAAAGTCTCATATTCCACTAACTTGTGACAAAAAATAAAAACTTCCATGAACTCACTATGCCCATCACGAAATACCTTGGGGTCTCTTCTTTCCAAAATGGGGTCACTTGTGGGGTAGTTATACTGCCCTGGCATTCTAGGGGCCCAAATGTGTGGTAAGGAGTTTGAAATCAAATTCTGTAAAAAATGACGAGTGAAATCCGAAAGGTGCTCTTTGGAATATGGGCCCCTTTGCCCACCTAGGCTGCAAAAAAGTGTCACACATCTGGTATCTCCGTATTCAGTAGAAGTTGGGGAATGTGTTTTGGGGTGTCTTTTTACATATACCCATGCTGGGTGAGAGAAATATCTTGGTCAAATGCCAACTTTGTATAAAAAAATGGGAAAAGTTGTCTTTTGCCAAGATATTTCTCTCACCCAGCATGGGTATATGTAAAAAGACACCCCAAAACACATTCCCCACCTTCTCCTGAGTACGGAGATACCAGATGTGTGACACTTTTTTGCAGCCTAGATGGGCAAAGGGGCCCACATTCCAAAGAGCACCTTTCGAATTTCACTCGTCATTTTTTACAGAATTTGATTTCAAACTCCTTACCACACATTTGGGCCCCTAGAATGCCAGGGCAGTATAACTACCCCACAAGTGACCCCATTTTGGAAAGAAGAGACCCCAGGGTATTCGCTGATGGGCATAGTGAGTTCATGGAAGTTTTTATTTTTTGTCACAAGTTAGTGGAATATGAGACTTTGTATGAAAAAAAAAAAAAAAAAAAAAAATCATCATTTTCCACTAACTTGTGACAAAAAATAAAAAATTCGAGGAACTCGCCATGCCCCTCACGGAATACCTTGGGGTGTCTTCTTTCCAAAATGGGGTCACTTGTGGGGTAGTTATACTGCCCTGGCATTTTCCAGGGGCCCTAATGTGTGGTAAGTAGGTAAATGACCAGTGAAATCCGAAAGGTGCTCTTTGGAATGTGGGCCCCTTTGCCCACCTAGGCTGCAAAAAAGTGTCACACATCTGGTATCGCCGTATTCAGGAGACGTTGGGGAATGTGTTTTGGGGTGTCTTTTTACATATACCCATGCTGGGTGAGATAAATATCTTGGTCAAATGCCAACTTTGTATAAAAAAATGGGAAAAGTTGTCTTTTGCCAAGATATTTCTCTCACCCAGCATGGGTATATGTAAAATGACACCCCAAAACACATTCTCCACCTTCTCCTGAGTACGGAGATACCAGATGTGTGACACTTTTTTGCAGCCTAGGTGGGCAAAGGGGCCCATATTCCAAAGAGCACCTTTCGGATTTCACTCGTCATTTTTTACAGAATTTGATTTCAAACTCCTTACCACACATTTGGGCCCCTAGAATGCCAGGGCAGTATAACTACCCCACAAGTGACCCCATTTTGGAAAGAAGAGACCCCAGGGTATTCGCTGATGGGCATAGTGAGTTCATAGAAGTTTTTATTTTTTGTCACAAGTTAGTGGAATATGAGACTTTGTATGAAAAAAAAAAAAAAAAAAAAATCATCATTTTCCACTAACTTGTGACAAAAAATAAAAAATTCTAGGAACTCGCCATGCCCCTCACGGAATACCTTGGGGTGTCTTCTTTCCAAAATGGGGTCACTTGTGGGGTAGTTATACTGCCCTGGCATTTTCCAGGGGCCCTAATGTGTGGTAAGTAGGTAAATGACCAGTGAAATCCGAAAGGTGCTCTTTGGAATGTGGGCCCCTTTGCCCACCTAGGCTGCAAAAAAGTGTCACACATCTGGTATTGCCGTATTCAGGAGACGTTGGGGAATGTGTTTTGGGGTGTCTTTTTACATATACCCATGCTGGGTGAGAGAAATATCTTGGCAAAAGACAACTTTTTCCATTTTTTTATACAAAGTTGGCATTTGACCAAGATATTTATCTCACCCAGCATGGGTATATGTAAAATGACACCCCAAAACACATTCCCCAACTTCTCCTGAGTACGGCGATACCAGATGTGTGACACTTTTTTGCAGCCTAGATGCGCAAAGGGGCCCAAATTCCTTTTAGGAGGGCATTTTTAGACATTTGGATACCAGACTTCTTCTCACGCTTTGGGGCCCCTAGAATGCCAGGGCAGTATAAATACCCCACATGTGACCCCATTTTGGAAAGAAGACACCCCAAGCTATTCAATGAGGGGCATGGCGAGTTCATAGAAATTTTTTTTTTTTGGCACAAGTTAGCGGAAATTGATATTTTTTATTTTTTTCTCACAAAGTCTCCCGTTCCGCTAACTTGGGACAAAAATTTCAATCTTTCATGGACTCAATATGCCCCTCACGGAATACCTGGGGGTGTCTTCTTTCCGAAATGGGGTCACATGTGGGGTATTTATACTGCCCTGGCATTCTAGGGGTCCTAAAGCGTGAGAAGAAGTCTGGAATATAAATGTCTAAAAAATTTTACGCATTTGGATTCCGTGAGGGGTATGGTGAGTTCATGTGAGATTTTATTTTTTGTCACAAGTTAGTGGAATATGTGACTTTGTAAGAAAAAAAAAAAAATTCCGCTAACTTGGGCCAAAAAAAAGACTGAATGCAGCCTTACAGAGGGGGGGGGGGGGGATCAATGACAGGGGGGTGATCAATGACAGGGGGGGTGATCAATGACAGGGGGGTGATCAGGGAGTCTATATGGGGTGATCACCCAACTGTCATTGATCACGCCCCTGTAAGGCTGCATTCAGACGTCCGTATGATTTTTACGGATCCGATCAGTCTATCAGTGGATCCGTAAAAATCATGCGGACATCTGAATGGAGCTTTACAGGGGGGTGATCAATGACAGAGGGGTAATCAATGACAGGGGGGTGATCAGGGAGTCTATATGGGGTGATCACCACAGTCATTGATCACTCCCCTGTAAGGCTGCATTCAGACGTCCGTATGATTTTTACGGATCCGATCAGTCTATCAGTGGATCCGTAAAAATCATGCGGACATCTGAATGGAGCTTTACAGGGGGGTGATCAATGACAGAGGGGTAATCAATGACAGGGGGGTGATCAGGGAGTCTATATGGGGTAATCACCACAGTCATTGATCACTCCCCTGTAAGGCTGCATTCAGACGTCCGTATGATTTTTACGGATCCGATCAGTCTATCAGTGGATCCGTAAAAATCATGCGGACATCTGAATGGAGCTTTACAGGGGGGTGATCAATGACAGAGGGGTAATCAATGACAGGGGGGTGATCAGGGAGTCTATATGGGGTGATCACCACAGTCATTGATCACTCCTCTGTAAGGCTGCATTCAGACGTCCGTATGATTTTTACGGATCCGATCAGTCTATCAGTGGATCCGTAAAAATCATGCGGACATCTGAATGGAGCTTTACAGGGGGGTGATCAATGACAGGGGGGTAATCAATGACAGGGGGGTGATCAGGGAGTCTATATGGGGTGATCACCACAGTCATTGATCACTCCCCTGTAAGGCTCCATTCAGACGTCCGTATGATTTTTACGGATTCGATCAGTCTATCAGTGGATCCGTAAAAATCATGCGGACATCTGAATGGAGCTTTACAGGGGGGTGATCAATGACAGAGGGGTAATCAATGACAGGGGGGTGATCAGGGAGTCTATATGGGGTGATCAACCCCCTGTCATTGATCACTCCCCTGTAAGGCTCCATTCAGACGTCCGTATGATTTTTACGGATCCGATCAGTCTATCAGTGGATCCGTAAAAATCATGCGGACATCTGAATGGAGCTTTACAGGGGGGTGATCAATGACAGGGGGTGATCAGGGAGTCTATATGGGGTGATCACCTCCGTCATTTATCACTCCCCTGTAAGGCTGCATTCAGACGTCCGTATGATTTTTACGGATCCGATCAGTCTATCAGTGGATCCGTAAAAATCATGCGGACATCTGAATGGAGCTTTACAGGGGGGTGATCAATGACAGGGGGGTAATCAATGACAGGGGGGTGATCAGGGAGTCTATATGGGGTGATCAGGGGTGATCAAGGGCTAATAAGGGGTTAATAAGTGACGGGGGGGGGGGTGTAGTGTAGTGGTGCTTGGTGCAACATATTACTGAGCTGCCTGTGTCCTCTGGTGGTCGATCCAAACAAAGGGGACCACCAGAGGACCAGGTAGCAGGTATATTAGACGCTGTTATCAAAACAGCGTCTAATATACCTGTTAGGGGTTAAAAAAATCACATCTCCAGGCTGCCAGCGAACGATCGCCGCTGGCAGGCTGGAGATCCACTCGCTTACCTTCCGATCCTGTGAACGTGCGCGCCTGTGTGCGCGCGTTCACAGGAAATCTCGCGTCTCGCGAGAGGACGCACCGGCGCGTCCACCCAGAACAACAGGACCGCCGCAAAGACGCAATCCTGCGTACGGCGGTCCTGAGGTGGTTAAGAGACACTTAAAAAACAGGCCTTAAGGATGTATAACATTTGCAGGTGCATGCAAAAAACTGAAAACTCCAACAAAAAAGCACACCGCTCCACCAAATCAGTATAAAATATACAGTTACAAGAAAAAGTATGTGAACCCTTTGGAATGATATGGATTTCTGCACAAATTGGTCATAAAATGTGATCTGATCTTTATCTACGTCACAACAATAGACAATCACAGTCTGCTTAAACTAATAACACACAAAGAATTAAATGTTACCATGTTTTTATTGAACACACCATGTAAACATTCACAGTGCAGGTGGAAAAAGTATGTGAACCCCTAGACTAATGACATCTCCAAGAGCTAACTGGAGTGAGATGTCAGCCAACTGGAGACCAATCAATGAGATGAGATTGGATTTGTTGGTAACAGCTGCCCAGCCCTATAAAAAACACACACCAGTTCTGGGTTTGCTTTTCACAAGAAGCTTTACCTGATGTGAATGATGCCTTGCACAAAAGAGCTCTCAGAAGACCTGCGAATAAGAATTGTTGACTTGCATAAAGCTGGAAAGGGTTATAAAAGTATCTCCAAAAGCCTTGCTGTTCATCAGTCCATGGTAAGACAAATTGTCTATAAATGGAGAAAGTTCAGCACTGCTGCTACTCTCCCTAGGAGTGGACGTCCTGTAAAGATGACTGCAAGAGCACAGCGCAGATTGCTCAATGAAGTGAAGAAGAATCCTAGAGTGTCAGCTAAAGACTTACAAAAGAGGGCGGAGCTAACCAATGGCCAGGTAAGACGTGCTTTACCTCGGCTCCCGACCGACTCCAACTTCACCGCCTTACAGGACACCCTCCGCTCCGCTGATCACATGAAAGGTTGCAGGAGGAGACCCCCATCGACGCCCGCTCCGACTTGCCGCAAAACGGGAGCGATTTCCCGCTTCTTCGCCTCCTCCAGCCAGACAGACGCTGACAGGGAAGGAGACGATTCTCCCAAGATGGCGTCTAAGCAGGTCAGAGCGGCGTCCCCTATGCATCTTAAGGACTCAGGCCCACAAGTTCCAGAGTCACCGCAGCAGCTGAGGGGTACACCTACCGGTTCACCGGCATCCTATGCTGCGGCAGCAAGCTCCGGCTCGTCGGCGGCTTCATCTCCTCCATATGCAGGGTCGTCCTCAGCAGCACCTCAGGGACATTCCCCTAGAAGCCGCTGCTCCCAAGCCACGATTTTTGAATCAGGGGCATCCATGACCCCACAAAGAGAAGATGAGGACTGGGACTGGAAGGTTCACCTCAAATCCCTCCCCACCAGGCATGAAATAGATGCATTATTTTCCAGGCTGGAAACATCTCATAAAAGAGACATTAAGGCCTTGCAGCACGATTTGAAGCAGGTGGGTCAGAGGGTGGAGGAGGCTGAATCCATGCAGGATCAAGTGCTGGGGGTCCTAGAATCACACCAACAAGTCATCCAGACACACTCTGCTCAGATCCAAGATATCATCACACATCTGGACGATATTGAAAATAGAAATAGGAGGAATAACCTACGCATTAGGGGCCTCCCTGAAGATATTTTACCACAAGATCTTGAGAAATGGGCCATTTCCTTTTTCAATACATTGCTGTCCAGAGATCTAGGACAATCTCTTGAAATAGATCGTATCCACAGAGCCCTTGGTCCTAAATTAAGCGATCCTAATCGCCCCAGAGATGTCATATGCCGTATACATTTCTTTAAAGATAAGGAGGCCATCTTGAAAGCAGCCAGATCTGCAGGCAAAATCATGCATGCTGACAAAGAAGTCATCATTCTACAGGATCTAGCCAGGCGCACCTTACAGCTACGCAAAGCGCTGAAACCGCTTCTGACAGCACTCAAAGGCAAGGACATACCTTACAGATGGGGGTACCCATTTCAATTGTCTGCTTCTAAAGAAGGGAGGTCAGCTGTATTCAGATCCCTTGATGACCTCGCTAACCTCTGTACAGCTTTTGATATCCCGCTCTTGGAGTTACCGGACTGGCCTTGTCCGAGGCAACCCATTCCCATTCCACAGAGGGAAAGATGGCAGATGACCTCACCCAAGCAGAAGAGGGCTCCTAGACGTGATCCTAACCCCGACGATTGACTGTTGGGATATTCCTGCTCACTCACCTGAGGGGATTTACACCCTCCTGTTACCTTCATTGTTCTATACTGTTATAGAGATATGTGCATACTATTATCTTGTGGATGGGTCTTCTAGACCTTTACACACATCTGTCCTGTTATATTCAGCAAATGTTATTCCTGCGTTATTGTAAGTTGGAGTCCAGTAAGGAGACTGTCGGTCCTTGCTTTCTCCCTACCCCACTTAGGGACCGCGGCACACACCGCTGCGAACGACCTCAGTCGTCACTTAGCACCTTTTGAACCGATGATGTTGGTTCTTCCAAATAAGATTTACATGTTCTATATATGCACTACCTTGTGTTTAATTGTTCCCCCTTCTGTCTTCCCTCCCTCATGTGTCCTTCCCTATACCCCTTCTGCATTCCTGATGGTACTGAAAGGATCTAGGAGATTATGCCTTTCTCTCACTAATATTCCTCAAAATGGCACCTATATCGTTTTGCAGTTTTAATGTTAGGGGTTAAAATAAACCCGAGAAGCGTAGTCAGATTTTATACAACCTCCATAAGAAGAGAGTTATGATTGCTATGATTCAGGAAACTCACTTTAAAGCAGGCGCCGTTCCCAAATATGCTAACCGTTATTATCAGAATTGGTTCCATGGTCCTAATCCCGCCAGCAGGTCGGGGGGAGTTTCTATAGGGCTCCACAAATCATTTAGCCATACAGTTTTATCTTCTGAGATTGACTTGAAAGGCAGGTTTGTTTTCATTAAGCTCTCTGTGGATCACTCTGTTATAACTGTAGCTAATGTCTATTTTCCTAACCAGGGGCAGACAACCTATGGATCCAAGATTTTGAAAAAACTATCCAAATTTGCAGATGGTTCTCCGATCATACTTGGAGGCGACTTCAACCTAGTAATGGACCCGCTGCTGGATTCCTCATCTGGTAGGTCCTCAATCTCCCCGAGTTCTTTGCGCAGATTCAAATCTGAGCTCATGGCTCTCCGCCTGGTGGACTTATGGCGCATTTTGCATCCAGGTGTCAGGGATTATAGCTTCCACTCCCCAATCCACAACAGTTATAGTAGACTCGATCATATCTTTATATCTCAACAACTTTTGGATTCTGGGCCTAAATGCTCTATTGACACTCGCCTGTGGTCTGATCATGCACCGGTGTGTGGCATTATATCTTCCCAACCCTCTTGCCCCCGGCCCTTCTCATGGAGACTGAATGACAACCTGCTCTCAGACATAGCCTGCTGTAGACGCTGAGAAGGCGTTTGATAGGGTGAGCTGGCGGTTCTTGGAGGAAACCCTGCGCCACATTGGCTTAGGAGACAAAATGATCCATAGGATATTAGCTCTTTACTCCTCCCCTTCAGCCTGTGTTCGTGTTAATGGACTTCTGTCTGCCCCTTTTGAGATTCGGAATGGAACACGTCAAGGGTGTCCCTTGTCACCCTTTTTATACACTCTTGTGATGGAATCCCTTGCTAATGCTCTTCGGGCAAATCCTTCCATCTCGGGTCTCAAACTTGGTAATACAGAACACAAACTGTCTCTGTTCGCAGATGATCTGCTTATATATTTGACCTCTCCCAGGTTTGGCTTGCCCTCGATTCTTCGTGAATTTGATCTCTTTGGGCGCCTTAGTAACTTTAAAGTCAATGTGCAGAAATCAGAAATTTTAAACATAAACATGCCCCAACGGGAAGCAGATTCTTTAAAGGACTCTTTCTCCTTTAAGTGGACCTCCCAACACATTAAATACTTAGGAGTATACATACCAGCAAACTTGACACATGTTTTTAAACTTAACTATTTACCCTTGCTTAGAGCTATTGAATCCAGTTTCCATAAATGGACCCCACTCCAGATTTCTTGGTTTGGGAGGATTAATGTGGTGAAAATGGACATTTTACCGCACCTCCTATATTTGTTTCAGATGATCCCATGTAAAATTCCTTTAACCTATTTTGCTAAGATCAGGAGAATGGTATCGGTCTTTGTATGGAAAGCACCCAGGGCTAGACTTAGTTATAGCTTGATATCTCGTTCTAAAGCTTTGGGAGGTACGGGACTACCAAATTTCATCTCATGTTATAGAGCGACAATCATGAATTGTGTGCTTGATTTATGTCACAACCGCTCTACTAAACTGTGGGTGGAAATTGAGCATGAAATGGCACCGCATTTGGCCACTGGAGTCTTTTGGTTGTCCCCTACTTCCCTGAATTTATTACCTAACTCGCAATCCCCGATGCCTCTAGATACCTTGGCTAGGCTCTGGGCTAAATTTGCGGTCAAACTTAGCCTTATACATTCTCCTGGTCCTCTCATGACACTCACGGGCCATGCAGATCTTCCCACAGGTTTGAGTCAGCTCCCAGCTCTGGGAGACCAGAATAGACATCCAATCAAATTGATAGATGTCTATAAGCAGAATGGTCTGCTCTCTCTGGATGACCTCTCCCACATTATTCCTTCGGGCCCTGGACGCTGGCTTCTCTACTTTCAGTTGCAAAGCTTTATTAAGGGCTCTTTCACACCTGCGTTATTGTCTTCCGGCATAGAGTTCCGTCGTCGGGGCTCTATGCCGGAAGAATCCTGATCAGGATTATCCTAATGCATTCTGAATGGAGAGTAATCCGTTCAGGATGCATCAGGATGTCTTCAGTTCCGGTACGGAACGTTTGTTGGCCGGAGAAAATACCGCAGCATGCTGCGCTTTTTGCTCCGGCCAAAAATCCGGAACACTTGCCGCAAGGCCGGATCCGGAATTAATGCCCATTGGAAGGCATTGATCCGGATCCGGCCTTAAGCTAAACGTCGTTTCGGCGCATTGCCGGAGCCGACATTTAGCTTTTTCAGAGTGGTTACCATGGCTGCCGGGACGCTAAAGTCCTGACAGCCATGGTAAGTGTAGTGGGGAGCGGGGGAGCAGTGTACTTACCGTCCGTGCGGCTCCCCGGGCGCTCCAGAGTGACGTCAGGGCGCCCCAAGCGCATGGATCACGTGATCCATGTGATCACGTCATCCATGCGCATGGGGCGCTCTGACGTCATTCTGGAGCGCCCCGGGAGCCGCACGGACTGTAAGTATACCGCTCCCCCGCTCCCCGCTACTACTATGGCAACCAGGACTTTAATAGCGTCCTGGGTGCCATAGTAACACTGAAAGCATTTGGAAGACGGTTCCGTCTTCAAATGCTTTCAGTACACTTGCGTTTTTCCGGATCCGGAGTGTAATTCCGGCAAGTGGAGTACACGCCGGATCCGGACAACGCAAGTGTGAAAGAGGCCTAAATCTCTGATGCCTGGATTGCAGTCATGTCCCCCCTTAACTGAATTTGAGAAAATGTGCACAGCGAGGTCAGCTCCTGATCATGCTATATCTCTGCTATATGCCATGTTGAACTCTGGGGAGAAAGAGGATTCCTCCACAGGCTCTCAAGGAACTAAACCCAAATTCATGTCTGATTGGGAATCGGAACTGGGATCCACCTTCTCAGCAAAACAATGGTCTAGATCACTTCTCTTCACTCATAAATTAACTGTATCTTGTAATTTACAGGAACTCAACTATAAAATCCTTAGCAGATGGTATAGGACCCCAGTACGATTACGCCAATTTTATCCTCAGGTTCCTGATGCATGTTGGAGGTGTCTTAATGCAAGGGGCTCCATGACAAATATATGGTGGGACTGTCCGGGTGTGGCCCCCCTGTGGCGGGAGATCTTTGACTTATATAATTTCTTATACAAAGCTACTATTACACCCTCACCTGCGATAGCTCTTCTATCCATGTTCTCAGGGCGGATTTCGCAGATTAAGAAGGGTGCCCTTCGCTTGTTTATCTTAGCTATGAGACAGATAATTCCCCGTCAATGGAGGTCTACAGAGAGTCTTTTGAGAGTGACCTGGTCTAACGCTCTGGATTCACTAGTTCATATGGAAGATTTAGGCGCTGTGGATTACGGATCTGCTTCGGCCTTCTAGGGGATTTGGGACCCATGGAATCAGTTTCGCACCTCCACATCTTTCCATGATTGGTTGACAACAGGTATTATTCCGGGTAATGGCTCCTAAATAATACACTAAGCAGAGCCTTCTATCCTATACCCCTCCTTCCCCCTTCCTTTTGTTTATATCTTGTCTTGGTCTGTCATGTCTTGTGATGTTTTTCCTTGTCCTATATGGTTGCTGGTCTGGAATTCAGAGAATATATACCATGTATGCTCTTAAATTCATTTCCAGAAGCCCCCACGGGCTTGTTACTTGAAAATAATGTTCTGTACTGCTAATTATAGAATGTACTACTACCTCAGACTTATTTGTATGACCAGTTTTCGACCTTTGTATTTTTTATGTTTATGTATACTTGTGTTAGGTGCTTACGGTAGTACAGAGAAGAGCCCTGGGAAGCAGGGAAAGAAATGCAGTCGGTTGTGGTGTGCCGAAACCGAGGACGAGGTAGGCCTAAGAAAGAAGAGGGCCCACCCAAGGAAAAGACATAAAAGAAATGAGTTGAAAATGAGTGGAGTGGTGGGAGGGACAAAGCTCAGACCTCAGACGGTGCAGGAGCCAGGTAAGGGGGGTGCCCTAAATAGGCTGGAGGCGGACCTCAGCCCCTCCCACAAATCCAGGCAAATGCCTTAATACTTGTGTTAGGTGCTTACGGTAGTACAGAGAAGAGCCCTGGGAAGCAGGGAAAGAAATGCAGTCGGTTGTGGTGTGCCGAAACCGAGGACGAGGTAGGCCTAAGAAAGAAGAGGGCAAAAATGGAAATAAACCAGTTTATTTGTAACCAATAAAACATGTAAACAGCTCAACCCGACATGCTTTGGAAAGCCACCCTTAACTCTTGCGCTGGATTGGGAATGTATCGTGCGTAAGCGGACGACTTCCAGCGTCCCAATTTCTTGATAACATGGGCAGGGATGTTGGCACTGGAGGCCGTGGATGCAGCTCCGATGCGAAAGGAGTGCCCCGAGTAGTTGGCCGCGTCCAGGCCCAGTTGGGTGAGAAATGATCTGACATGGATCATGAAGGTGGTCGTGGTGAGCACCGATCCATGAAGTTGAAGTAGCGGTTGAGAGGGTAGGAACCTGTGAAGCTGACTGTATGTGTCCAGCACCCTCACCGGACACCATTTGTTGTGCGTGGGGTAATATGAGATGTTGACAGGTGAACGCTGACTACTCTTGGAGTGAGGTAAGGTCAGGACGTAGTGATCCAGGTGTTTAGATAAGTGGGAGACAAGAAGACAAGATGAGGTTTGGGATGCGGAGGTGGTAGTGAATTCCCCGGGCCTCAGGAACCCGTAGAAGGCCAAGTAAATAGCAGCTTTGATGACCGCGTTGGTATTTGTATCAAAAGGCGTGGCGTCCAGCAGGTCGGATAATGCCTTGAAAACATGACTGTTGATGGGCAGCCTTTGGGCTGGACGTGCGGGTTCCGTCTTCTGAATGCCTCTGAGTATTGTTTTGATTTGGTGGGAGGCCATGAAGCTGGTGTAGTTAGGGTACAAGATTAGCATATGATGTTGAATGCCAGTAAGATACAGTTTGATGGTGTTGTATGACATTTTTAGTTTGAGGTGGCAAAAGGAAGCAAATCCCAAAACAGACGTCATGATGAAAGGGTGCGTGATGTTGTGTTCTACCAGGAATCTGTTGAACAGCGTGAATGCTCTGTTGTATGCTCTATGTGTATTGACTGATAGTGAAAAGTGGGACAAAGACTGGCTATGCCGCATGATGGCCTCTAGTCCAGAATGAGTTGCTGAAATGACGGGGTGCTGGAGGCAGTGGGTGATGCTGATGGGAGATCCTGATGAAAAGCCTGAAATTTGAAGCGAGATAAATTGTCAGCAGCCGAATTGCACACCCCTGGGACATGGAAACAATGCAGGAAAAAATTGTTGCAGGCGGCCAGCCAAGTAAGTCTTCGCATGAACCTCATGATTGTGAGGGATTTGGAACGACCTTTATTTATAATCTGGCAGGTTGCTTGGTTGTCCGAGTAGCAGCGGACCGCCAGATTTGCCCATAAATGACCCCACGCCACGGCAGCCGCTACGATGGGATAGATCTCAAAAAGCGCTGAGGTAGTGGAGAATCCTTCCAGACCCTGGACCTCAGGAGGCCAGCTGCCCCACAGCCAATCGTCCCCAAATATGGCCGCAAAGCCTGTGGTAGATGCCGCATCTGACCAGATAGAGGGGGAAGAGTCCGACAGCTGAGGGAGAAACAAGCTCCTACCATTCCAGGTGGACAGAAATCTCCTCCACATACCCAGATCCGCCGCAGCGTGGGCATCCAGGGACAATCTGTGCGAGTCGTGTAGGAACAAGGGGAAGAGGTGCAGAAGCCGTGAAATAAACGAGCGACCCTGGGGTATGATGCGCATGGCAAAGTTCAGGGAGCCCAGCAGGGACTGTAGTTCTCTGCGGTTGCAGGTGCCGAGTTGAAGATAGCCGTCTATGTGGGTGAGGATGTCCTGGATCTTCCCGGACGGCAAACTGGCTTGCATCGAAGCTGAATCCAACTGGATACCCAGGAAGGTGATGATCGTGTCCGGCCCCTCTGTCTTCTTGGTGGAGAGGGGGACCCCCAGTTCCTTGAACAGCTTGATGGTGGCTCTGAGGCTGGAAGGAGGGGAAGTGTTTTCTTCCACCAATAGGAAGTCATCAAGGTAATGCAAAACCAGCGGGCACCTTGCTATATTCAATAGCAACCAGCATAATGCTTCCGCAAACACGTCGAAGATGGCCGGGCTGCTTTTGGACCCGAAGGTCAATCGGGAGAAAAAATAATAATCCCCAGACCACTTGATGCCATGCAGGTGCCACAGTGTAGGGTGAATCGGAAGTAATTTGAAGGCGTTGGCGATGTCGGTTTTGCTGAGCCATGCCCCCACCCCTGCTTGACTGATGGCCGTGATGGCGTGATCTATGGTGGTATACTGCAGAGAGAATTCCTCCGAGGGAATGAGGGAGTTGAGACTGGGGTTGCCCGTCCCGTGAGGTGCCGATAGGTCAATGATGAGCCTCTGTTTCTGGGAAGATTTCCCAGTGACGACGCCAATGGGGTTGGTGCGCCATGTGGCGAATGGGGGAGTTTTGAAAGGACCTAGCACAAAACCCTCTGTTACCTCTTGGGCTATGAGGGCGTCAATGGCGGTGGGGTTGTGTAGAGCGGATAAAAGATTGGGACATTCCAGGGTGCCTGTTGGCATATACAGGATGCCCGTGTGAAATCCTTCTGTCAATCCTGAAACGAGGAAATCTGACAGATGCCTGGAGGGGTGTTGCGACATGAGCGCGGTAAAAACTGGCATGTTGATGGTCGTTAGATACGGTTTGGTAAACATTTTATTTGGACACATGGACTTGGCATGTGCCCGGAAACATTTGGTGCATATGTGTAACAATTTACATCCGTTATAATTACAGGACCCCTCATTGAAATTATTGCAAATCATCGATTTGCCTAGAAATTTGATCGGCCGACCCAGTTTGTCCCGGGCCAGTTTCTCCGGGACCCCGGAGGGACCAGCTGCCTGGGAGGGGCCCTGTCTGACCGACGTGTTCGGGCAGAAATTGGTGGTGTGGGCCGTGGAGGAGCAGTGCGCACAGGCTGGGGTCCTAAGGCCTGCGAAGTGGCGACAAAAAATGACCGTGTCGATCCTCGCCCAGTTGGAGCGGACTCCGTACTGGGAGAAAGCCCCTGCCACCTTTGCCGAAAAAGACCTGTGATAGTCATAAAACGCTGACCCTCCGTATTTGTTGCCCAAATCCACCAGTTTGTGTAAGTAGAGGTCGAATTCCTCCCTTCTGTTGGGGTAGACCGCACAGATGACCTCTCTGTAGATTCCGAAGGCCAGCACGAATTCGGGAATGGTCAATTTCCTGTTGAGCCGGGCATCCCTGGACTTGACCACAACTGACACCTCGTCATAGGCGTACGTCGTGTTTTCGACCACGTCCTGGGAGGCAATCAGAAGGGAGGCCAGGTTTATATCCTTACCTTCCAGGATATCCCGTTTCAAGTGCTCAGGAATCATATGCGCCGGGTTGACTTCCCGGTCCTCCACGTTAGTGGATGGTGTGACCACCGGCAAACCGACCGGTGCCGGTGATGCCGCCGGTGGCGGACCCGCCACGGAGAGGGTCGTGGTGACCGTTTCCAGCCTCTCCAGCCTGGCGTTGATTGTTGACATGGATGTCATCAGAGAGGCCAGCATGGCATGGATGTCCCCGGTGCCGGACTGGCTGGGTCCTTGCCCCGCATCGCTAGTATCGGTTGAAGCGCGTAACAGCCGGAACAGCTCCGCTTTCCTAGCCGTGGCGGGGAAGGGAACATGCCGTTTCCTCAACTCCGCCGTGATGCGAGGAATTGTCCAGGACCGGATGGACGCTGGACTGGCTAGATCGTCTCCCGAAGTGGCAGTGACAGATCTAGCAGGGGTGCCAGGTAGGGAGAAGTTTCCCAACCCATCCAGCGACATACTACAATAAAAAAAAAGTTGATTAATTTGAGGCCATGCAGGATCGTGCTGGCTAGCTAGGCCAAATGGCGAAAAAATTACACTTGCATGGTGACAGATGAGGCCCTGCTAATTGCCAAGCGGCTTTGAGAGGCTCTACCTATGATTTGGCGCGAGGGGGTAATGAGGCCACTCGTGGTAGTGGCAGGAGCGTTGGCCTCTCGGTGACTGTAAGACAGGACTAGGGGAAGGGAGTGACAGGTGAGGCCCTCTCTATGCAACATGCGAGGCGGCTTACTAACGAGGTGGCGCGTTGGGCAGGTGCCTCCGTACGTTTGAGGCGGGGTGTCGGCCTCGCGGGACCACTAACTGTCGGCGAAGCCAAGAAAGGGGGGGGGGGGTTACCTAGTGGGATGATCGTGCCCCTAAAGCCAGCACGCTGACCCTAACGGGACCATCCGAAATGTAAGGAAGATTTCGGTAAATGAGCAGGTGAACGTACCTGGTACCAAGAAAAATTCTCCGGATACACGGTAGTGTAAAACAGTATAGGTTGACCGCCTAAAAAATAAGGGGGAGGGTAAACATGACATAGCGTGATGAAAAGCGTAAATGCATGTGGTACATATGTATGACCGGGAGGATCATGGCGGTTACACATGAAATGATAGCTTGCGCCTGATGTGAACGAGACCAGTGCATGCCGTGGCCATGGGCTGGCGGAAAGTGTGCGCCTGCAAAATATTTTTCTCTTTTTGTTTTTTTTTTTTGGAACATTCTGGACCGTGCCCCCGCAATTCCCACATGTTTATTGAATATGAAGCAAAATATATATTATTATTTTTTTTTATTTTTTTTTTTTTTTGAACATGGTTGTGAAAAAGGTGACGACCCCGTTGGAGACAGTCACTTGTAGCTGAATGCGGATGGGAAGTCTATGCCCCTCCGGCGATCAGCATGGTGAGATCATGTACGATTTTGGCCAAGAGGGGCCTGCTCATGATTCCCTGTTTGTTATTTCATGGGTGTGATGTGTTTCCCTGTCTTTATTGGGGCTCCTGGGGAATGTGTAACAAGGGGGGCATGTTGTGGCCTCCCCTGCCGCCCGGCGGCGGCCCCCCCGGACACGGATGCCGCGCGCACGGCCGCCGGGACACCGCGCATGCGCCGACATACCGTCGCGCATGCGCAGAACCCCGGCCGCGCACGCGCAGAACAGGCCCCATGACGCGGCCGGCCGCGCGGCAGGGGGAGCGGCAACCAGGCAGCAGGTGGTGAGGGGACGTTACGGCCATGGTGAGCCCAGTGCAGGTAATGAATGGAAGAGGGGGGGGGGGGGGGAGATTGTGTGGTTGCACTGCTGCTGGCCCCCACGACTGCGCACATGAATGACCGGGGGGGGGTGTGACTGAGGAGTGACATGTGGGGGCTGGGAAGAATCAGTGCTGCCCGACGGCGGCCCCCCGAACACAAGTGCCGCGCGCACGGCCGCCGGGACACCGCGCATGCGCCGACGGAATAGCCGCGCATGCGCAGAACCCCGGCCGCGCACGCGCAGACCATGCACCAAGGATGCGGCCGGCAGGGGGAGCGGTACCAGCCAGGAGGTGGTGAGGGGATGTATCGGCCGCGGTGAGCCCAGTGCATGGTAAATAAATGGGAGGAGAGGGGGGGGGGGTGGGGGGGTGCGGTGTCACCGCCTCTGGCCCCCGCGACTGCGCCCGTGATTGACCGGGGGGGGGGGTGACATGGAGCCAGGGAAAATCCATGTATTTGAACATATGTGTCCGGAGTCGTCGGGACACTGCGCATGCGCCGACGAAATCGCCGCGCATGCGCAGAACCCCGGCCGCGCATGCGCAGACCAGGCCCCAGGACGCGGTCGGGCGCCATCGGCCGCGCGGCAGGCGGAGCGGCAACAGGCAGGAGGCGACGGGGAGGAGACGATCGCTAGAGAAAGTGAAGTGAATGGGGGGGGGGGTGCACCGCAGCTGCCCTTGTGATGTACATGATGAATGTTCGTTTGGGGTGAACCAGACCGGGTAGTGGGCTGAGATTAGCAGGTTGCTGGCCGGCGTAACGGTCCTGTGGGGAGATGACAGAGGGCCTGAGAAATGAGCTGCTGGTGACTGGGCAGCCGTGACATGAATGCAGCGTGTGAAAGAACATCAGAAAAAAGAGGGGGTTTTAAACCAGGAACCATTGCCGCATGCTGCCAGAGTGTGACCAGAATGATGGTGCAAATCGTGGATGAGAACGTATGAACAGGTGTGACAGAAATGAATGATGGTGACTTGTATGAACCATGACATTAGTGCGCCTTGATGAAATGAGATGAACCGGTACTGGGGCAACCGTGAGGCCCTGCTGACCCGTACGAAATAACTC
Organism: Bufo bufo; assembly: GCF_905171765.1. Taxonomy (NCBI): domain Eukaryota; kingdom Metazoa; phylum Chordata; class Amphibia; order Anura; family Bufonidae; genus Bufo; species Bufo bufo. The sequence goes on from NC_053394.1 coordinate 318,820,208, forward strand.
ACAGTTTGACGGGCAAACGCGACCCACAGTGAACCGAGTGAAGCTGGGAAAAGAACAGCAATGCTCCAAAACCAGAACCAGACGGCGACGAAAAAAGGCTCTCAGAAAATCAGCGGCTCGTAGGTAAATTCCTCAGAACTCCAACAAGCGACTTCCTCTCACAAAGCTCAGACCTCAGACGGTGCAGGAGCCAGGTAAGGGGGGTGCCCTAAATAGGCTGGAGGCGGACCTCAGCCCCTCCCACAAATCCAGGCAAATGCCTTAATACATATTGGATATATTTATACATTACTCTTTTATACGCTTTAATAAAATAATGATGAACCGTAAAGACTTACAAAAGTCTCTGGCATATGCTAACATCCCTGTTAGCGAATCTACGATACATAAAACACTAAACAAGAATGGATTTCATGGGAGGATACCACAGAGGAAGCCACTGCTGTCCAAAAAAAACACATTGCTGCACGTTTACAGTTTGCACAAGAGCACCTGGATGTTCCACAGCAGTACTGGCAAAATATTCTGTGGACAGATGAAACCAAAGTTGAGTTGTTTGGAAGAAACACACAACACTATGTGTGGAGAAAAAGAGGCACAGCACATAAACATCAAAACCTCATCCCAACTGTGAAGTATGGTGGTGGCGGCATCATGGTTTGGGGCTGCTTTGCTGCATCAGGGCCTGGAAGGATTGCTATCATCGAAGGAAAAATGAATTCCCAAGTTTATCAAGACATTTTGGAGGAGAACTTAAGGCTATCTGTTCACTAGCTGAAGCTCAACAGAAGATGGGTGTTGCAACAGGACAACGACCCACAGCATAGAAGTAAATCAACAATAGAATGGCTTAAACAGAAAAAAAATACACCTTCTGGAGTGGCCCAGTCCGAGGTCTGACCTCAACCCGATTGAGATGCTGTGGCATGACCTCAAGAAAGCGATTCACACCAGACATCCCAAGAATATTGCTGAACTAAAACAGTTCTGTAAAGAGGAATGGTCAAGAATGACTCCTGACCGTTGTGCACGTCTGATCTGCAACTATAGGAAATGTTTGGTTGAAGTTATTGCTGCCAAAGGAGGTTCAACCAGTTATTAAATCCAAGGGTTCACATACTTTTTTCACCTGCACTTTGAATGTTTACATGGTGTGTTCAATAAAAACATGGTAACATTTAATTCTTTGTGTGTTATAAGTTTAAGCAGACTGTGATTGTATATTGTTGTGACTTAGATGAAGATCGGATCACATTTTATGACCAATTTTTGCAGAAATCCATATCATTCCAAAGGGTTCACATACTTTTTCTTGCAACTGTATAACATAAGCTTTATTAAAAAAAACTATAGAATAAAATACATATACACTGCCCGTCCCCAAAAAAATTTGCCACCAAAAATATTTAGTTGGACCGCCTTTAGCTTTGATTACGGCACGCATTCGCTGTGGCATTGTTTCGATAAGCTTCTGCAATGTCACAAGATTTATTTCCATCCAGTGTTACATTAATTTTTCATCAAGATCTTGCATTGATGATTGTAGAGTCTGACTGCTGCGCAAAGCCTTCTCCAGCACATCCCAAAAGATTCTCAATGGGGTTAAAGGGCTTCTGTCAGCCCACTAAACCGTTATTTTTTTTTTTGTTTACCAATAATCCCTATACTGCGAGCTCTGCATACATAAGTTAAATAATCATTTTGGTTCAGTAGAATTTGAGAAAAAGCTATTTTTAAAATATGCAAATTACCTTGCTACCAGCAAGTAGGGCGGCTAATTGCTGGTAGCAGCCGCATCCTCCGATCCTAATGACGCCCCCTCCACATTGTGATTGACAGGAATCGTTCTCTGCTGGCCCTGCCTGTTAGCATTCAAAATCTGGCGCCTGCGCCGCGGCCGTACCTATCTTCAATCTGCGCAGGCGCACTGAGAGGCGGCCACTCGCTCGGCCGCTCCATCCTCAATGCGCCTGCACCGATGACGTCACATCTACACCCGGCGCAGGCGCATTGAGGAGCGAGCAGGCGCCAGATTTTGAATGCTAACAGGCAGGGCCAGCAGAGAACGATTCCGTTCCCTGGCCCTGTCAATCACAATGCGGAGGGGGCGTCATTAGGATTGGAGGATGCGGCTGCTACCAGCAAGTAGCCGTCCTACTTGCTGGTAGCAAGGTAATTTGCATATTTTAAAAATAGCTTTTTCTCAAATTCTACTGAACCAAAATGATTATTTAACTTATGTATGCAGAGATCGCAGTGTAGGGATTATTAGTAAACAAAAAAAAAAACCGGTTTAGTGGGCTGACAGAAGCCCTTTAAGGTCCGGACACTGTGGTGGCCAATCCATGTGTGAAAATAATGTCTCATGCTCCCTGAACCACTCTTTCACAATTTGAGCACGATGAATCCTGGCATTGTCACCTTGGAATATGCCTGTGCCATCAAGGAAGAAACAATCCATTGATGGAATAACCTGGTCATTCAGTATGTTCAGGTAGTCGGCTGACCTTATTCTTGGAGCTAATACTGTTGCTGAACCTAGACCTGGCGAACTGCAGCAACCCCCTATCATAGCACTGCCCCCACAGGCTTGTATAATAGGCAAAAGGCATGATGGGTGCATCACTTCATCTGCCTCTCTTCTTACCCTGATGCGCCCATCACTCTGGAACAGGGTAAATCTTGACTCATCAGACCACATGACCTTCTTCCAGTGCTCCAGACTCCAATCTTTAAGGTCCCTAGCAAATTAAAGCCTTTTTTTCTGGTTTGCCTCACTAATTAGTGGTTTTCTTTGTGGCGAACTTTGCGCGTTCGCGATTCACCGAACATGCGAACATATGACGATATCCACCGGCGCCATATTCTTTTGCATTGCACCGAACTTTGACCCATGACACACACATCAGGTGGGACAGGACTGCCAATTGAGACGTTTCAGCACATGGACACACCCCCACCCTATAACAGAACCCGATTTGGCAGCCATTTTACATTCTGTGTTTTGCCAGTGTAGGGAGAGGTTGCTTTGTGGAGCAGAGACAGACTGTTAGGGACACCAAACGCTAGCTAATAGGGCCACAAAAGTCCTTTTAAGGACTGGTATAGGGTGTGCTATCGATAGGTGTGATATACTGAGGGGTGTGATACTGTGATATAATATACTTTCTAACATGGAAAGTATATTATAGTGCATTTGTATTGTGCAGCAGTTGTGTGCGGTTCTGCTGTGATACCGCAGCTATATAGAGGGACAAGCGCTATTGGAACAACTATTTGCAATGGGTGTGATATACAGTGGGGGAAATAATTATTTGACCCCTCACTGATTTTGTAAGTTTGTCCAATGACAAAGAAATGAAAAGTCTCAGAACAGTATCATTTCAATGGTAGGTTTATTGTAACAGTGGCAGATAGCACATCAAAAGGAAAATCGAAAAAAAAACTTTAAATAAAAGATAGCAACTGATTTGCATTTCATTGAGTGAAATAAGTATTTGAACCCCTACCAACCATTAAGAGTTCTGGCTCCCACAGAGTGGTTAGACACTTCTACTCAATTAGTCACCCTCATTAAGGACACCTGTCTTAACTAGTCACCTGTATAAAAGACACCTGTCCACAGAATCAATCAATCAAGCAGACTCCAAACTCTCCAACATGGGAAAGACCAAAGAGCTGTCCAAGGATGTCAGAGACAAAATTGTAGACCTGCACAAGGCTGGAATGGGCTACAAAACCATTAGCAAGAAGCTGGGAGAGAAGGTGACAACTGTTGGTGCGATTGTTCGAAAATGGAAGGAGCACAAAATGACCATCAATCGACCTCGCTCTGGGGCTCCACGCAAGATCTCACCTCGTGGGGTGTCAATGGTTCTGAGAAAGGTGAAAAAGCATCCTAGAACTACACGGGAGGAGTTAGTTAATGACCTCAAATTAGCAGGGACCACAGTCACCAAGAAAACCATTGGAAACACATTACACCGCAATGGATTAAAATCCTGCAGGGCTCGCAAGGTCCCCCTGCTCAGGAAGGCACATGTGCAGGCCCGTCTGAAGTTTCCAATGAACACCTGAATGATTCAGAGAGTGACTGGGAGAAGGTGCTGTGGTCTGATGAGACCAAAATAGAGCTCTTTGGCATTAACTCAACTCGCTGTGTTTGGAGGAAGAAAAATGCTGCCTATGACCCCCAAAACACCGTCCCCACCGTCAAGCATGGGGGTGGAAACATTTTGCTTTGGGGGTGTTTTTCTGCTAAGGGCACAGGACAACTTATTCGCATAAACGGGAAAATGGACGGAGCCATGTATCGTGAAATCCTGAGCGACAACCTCCTTCCCTCTGCCAGGAAACTGAAAATGGGTCGTGGATGGGTGTTCCAGCACGACAATGACCCAAAACATACAGCAAAGGCAACAAAGGAGTGGCTCAAGAAGAAGCACATTAAGGTCATGGAGTGGCCTAGTCAGTCTCCGGACCTTAATCCAATCGAAAACCTATGGAGGGAGCTCAAGCTCAGAGTTGCACAGAGACAGCCTCGAAACCTTAGGGATTTAGAGATGATCTGCAAAGAGGAGTGGACCAACATTCCTCCTAAAATGTGCGCAAACTTGGTCATCAATTACAAGAAACGTTTGACCTCTGTGCTTGCAAACAAGGGTTTTTCCACCAAGTATTAAGTCTTTTTTTGTTAGAGGGTTCAAATACTTATTTCACTCAATGAAATGCAAATCAGTTGCTATCTTTTATTTAAAGTTATTTTTTCGATTTTCCTTTTGATGTGCTATCTGCCACTGTTACAATAAACCTACCATTGAAATGATACTGTTCTGAGACTTTTCATTTCTTTGTCATTGGACAAACTTACAAAATCAGTGAGGGGTCAAATAATTATTTCCCCCACTGTACCTGTTGCCCCAAAAAAAAACTGATTGAGGGGTGTGATATACATGCTTCCACCAAATACTGATATCAAAATAATTGATATACCTCATTCCAACAAATATTGATTGAGGCCTGCGATACACCTGCTTCCACCAAATACTGATTAAGGGGTTTGATATATCTGATTCCACCAAATACTGATTAAGGGGTTTGATATATCTGCTTCCACCAAATACTGATTGAGTCCTGCGATATACCTGCTTCACAAAATACTGAGTAAGGGGTTTGATATACCTGCTTCCACCAAATACTGAATAAGGGGTTTAATATACCTGTTTCCACCTAATATTGATTGAGGTCTGCGATACACCTGCTTCCACAAAATACTGATTAAGGGGTTTGATAAACCTGCTTCCACCAAATATTGATTAAAGCCTGCGATATACCTGCTTCCACAAAATACTGATTAAGGGAACTGATATAACTGCTTTTACCAAATATTGATTGAGGCCTGTGAGATACCTGCTTTCACAAAATACTGATTAAGGGAACTGATATACCTGCTTCCACCAAATATTGATTGAGGCCTGCGATACGCCTGCTTCCACAAAATAATGATTAAGGGTATTGATATACCTGCTTCCACCAAATATTGATTGACGCCTGCAATAAACCTACTTCCACCAAATACTGATTAAGTAGTTTGATATGCCTGCTTCCACCAAATACTGATTAAGGGGTTTGATATGCCTGCTTCTACCAAATACTGATTGAGGCCTGCGATACAACTGTTTCCACAAAATACTGATTAAGGGGTTTGATATACCAGCTTCCACCAAATACTGATTGAGGGGTTTGATATACCAGCTTTCACCAAATACTGATTGAGGCCTGCTTCCACAAAATACTGATTGAGGCTGCGTTCACACGGGCGAGATTTCTGCGCGGGTGCAATGCGGTAGGTGAACGTATTACACCCGCACTGAATCCCGACCCATTCATTTCAATGGGGCTGTTCAGATGAGCAGTGATTTTCACGCATCACTTGTGCGTTGCGTGAAAATCGCAGCATGCTCTATATTCTGCGTTTTTCACGCAACGCAGGCCCCATAGAAGTGAATGGGGTTGCGTGAAAATCGCAAGCATCCGCAAGCAAGTGCGGATGCGGTGCGATTTTCACGCACGGTTGCTAGGAGACGATCGGGATGGAGACCCGATCATTATTATTTTCCCTTATAACATGGTTATAAGGGAAAATAATAGCATTCTGAATACAGAATGCATAGTAAACTAGCGCTGGAGGGGTTAAAAATAAATAAATAAATTTAACTCACCTTAGTCCACTTGATCGCGTAGCCCGGCATCTCCTTCTGTCTCCTTTGCTGAACAGGACCTGTGGTGAGCATTAATTACAGGTAAAGGACCTTTGGTGACGTCACTCCGGTCATCACATGATCCATCACATGATCTTTTACCATGGTGATGGATCATGTGATGACCGGAGTGACGTCACCAAAGGTCCTTTAAGTGTAATGAATGCTCACCACAGGTCCTGTTCAGCAAAGGAGACAGAAGGAGATGCCGGGCTACGCGTTCAAGTGGACTAAGGTGAGTTAAATTCTTTTTCTTTTTTTTTTTAACCCCTCCAGCGCTAGTTTACTATGCATTCTGTATTCAGAATGCTATTATTTTCCCTTATAACTATGTTATAAGGGGAAATAATACAATCTACAGAACACCGATCCCAAGCTTCTTCTTCACAGAAGTTCGGGTTTGGGTACCAAACATGCGCGATATTTCTCACGCGAGTGCAAAACGCATTACAATGTTTTGCACTCGCGCCAAAAAATCGCTGGTGTTCCCGCAACGCACCCGCACATTTTCCCGCAACGCCCGTTTGAACCCAGCCTAAGGGGAATAATATACATGCTTCCACCAAATATTGATTGACGTCTGCGATACACCTGCTTCCACAAAATACTGATTAAGGGGTTTGATATACCTGCTTCCACCAAATACTGATTGAGGCCTGCGATATACCTGCTTCCACAAAATGCTGATTAAGGGGTTTGATATACCTGCTTCCGCCAAATACTGATTGAGGCCTGCAATATACCTGCTTCCACAAAATAATGATTAAGGGGTTTGATATACCTGTTTCCACCAAATATTGAGCGTAAAAAGTTGATGACGCCGGATAACCATCTTGCCCAAAGGCTGACCGCTGGCTTGTCGGAACTGCTAGCCTGCCAATTACTGCCATATAAACTGGTGGACTCGGATGCCTTTAGAAAATTTGTGGCCATTGGCACACCACAATGGAAGGTCCCCGGAAGGAAATATTTCTCCCAGAAGGGCATCCCAGAGCTATATGGCCACGTTCAGCGGTAAGTGAATATATCTCTGGCACACAGTGCCGGTGCCAAGATACATCTGACCACAGACATGTGGTCTAGCAAACATGGGCAGGGAAGGTACATAACTTTTACTGCCCACTGGGTGAACCTTCTGACGGCCGTCAAGCAAGTAACCGTGGCTCCTGTGTGGATTTGGTGTTACCGCCACGGATTGCATGCAGGCCTGCCTCTTCTTCATCTCCTCCTACTCCATCCTCCATGGCTGACTCCTCCTTTTCCACTGCTACCGCCTCTTCCGCTGCACCCCCCAAGCTCCCCAGAACCTATTTGACGTCCCAGGTGAGAAGTTGCCATGCTGTGATGCGGCTGTTGTGCCTGAAAGCCACACCGGTCCTGCACTGCTTTCAGCTCTGTGGTCACAGGCCTATCAGTGGCTAACCCCACTCAATTTGACAGTTGGTAAAGTGGTGTGCGACAACTGTGCCAATCTGCTGAGCGCGCTGAAACAGGGCAAAATGGCACACGTTCTGAACTTAATCGTGCAGCGATTCTTTGCCCAATACCCCGGGGTCCAGGACGTCTTGCGGCAGGCCAGGAAAATCTCTGGCCATTTTAGAAGATCTTACACGCCCATGGCTCGCCTTGCTAACGTTCAGCGGCGACACCACCTGCCCGTCAGACGTCTGATTTGTGGTCAGGACCTAAACGAGTGGAAGATGCCCAACCACCACCCCCCTACCTAATTGGCCTGAGGTGTGCCTTGGCCTCACTAGGTCGGTATGCCTGGAAAAGGGGGCATACCCTGAATGTGATGGTTGAATGACTGAATGAAGAATGGGAATGGGTGGGCAGGGGACGTCCGAATGCCGACGTGCTGCCTGGGAGAGCCAGACTGCTTAAGACAGGTACCGGCCCCTCCCACAAATCCAGGCTAGCCTGCGGCCAGCCTTAACACTTGTGGTCAGGACCTAAACGAGTGGAAGATGCCCAACCACCACCCCCCTACCTAATTGGCCTGAGGTGTGCCTTGGCCTCACTAGGTCGGTATGCCTGGAAAAGGGGGCAAAACCCACCAGTGAGGGAAGGATTGGCCTGAGGTGCTACTCTGCCAATGTACTGAATGCTTGGACCAGCTTCGCTTGTGGCTCCGGGATATACCGTACAAAGCACCCCGAGCGCCAGCGCCCCAAGTGTTTAATGATATGCACAGGGACTCCATGCTTGGACGCTGCGGATGCCGCACCGATGCGGAAAGAATGCCCCGAGAATTGAGCCGGATTCAATCCTACACTGGTCAACAGGATGCGAATATGTTTGATGAACTGGCTGGACGTCAGTGGACCAACAGGGAATGGAAGTAATGGGTCGGTGGGGCTGTGAAGACTAAGGGCCAGCAAGAGGTTGTCCAAGACTGTCACTGGACACCATGCGTTTGTGGTCTGGAAGAACTTAACTACATGGCCGGGACCTACCTGCCTTGTTTTGTTGTGAGGCAACTGCAAATGAGTTACTGCCCATCCTGACTAAATCTCCCTTGCGGAGAGCCACCGCCCCTTGTCTGGCCTGTGTCACTTCACCTGGTCTTAAAAACCCGTAAAACGCCAAGTACATCGCCGCCTTGATCACCAGGCTGGGAAGGACTCCGAATGGTGACAATGTGAGAACTTCCGACAGGCTACGAAACGTGTCCCCCTTAATAGGTCGACGGACCGACTTGACCGTGACCTGGCTTTTTTGAATGCCTCTGAGGATGGCCTTGATCGGGTGAGCTGAAAATATAGAGGGTCTGTCTGGCTCTTGAAGTGCCAAAAAATGCTGCACCCCAGCCAAATATGGCCTAATGGTGTTGTAAGATAAAGCCAATACCGAATGACAATAAGACACGAAAGCCACCATATACTTGACCTGACCTGTGTCACCTCTAAGATATGCCAACTGAAAGTTCGAAAAACCACCCACGCTCGGCGGTACGACCGCAACGTACTGGCCGACAAAGACTTGGTAATGAGTGAACTGGCGACCACCATCAGAGAGTCTAATCCAAGACCAGCAGCCGCCAGTCCGGTACCGGGGTGCCCACTGAGTCTGCTTCTGGGTTCTGTAAGAAAAAGCGAGAAAAATCAAAACGAGATAAAGCATCAGCTGCAACGTTGCTGACCCCGTCCAAAAACAGGGCATGAAAATGAAACCCCTGTTCCAGAGCTATGCAGGTCAATCTACGCATGAAAGACATGATGAGTAACGATTTAGATCTGCCCTTGTTAATGATCTCTGCGGTCGCCATGTTGTCAGTGTGGAAAACCACCGTGTGACCCGACCACCTATGCCCCCAGACTATAGCAGCTGCTACGATAGGATAGATCTCGAACAATGCCGACATCTGGGAAAACCCCGGCAACTGTAGCACGTGTGTGGGCCATGAGCCGGCGAACCAATGTGAGCCAAATATGGCCGCGAAACCTACCGAGGCAGCCGCGTCTGAAAATACGTGTGGAGAATCAGAAGTGGCCCTCGGAATAAACATGGTTCCACCCACTGAAAAATCTGTCCCACATGAACAGATCTGCTTTGGCGTTCGCATTAAGATGCACTGATGCGTCCAAATCACTGGTCTGTTGTAATAAGACTAGCAATCTTGAAATGAATGATCTACCCTGAGGAATGATCCTCATGGCAAAGTATAACATGCCCAACAGAGACTGCAATTCTCTCTTGGTGCAAACCTGAGACATGAGCAAGGAACGGACACCTGATTTGATTCTGTCGAGTTTGTCTTGTGGCAGACTGGCTGACATGGCACGTGAATCCAGAGAGATCCCCAAGAACGTGACAACCTGCGCAGGCCCTTCTGTTTTGTGTTCGGCCACTGGAATGTTTAACTCCTTGAAGACCTGCAAGAGAACCTGCAAGTCAACAGGTGCCTGTGAGGGTTCTTCGATCAACAGAAAATCATCCAGGTAGTGAATGACATTCTGGCAACCCTGTTCCAACAAAATCCATTCCAGTGCCTGCGCTAACCTGTCAAACAGACTGGGGCTGCTCTAGGAACCAAACGTCAACTTGGTGGTGAAATAGTACGCATCTCTCCATTTGATGCCATGCCACTGCCAGAGAGATGGGCTAATGGGCAGCAGTTTGAACGCATCAGAGACATCTGCTTTGGACAGCCAAGCCCCCATGCCTGTCTGAAGAATGACCTGGATAGCCTGGTCTACGGAAGTATACTTCAAGGAAAATTCCTCGGACGGAATCAACGAGTTGAGACTAGGAACGTGGGAAGAATGTGGAGCAGACAAATCATAAATCAAACGAAATTTATTGGAATATTTTCCCTGCACCACCCCCACCAGGCTCACCCTCCAAGTGCAGAAAGGAGGGGACTGGAAAGGACAATGATGAAACCCTTGTCCAGCTCAACTGCCAAGAGTGAATCCACCAGACCAGCATGTTTAGAAGCCGACTGCAAGTTGGGGCATTCATGAGTCTGCTGGGGCAAGGTGATGAGCCCAGTGTGAAACCCCCGTGAAAACCCTTCCACCAGGAATGTACGGAACGGCTGAACCGGATGAAGCCGCAGCAGCTGGTCTAGTGCCTCCACATTCACCCGGCTCAGTCACGCCGGCTTCAATGTGCAGACCGTGACCCGATGTGCCCTAAAACATGTGGCACAGACATGCAGGAGCCTGCACTGGCTGAAGTTTCAGATGGCGTAGACCACTGCAAACAACACAACAAACACCACAAAACAACAACAACAAAAAAAAACGAAGAAAGAAAAAGAGAAGAGAAAAAAAAACTGTTAACCCTACGACCTGCTGCCCGTAAGCTGACAAACAAGATGACGGAATCTAAGCCCCTCCCCTTCCCCCCCCTAGCAGCGTGAACCGATTGAACGAAAAGCCTTCGAGGCTGACAGGGAGTATGATAGTCGTTTCCACTGACGTATGAAGCGAGCCCGAGTTTGTGTGAATCTGTGACATGGCAGATTAATTAAAAACGAATACTGCGGGCTAAAGAACCTACAGACGTGGTAGGTGATGTATGTAAGTATAGGATTTGTGGAAAACAGACCGTATGACGTATGACACTAGTCTACGAGATGAAACGGGGTGTGTATGTCGTGCGAGCGTGTAGCTGTATTGGCGGATGTACCTATGCTAGAGGTGTATGGATGAAGCTTGGTGGATAAAGGTTTTTTTTTTTTTTTTTTTATCCCAAAAAATTCTTTTTTTTTTTTTTTTTCTTTATTTGAACAACCCACTCTTTTTTTTTTCTTTTTTTTTTTACTTTATTTAACAATCCACTTGTACCCTTTTTTCTTTTTTTTTCTTTATTTGAACAACCCAGTCTTTTTTTTTTTTTTACTTTATTTAACAATCCACTTGTACCCTTTTTTTTTCGTCAAACTGCCTGATGTGCGAACTATGTGTCTAAGGTATGTATGTAGTGTATGTGATGAGTGTCAAACATTTGCACAAGCAGCAACCTTGTAAGTAATCAACTCAGTAATGGCACCAGGACCCAGCTGCCAGAGTTTAACCTGCTGAGCCCAGATGACTCGCAGCCCCTGTATGAACTTAGATACAGGTTATGCTGAGACAGGCAATGAGCTCCAACTATGTGACAATGCTGCCCATTGGTGCCAAAACTTGAATTGCATGTGCCTGAGCGCAGTGAGGAGAAGCGATCCTCCGGCACACTTCCCCCTCTCTACACACCCTCCTACCCTCCTCCACGTTGCCACACTCCCCAAACAAACCAGTTATCTTGGAAAACGACCTGAACAGCTTGCAGACTGAAGGGAAAGGTACACCCGGCTTCTCTGAGATCCGACTCGTGCAGGACGCTTGCTGATGACGTCACACCTGGAAGTAGCAGACGTCCGAATGCCGACGTGCTGCCTGGGAGAGCCAGACTGCTTAAGACAGGTACCGGCCCCTCCCACAAATCCAGGCTAGCCTGCGGCCAGCCTTAACACTTGTGACTGCCCGACGTGCAGGAACTCCTCCTTGTATATGTTTGATAGGCTGCTCCAGCAGCAACGTGCCGTTAACGACTATTGATGAGCGGAATGGGCAATATTCTAATTTGTGATAATTCGCGAATATTCAGTAGAATATTAGTCATATTCGAGAATTCGAGATGATTTTCTTGATCGCGAAATTCGGGCATGTAATATGGGCGTATTTGGGTATGCGCAATACTGGCTTGCCCTAGTTTTGCTACCTTTTTCAAACTGCGGAAAGCTTGCAGAGACTGGAAAAGATGGTGGGCAGCAATTTTCATGACGGTGAGGAAGAACTCCTGATCACTGTAAGTAATGTTACATTACAGCACTGTATTTGATTACATTTTGCATGCATTGCAGAACAATGGCTTTATATGCAGATAGAGTGTTCCAAAATATTTGTGATTGCGAAAAGCTGCGCTATTGATGCGAATTTGTATTTGCAATACATATAACTTCACATTTTATCAGGTCTGACTACATATTACTGACTGGTGCACTAAGTATTGTTGTGACATTACAGCACTATGTCTGTAGCATGCATGTATGAACAGCAGAGAAATATCACTCAAATTCACATTGCACATCCATTTCCTGCCACACACTATATACCACACACACACACACACAGTCTATAGATTAGAGTTTGTGTTCTGTGGGTCAGGAGAAGCTTTCTTTGTCTGACCGCCAGTATTTTCTGGTTCATTTAGCGTTACCCAGGGTGCATCACGGGGAGGCGAAACAGCTATACACCCCATACCGTACAGTCACTTCACTAGACAGGTACATCTCTGCTCAGCTGGCCAATATCCGATTGCTCAGAACCCACACACATACAATTGCAATACAATCCGATATTATAACGGTAACATTAAATCTAATGTTTCCCCTTCAAACATTTAAATTGTTTTGGCTGTGTTGTTGATGACATTATTTTCAATACTTGTATTGGGGGGGGGGGGGGGTACGACAGGACCCGGGTCCAGGATAAAAAACAGAAGATCGTGAGGGATCTAAGGGAGGAGCTTAGGAGGGAGTATAAGGGAAAAGCATAATGCGATGGCCATCATGAAACATTGGTCAGATTTGAAGAGGAGGCACATTGGCTGGATCACAGAGATCTGGGACAGAAAATGCCCAGGTACAATGCTTACATTACTTTTGTATCTCTCGCCTACACTCTGTAATGTATATATACAGTTATGCAAATAAGTATTTCATCCCTTTACAAATGATTAGTTAGTACCTGGTGTGACTCGTAGCAAATCAGCCGTTTACATCATACATCTCTACCTCGCTGTGAGTGTATACAGGTGAAACTCGAAAAATTAGAATATCGTGCAAAAGTCCATTTATTTCAGTAATGCAAATTAAAAGGAATTGCATTAATGCAGCTTAAAATTTTGTGAAAAGGTTCAATATTCTAGGCTCAAAGTGTCACACTCTAGTCAGCTAATAAATCCATACCCCCTGAGCAAAGGGTACCTCACAATTGTGACTTTGGGGTTTCATAAGCTGTAAGCCATAATCATCCAAATTATAACAAATAAAGGCTTGAAATATCTCGCTTTGCATGTAATGAGTCTCTCATATATTAGTTTCACCTTTTAACCACCTCCGGACCGCCTAACGCAGGATCGCGTTCCGGAGGTGGCAGCCCTGCGCAGAGTCACGCATATATGCGTCATCTCGCGATGGCCGAGATTTCCTGTGAACGCGCGCACACAGGCGCGCGCGCTCACAGGAACGGAAGGTAAGAGAGTTGATCTCCAGCCTGCCAGCGGCGATCGTTCGCTGGCAGGCTAGAGATGTGTTTTTTTTAACCCCTAACAGGTATATTAGACGCTGTTTTGATAACAGCGTCTAATATACCTGCTACCTGGTCCTCTGGTGGTCCCCTTTGTTTGGATCGACCACCAGAGGACACAGGTAGCTCAGTAAAGTAGCACCAAGCACCACTACACTACACTACACCCCCCCCCCGTCACTTATTAACCCCTTATTAGCCCCTGATCACCCCTGATCACCCCATATAGACTCCCTAATCACCCCCCTGTCATTGATTACCCCCCTGTCATTGATCAACCCCCTGTAAAGCTCCATTCAGATGTCCGCATGATTTTTACGGATCCACTGATAGATGGATCGGATCCGCAAAACGCATCCGGACGTCTGAATGAAGCCTTACAGGGGCGTGATCAATGACTGTGGTGATCACCCCATATAGACTCCCTGATCACCCCCCTGTCATTGATTACCCCCCTGTCATTGATTACCCCCCTGTAAAGCTCCATTCAGATGTCCGCATGATTTTTACGGATGCACTGATAGATGGATCGGATCCGCAAAACGCATCCGGACGTCTGAATGAAGCCTTACAGGGGCATGATCAATGACTGTGGTGATCACCCCATATAGACTCCCTGATCACCCCCCTGTCATTGATTACCCCCCTGTAAAGCTCCATTCAGATGTCCGCATGATTTTTACGGATGCACTGATAGATGGATCGGATCCGCAAAACGCATCCGGACGTCTGAATGAAGCCTTACAGGGGCATGATCAATGACTGTGGTGATCACCCCATATAGACTCCCTGATCACCCCCCTGTAAAGCTCCATTCAGATGTCCGCATGATTTTTACGGATGCACTGATAGATGGATCCGATCCGCAAAACGCATCCGGACGTCTAAATGAAGCCTTACAGGGGCATGATCAATGACTGTGGTGATCACCCCATATAGACTCCCTGATCACCCCCCTGTAAAGCTCCATTCAGATGTCCGCATGATTTTTACGGATGCACTGATAGATGGATCCGATCCGCAAAACGCATCCGGACGTCTGAATGAAGCCTTACAGGGGCATGATCAATGACTGTGGTGATCACCCCCCTGTCATTGATTACCCCCCTGTAAAGCTCCATTCAGATGTCCGCATGATTTTTACGGATGCACTGATAGATGGATCGGATCCGCAAAACGCATCCGGACGTCTGAATGAAGCCTTACAGGGGCATGATCAATGACTGTGGTGATCACCCCATATAGACTCCCTGATCACCCCCCTGTAAAGCTCCATTCAGATGTCCGCATGATTTTTACGGATGCACTGATAGATGGATCCGATCCGCAAAACGCATCCGGACGTCTGAATGAAGCCTTACAGGGGCATGATCAATGACTGTGGTGATCACCCCATATAGACTCCCTGATCACCCCCCTGTCATTGATTACACCCCTGTCATTGATCAACCCCCTGTAAAGCTCCATTCAGATGTCCGCATGATTTTTACGGATGCACTGATAGATGGATCCGATCCGCAAAACGCATCCGGACGTCTGAATGAAGCCTTACAGGGGCATGATCAATGACTGTGGTGATCACCCCATATAGACTCCCTGATCACCACCCCTGTCATTGATCACCACCCCTGTCATTGATCACTCCCCCTGTCATTGATCACCCCCCTGTCATTGATCACCCTCTGTAAGGCTCCATTCAGACATTTTTTTGGCCCAAGTTAGCGGAATTTTTTTT
Source organism: Bufo bufo (assembly GCF_905171765.1). Taxonomy (NCBI): domain Eukaryota; kingdom Metazoa; phylum Chordata; class Amphibia; order Anura; family Bufonidae; genus Bufo; species Bufo bufo. The sequence goes on from NC_053394.1 coordinate 318,836,002, forward strand.
TTTTTTTCTTACAAAGTCTCATATTCCACTAACTTGTGTCAAAAAATAAAATCTCACATGAACTCACCATACCCCTCACGGAAACCAAATGCGTAAAATTTTTTAGACATTTATATTCCAGACTTCTTCTCACGCTTTAGGGCCCCTAGAATGCCAGGGCAGTATAAATACCCCACATGTGACCCCATTTCGGAAAGAAGACACCCCCAGGTATTCCGTGAGGGCCATATTGAGTCCATGAAAGATTGAAATTTTTGTCCCAAGTTAGCGGAACGGGAGACTTTGTGAGAAAAAAATTAAAAATATCAATTTCCGCTAACTTGTGCCAAAAAAAAAAAATTTCTATGAACTCGCCATGCCCCTCATTGAATACCTTGGGGTGTCTTCTTTCCAAAATGGGGTCACATGTGGGGTATTTATACTGCCCTGACATTCTAGGGGCCCCAAAGCGTGAGAAGAAGTCTGGTATCCAAATGTCTAAAAATGCCCTCCTAAAAGGAATTTGGGCACCTTTGCGCATCTAGGCTGCAAAAAAGTGTCACACATCTGGTATCGCCGTACTCAGGAGAAGTTGGGGAATGTGTTTTGGGGTGTCATTTTACATATACCCATGCTGGGTGAGAGAAATATCTTGGTCAAATGCCAACTTTGTATAAAAAAATGGGAAAAGTTGTCTTTTGCCAAGATATTTCTCTCACCCAGCAAGGGTATATGTAAAATGACACCCCAAAACACATTCCCCAACTTCTCCTGAATACGGCGATACCACAAGTGTGACACTTTTTTGCAGCCTAGGTGGGCAAAGGGGCCCATATTCCAAAGAGCACCTTTAGGATTTCACAGGTCATTTACCTACTTACCACACATTAGGGCCCCTGGAAAATGCCAGGGCAGTATAACTACCCCACAAGTGACCCCATTTTGGAAAGAAGACACCCCAAGGTATTCCGTGAGGGGCATGGCGAGTTCCTAGAATTTTTTATTTTTTGTCACAAGTTAGTGGAAAATGATGATTTTTTTTTTTTTTTTTCATACAAAGTCTCATATTCCACTAACTTGTGACAAAAAATAAAAACTTCCATGAACTCACTATGCCCATCAGCGAATACCTTGGGGTCTCTTCTTTCCAAAATGGGGTCACTTGTCGGGTAGTTATACTGCCCTGGCATTCTAGGGGCCCAAATGTGTGGTAAGGAGTTTGAAATCAAATTCTGTAAAAAATGACCTGTGAAATCCGAAAGGTGCTCTTTGGAATATGGGCCCCTTTGCCCACCTAGGCTGCAAAAAAGTGTCACACATCTGGTATCTCCGTACTCAGGAGAAGGTGGGGAATGTGTTTTGGGGTGTCATTTTACATATACCCATGCTGGGTGAGAGAAATATCTTGGCAAAAGACAACTTTTCCCATTTTTTTATACAAAGTTGGCATTTGACCAAGATATTTATCTCACCCAGCATGGGTATATGTAAAATGACACCCCAAAACACATTCCCCACCTTCTCCTGAGTACGGCAATACCAGATGTGTGACACTTTTTTGCAGCCTAGGTGGGCAAAGGGGCCCATATTCCAAAGAGCACCTTTCGGATTTCACAGGTCATTTTTTACAGAATTTGATTTCAAACTCCTTACCACACATTTGGGCCCCTAGAATGCCAGGGCAGTATAACTACCCCACAAGTGACCCCATTTTGGAAAGAAGAGACCCCAAGGTATTCGCTGATGGGCATAGTGAGTTCATGGAAGTTTTTATTTTTTGTCACAAGTTAGTGGAATATGAGACTTTGTATGAAAAAAAAAAAAAAAAAATCATCATTTTCCACTAACTTGTGACAAAAAATAAAAAATTCTAGGAACTTGCCATGCCCCTCACGGAATACCTTGGGGTGTCTTCTTTCCAAAATGTGGTCACTTGTGGGGTAGTTATACTGCCCTGGCATTCTAGGGGCCCAAATGTGTGGTAGGGAGTTTGAAATCAAATTCTGTAAAAAATGACCTGTGAAATCCGAAAGGTGTCTTTGGAATATGGGCCCCTTTGCCCACCTAGGCTGCAAAAAAGTGTCACACATCTGGTATTGCCGTACTCAGGAGAAGGTGGGGAATGTGTTTTGGGGTGTCATTTTACATATACCCATGCTGGGTGAGAGAAATATCTTGGCAAAAGACAACTTTTCCCATTTTTTTTATACAAAGTTCGCATTTGACCAAGATATTTATCTCACCCAGCATGGGTATATGTAAAAAGACACCCCAAAACACATTCCCCACCTTCCCCTGAGTACGGAGATACCAGATGTGTGACACTTTTTTGCAGCCTAGGTGGGCAAAGGGGCCCATATTCCAAAGAGCACCTTTCGGATTTCACAGGTCATTTTTTACAGAATTTGATTTCAAACTCCTTACCACACATTTGGGCCCCTAAAATGCCAGGGCAGTATAACTACCCCACAAGTGACCCCATTTTGGAAAGAAGAGACCCCAAGGTATTTCGTGATGGGCATAGTGAGTTCATAGAAGTTTTTATTTTTTGTCACAAGTTAGTGGAATATGAGACTTTTTAAGAAAAAAAAAAATCATCATTTTCCGCTAACTTGTGACAAAAAATAAAAAGTTCTATGAACTCACTATGCCCATCAGCGAATACCTTAGGGTGTGTACTTTCCGAAATGGGGTCATTTGTGGGGTGTTTGTACTGTCTGGCCATTGTAGAACCTCAGGAAACATGACAGGTGCTCAGAAAGTCAGAGCTGCTTCAAAAAGCGGAAATTCACATTTTTGTACCATAGTTTGTAAACGCTATAACTTTTACCCAAACCATTTTTTTTTTACCCAAACATTTTTTTTTTATCAAAGACATGTAGAACAATAAATTTAGAGCAAAATTTCTATATGGATCTCGTTTTTTTTGCAAAATTTTACAACTGAAAGTGAAAAATGTCATTTTTTTGCAAAAAAATCGTTAAATTTCGATTAATAACAAAAAAAGTAAAAATGTCAGCAGCAATGAAATACCACCAAATGAAAGCTCTATTAGTGAGAAGAAAAGGAGGTAAAATTAATTTGGGTGGTAAGTTGCATGACCGAGCAATAAACGGTGAAAGTAGTGTAGGTCAGAAGTGTAAAAAGTGGCCTGGTCTTTCAGGGTGTTTAAGCACTGGGGGCTGAAGTGGTTAAGTTGCATTACTGAAATAAATGAACTTTGCAAGATATTCTAATTTTTCGAGTTTCACCTGTATATATATATATATATATATATATATATATATATACAGTACAGACCAAAAGTTTGGACATACCTTCTCGTTCAAAGAGTTTTCTTTATTTTCATGACTATGAAGGCATCAAAACTATGAATTAACACATGTGGAATTATATTCATAACAAACAAGTGTGAAACAACTGAAAATATGTCATATTTTAGGTTCTTCAAAGTAGCCACCTTTTGCTTTGATTACTGCTTTGCACACTCTTGGCATTCTCTTGATGAGCTTCAAGAGGTAGTCCCCTGAAATGGTTTTCACTTCATACTGTAGGTGTGCCCTGTCAGGTTTAATAAGTGGGATTTCTTGCCTTATAAATGGGGTTGGGACCATCAGTTGCGTTGAGGAGAAGTCAGGTGGATACACAGCTGATAGTCCTACTGAATAGACTGTTAGAATTTGAATTATTGCAAGAAAAAAGCAGCTAAGTAAAGAAAAACGAGTGGCCATCATTACTTTAAGAAATGAAGGTCAGTCAGTCAGCCGAAAAATTGGGAAAACTTTGAAAGTAAGGGCTATTTGACCATGAAGGAGAGTGATGGGGTGCTGCGCCAGATGACCTGGCCTCCACAGTCACCGGACCTGAACCCAATCGAGATGGTTTGGGGTGAGCTGGACCACAGAGTGAAGGCAAAAGGGCCAACAAGTGCTAAGCATCTCTGGGAACTCCTTCAAGACTGTTAGAAGACCATTTCAGGTGACTACCTCTTGAAGCTCATCAAGAGAATGCCAAGAGTGTGCAAAGCAGTAATCAAAGCAAAAGGTGGCTACTTTGAAGAACCTAGAATATGACATGTTTCACACTTGTTTGTTATGTATATAATTCCACATGTGTTAATTCATAGTTTTGATGCCTTCATAGTCATGAAAATAAAGAAAACTCTTTGAATGAGAAGGTGTGTCCAAACTTTTGGTCTGTACTGTATATATATATTTATACACACAACGAGGTAGACATGTATGATGTAACCGGCTGATTTCGTACGTTTCACACACACATAAATATATATACGTGTGTGTATACATAAACTGCAATCATCATTCTGTATTCCAGTAAAAGGCCCCGTTTATCATTACATTAGATACATCCCCCACTTAGGGTACATTCACACAACCGTATAATTTGATCTGCATCCGATCCGTTCGGCATTTCGTGGAATAGATGCGTATTCATTCATTTCTATGGGTGAATAAAATGTATGGACAACATGCAGTATGTTGTCTACATGTCTCCACATTTCTAGTCCGCAAAAATATGAAGCCTGTCCTACTATTGTCCGCACAGATCGGTCAGCAGCCCCATTCAAGTCAATGGATCCACAATTTTCGGATGACATACGGAATGGTTTCCGTATGTCATCCGTTTTTTGCGGATCCGTTTCCGTATTTTTGAAGGCCTTAATAATTCCTTTTTTTTCTCTCTCTCTTTTTTTTTCCTTCCATTTTTTGCGGACCGTAAAAAACAGAAGACATATGGAACACAAATGGAAGTAATTTGTCCGCAAAATGCGGACACACGGTTCCGTTATTTGTGGACCGCAAAACGGAAAGGATTGCACACGGTCATGTGAATGTACCCTTAATTTGCATTTGTTATGAGATCTGAGTTGTTTGTCAAAATTATGAATATTGTGTGATTACAGGGGTTCCCGTTCCCTCACTCTGCCGAAGGCGTTCCACTGAGGATTTGGAGGTGCTGGAGGTCTCCGTAGAGGAGGAGGAGGAGGAGGAAGAGCAGACGGGACCCTCCCAGAATGTGGATGCCCCCCCCCACCTGATGTTGGCGAAGTGGTGGCAGAAGATGCCGGACCCTCCCATCAGCCGGATTCCCCTCCCAGCTCATGAGGAGGAGGATGTTAACAGCCCCCAGCCAGGAGGGTAAATTTGTGCACACAGCAATATAATTCTATATACATAACATATTCAGAAACATTAACCCTTTCTACCCCAGGCCAGTTTTCAACTTCCTGCTCAGGCGATTTTTGCAAATCTGACATGTGTCACTTTATGTGGTAATAACTTTAAAAAGCTTTTACTTATCCAGGCCATTGTGGTATTTTCTCGTCACATATTTTACTTCATCATAGTGGTAAAATTGATTTAAAAATTGTAGAAATTATTCATAAAAAAACAATTTACCAAATATTGGGAAAAATTTGCTAATTTAAATTTCTCTTCTTTTATAATAGATAGTAATACCTCCAAAAATAGTTATTACTTTACATTCCCCATATGCCTACTTCATGTTTGGATCCTTTTGAAAAATACATATTTTTTTTGGGGGGGGGGGGGGGGGCGTTAGAAGGCTTAGAAGTTTAGAATCAAATCTTAAAATTTTTAAGAACTGTTCCAAACCCAAATTTTTTCAGGGCCAGTTCATGAAGTCACTTTCTGGACTTTGTGGAAGCCACCCATAAATCACCCCATTTTAGAAACGACACCCCAAGCTAATCAAAACTGATTCTACATACTTTGTTAACCCTTTAGGTGGCCCACGAGAATGAAATGCAAATGGGAATGAAATTTCAAAAAATCACTTATTTTAGCAGATTTTAAATTTTAATCGATTTTTCTGAAACACATCAAGGGTTAACAGCAAAACAAAACTCTAAATTTATTACCCTGAATCTGGAGTTCACAAAAACACCCCAAGTGTGCTCAAAAACTGATGTATGGCCGCACAGCAGGCTTCAGAGTGGAAGGAGCACCATATGGCATTAGGCGAGAGGATTTAGCTTGAATGGTAATTGGGAGCTATGTCGCATGTGAAGACACCCTGAGGTGGCCCTACAGTGGCAAACCCCAAAAAGTGACTCCATTCCGGAAACTACACCCCTCAAGGAATACACTGACCACTTTGACCCATCAGGCATTTCACAGAATTAGGAAACGCTTGGCTGTGAAAAATAGAAATACATTTTTTTTCCAGAAAAAGTTGCTTTACACCCACATTTTTCATTTTCACAAAGGGTTACCGGACAAAATGCAGCCCACATTTAGTTCCCCATTTTCCCCGAATACGCCAACCCCTCATATGTGCTCAAAAAATGATATATGGGTGCAGGGCAGGGCTCTAGAGTAAAACTGCCAAATATGAATTTTGATGACAGGCCTGAATTGGCAGACATGTATTTTAGGTGCCATGTCGCATTAAATAAATTCCTGAGGTCCCCAGAAATGAAAAACCCCAACAATTGACCCCACATCGGAAAGAGCACCACCGTACGAACATTTTAAGGGGTGGAAAGGGCACTTTTGACTCAACAGTTGTCTCACATGAAAAATTATGTATTGGTTGTTGGAAAGTGGATATGCAAGCGAGGTGGACTAAATCAGAGATATAAAGTGGAAATATTACAGGGAGCATAAAGGACAAAATTAAATTTATTCACCATGGATGAGTGGTAGATTTTAAAACACTACTTCATGCAAATTCCAGGTTTTTCAGGGCAGATTTCGTAGTGATAAATGGTGTCCTTCTTAATACCCCTTTTTGAACACACTCTGCATCTTTTCTGGGTCTTTCCCTTTCTTGTTGTCTGGGGGACTTCAGCTGGGAATGATCTGAAACAGCTGCAAATGAAAAAAGAAAATCTGTGCAGCAATTCCGCATGTTCTTCTTCTTTCTTCTTTTCTTCTTTTTTTCTTTGCAGCATGAAGGGCGTTAAATCGCCATGGTGTGCACCACAAGTCCCAGCAAGCCACAAGCAGCACAGAAAGGTACATGACCTTTCTACATGCAGTCAACAGCTAGAATGGCTGCATGCAGGGAAGTTCTGCCTCTTCCTGTACAGCTACAGCCCTGCCAACGGCTGGAGCGTTGTTCCAGCCAATAGCAGCGCTGGCAGGCAACACAAAACACTGATGTCCCCTGCCTCACCTCGGAGTAGACAGGTGATGACTTTTTCATCGCTGGTCACCGCCACATGACACCCACCGCCCCCCACCCCCTGCAGCTCCGGAGCTGCGATGCGCATGTGTAAGGAATCCAGCCAATAGCAGCTATCGGGGCTGAAAGGGGCAAGAAAAACCTCCCGCATCCCGTAGTTAACCCCTTTGCACCCCGGTTTCCGAACGATTATATCCGTGGCTGAGTGTTCGTTTTGCCGTAATAGTATGGCGCTGGGCGGAAAGTCACGTCCCACTGTGCTGTACTATTGTCACGACTGTGACTGATCCAGACAGGTCTGGGAGGAGAAGGTCGCAGCGACTTGCTACTCGCGATAGCTTGTGAGTTTGCTCCGTGGTTCAGTATATCTGGCCTTTTAAAAAAAGTGACATTTTTTTTTTTTTTCTGCTTGCTGTTTTGCTTTGTATTTTGTCTGTTCCACTATGGATCCGGTTTCGGTTTTGGCGAAACAATTACAGGGGTTATCCCTTGAAGTGGCAGGATTAAAAGCAACAGTGCTGCAGCAGCAATCCTTGGGTTCCACCGTTGCTACGGGAAACCAAGGTACTCCTGAGCCAAAAGTGGCTTTACCTGATAGGTTCTCAGGAGGGAGAGACCAATTTGTAACCTTCAGAGAAGCTTGCAAATTGTTCTTCAGGTTACGCCCTAGATCCTCCGGCGGTGAGGAACAACGGGTGGGCATTGTATTTTCTCACCTGCAAGGAGATCCGCAGGCTTGGGCTTTCTCCCTACCATCAGACTCTCCGGCCTTACGATCAGTCACAGTCGTGACAACTATTACGGCGTTGGTCGGGAAGAGGTTAAAACGGCCAACAATGAGGGGACAACACAAAGTACAGTAATAGAAAACAACACTGGACACTAACTCTGTAATCTACATAAAAACCATTAACTAACCAAATACATAACATTATACTCTACTTAACTATCAATAACTACCAACTATATAATTAGCATAAATATCATTAACTAAGAAATTGAGATGTAAATTGGCAGTGCTTAAATAAATACTACACACAATACAGTAATTGCCTCTTAATCTGAATTGCAAGTAATTAAAAAAAAAAATTCCTAACAAAATAGTACTCAATAAATTTAAAACACTCCTGAACAAGATGCAGTAGAAGAAGAAAAAAAACATGCAGGAGATCCAGGAGCATCAGATGGCAAAAAAGGTGAAGGAGATCCATGAGCAGCAGTAGAAGCTTGCACTGTAAGTGCAGCGGATTGATGCGCTGCAACTAAATCAGATGCAGGAGTTGTGTGACCTGCACAAGCTACTTAAAAAGTTGCATAGAGACATGTTTGGCTCCAACTTTTGAATAAACAGTTTTTGCAGTTAAAACGTGTGCATACTTTTTTAATACTGTTATGTTTTCATGTAATTTTAAACGATAAGGTTACAGTAAGGCCCCTTTAGTTCATGGCAAACTCACCAGGATCAGGACAGACAGCAGCAGCGGGTAATGGTAACGGTGGAGTATAAGACCTACACATAATTCAGCAGGGTCAGGACAGACAGCAGCAGCAGGTACATGGTAGCGGTGGAGTATAAGGCCTACACATAATTCAGCAGGATCAGGATAGACAGCAGCAGGTAAAAGTAATGGTGTAGTATAATGCCTACACATAACTCAGCATGATCAGGACAGACAGCAGCAGGTTCTTTTCAGCAGGAATGTGTTCCCAGGAATGGGCCCCCACCAGACCGGGGCAACACCACAAATAAACTTAGACACCTCTGACAGCAACAGGTTCTTTGTTTGCAGCAGGAATGTGTTCACAGGAATGGGCCCCCACCAGACTGGGGCAACACAACAAATAAACTTAGACACCTCTGACAGCAGCAGGTTCTTTGTCTAGAGCAGGAAAGTGCTCCCATGCATACAAAATGCAATATTTTCTGTTGAAATTGTTTTTTTTTTCAAAGGTATTTTAACTTTGTAAAGCCCACAATAAATTAGTACAAATTTAGCTCCACACGCCGCCCACACCGGTTTGCTCTCAGTTTCCATATCGGGCACATCGAGTCTGGAGCAAAACACTGCGGTAACGCAGCCTGATGCGCCGTGTGCTGATTCCTCCAAGTCAGAGGGCAGCAGGACTAGAGGGGTTTAGCAGCGGCTCTCTCATCCTCCTTTTGTCTGTGGTTTTCGGGGATCCCTGGTCTTGTCCGTGGCTGGGGGGAGGAGACCGAGGATGACATTCTCCTGGGCAATGAGCAGGAGCCATGGCGCTCCACCGCTTCCAATTTAGTGCAAATGGGGGCTTTCATGCTCCAGTGCTTGAAGAGGGACCCCCATATAAAAAGCATAAAGGGCAAGGACCAGTACTGAGTGGCAACGTACTTAGACCCACGGTACAAACATAAAATGGCGGACATGTTACCAGCATCACAGTGGGTTGGCAGAATGCAGCATTTCCAGGTCCTGCTGTGAGAGATGCTGCATTCTGCTGTTGCGGGCACTGGCAGAGGAATTTCCACCCACAGCGAAACAGGTGCAGGTACCAATCCTACCGCGCCTGCAAGAAGTGGCCGGTTTGAAGATGTGTTGGTTACTTCAGATATGAGATCATTCTTACAGCCAACCCATCGACAGCCGCCCTCCGGATCCAGCCTCAGGGAACGCCTAGACCGACAGGTGTCCAACTACATCGGGTTAACGGCCGATATGGAAACTCTGAGAAGCGAGGAACCCCTGGACTACTGGGTGTGGAGGCTTGACCTGTGGCCAGAGCTGGCACAATTTGCCATGGAACTCTTGGCTTGCCCCTCATTGAGTGTTCTGTCCGAAAAGACGTTTAGCGCTGCAGGGGGGATCGTGACCGATAAGCTCACTCGCCTAGCTCACGACAGTGTGGACTACCTCACAATTCTAAAAATGAATGAGGCATGGATCTCGGAGGAATTCAACACATGTGATGACCACGTGTAATTGAATTTCCTCATGCCAGCCCTCACAAGTTCTTCTTCTTTCTTCTTCTTTTCTTCTTTTTTCTTTGCAGCATGAAGGGGGTTAAATCGCAGAACAAAGAATGGTCCTTGTCTTATACAGCGGCACAAAAGGCCTTTTCTGTCAGGTGAGTGCCTAATTTTTGGGGCCTCTACTTCAGTGGCCTACAGTGAAAAATGTATCCAGTGACCACCTAATGTACTTCCAGACACAATCACTAGTTATTTTCTGTCAGGTGAATGCCTAATTTTTGGGGCCTGTACTGGTCTACAGTAAAATTTTTAGCCGGTGACCGCCTATTGTACCTCCAGCCACATCATCACAAGTTTTTTTTCTGTCAGGTGAATATCTAATTTTTGGGGCCTGTACTGGCCTACAGTAAAAGTTTTAGCCAGTGACCGCCTAATGTACCTCCAGCCACATCATCACAAATTATCTTCTGTCAGGTGAATGCCTAATTTATGGGGCCTTTACTGGCCTACAGTAAAAATTGTATCCAGTGACCGTCTAATGTACCTCCAGCCACATCATCACAAGTTCTTTTCTGTCAGGTGAATGCCTAATTTTTGGGGCCTTTACTGGCCTACAGTAAGGCCTAGTTCACACGAACGTATGGCTTTTATAGTTTTTTGCGGTCTGTTTTTCACGGATCCGTTGTTCCGTTTTTGAGTTCCGTTGTGTTTCCGTTTCTGTTCCGTTTTTCCGTTCCGTTTTTCCACATGCCATGTACAGTATACAGTAATTAATTACATAGAAAAAATTGGGCTGGCCATAACATTTTCAATAGATGGTTCAGAAAAAACGGAACGGAAACAGAAGACAAACGGATGCATTTCCGTATGTGTTCCGTTTTTTTTGCGGACCCATTGACTTGAATGGAGCCACGACCTGTGATTTACGGCCAAATATAGGACAAGCTCTATCTTTCAATGGAACGGAAAAACAGAAATACGGAAACAGAAAGCATACGGAATACATTTCGTTTTATTTGTGGAACTATTGAAATGAATGGTTCCGTATACGGACCGTATACGGAACACAAAAAAACGGCCCGTACACTCGCAAAAAAAACGTTCGTGTGAACTAGGCCTAAAAATTGTATCCAGTGACCGCCTAATGTACCTCCAGCCACATCATCACAAGTTCTTTTCTGTCAGGTGAATGCCTAATTTTTGGGGCCTGTACTCCAGTGGCCTACAGTAAAATTTTTAGCCGATGCCCGCCTAATGTACCTCCAGCCACATCATCACAAATTATTTTCTGTCAGGTGAATGCCTAATTTTTGGGGCCTGTACACCCGTGGCCTAAGATAACATTTTTCTAGGCACCAGCAGGGCACATTTTTAAGAGTTTCCCTTTAAGATGCATAAAAATGGCCCCTGATTAAAATACATATTTTTTGTGGGAAATTTTGCCAATGATCCCCCTCTGGTATGTCACTGTCCCTGTTGTGGGACTATTTGTGCACTTCTAGTAAGTATTTGGTGGCTGCAAATATGACCTGAAGGTTTTTCAGGTTCGCCTGCCATTAAAGTGAATGAGGCCCGCCGCGAATGCGCGGTTCGCAAACATTATACTACTCATTATAATTAATGGGCATGAATGTACGTGAGCAGTTGTATTTACAGTCAGGTCCATAAATATTGGGACATTGACACAATTCTAACATTTTTGGCTCTATACACCACCACAAAGGATATGAAATGAAACAAACAAAATGTGCTTTAACTGCAGACTGTCAGCTTTAATTTGAGGGTATTTACATCCAAATCAGGTGATCGGTGTAGGAATTACAACAGTTTGCATATGTGCCTCCCACTTGTTAAGGGATTAAAAGTAATGGGACAGAATAATAATCATAAATCAAACTTTAACTTTTTAATACTTGGTTGCAAATCCTTTGCAGTCAATTACAGCCTGAAGTCTGGAACGCATAGACATCCCCAGACGCTGGGTTTCATCCCTGGTGATGTTCTGCCAGGCGTCTACTGCAACTGTCTTCCGTTCCTGCTTGTTCTTGGGGCATTTTCCCTTCAGTTTTGTCTTCCGCAAGTGAAATGCATGCTCAATCGGATTCAGATCAGGTGATTGACTTGGCCATTGCATAACATTCCACTTCTTTCCCTTAAAAAACTCTTTGGTTGCTTTTGCAGTATGCTTTGGGTCATTGTCCATCTGCACTGTGAAGCGCCGTCCAATGAGTTCTGAAGCATTTGGCTGAATATGAGCAGATAATATTGCCCGAAACACTTCAGAATTCATCCTGCTGCTTTTGTCAGCAGTCACATCATCAATAAATACAAGAGAACCAGTTCCATTGGCAGCCATACATGCCCATGCCATGACACTACCACCACCATGCTTCACTGATGAGGTGGTATGCTTAGGATCATGAGCAGTTCCTTTCCTTCTCCATACTCTTCTCTTCCCATCACTCTGGTACAAGTTGATCTTGGTCTTATCTGTCCATAGGATGTTGTTCCAGAACTGTGAAGGCTTTTTTAGATGTCGTTTGGCAAACTCTAATCTGGCCTTCCTGTTTTGAGGCTCGCCAATGGTTTACATCTTGTGGTGAACCCTCTGTATTCACTCTGGTGAAATCTTCTCTTGATTGTTGACTTTGACACACATACACCTACTAAGGTCCTTGCAGAACATTGCAACTGCCATATTTGTAATGTAGAATATTGTAATAAGATGCACAGCACTGTATCTCTACTATGAGGCAAATTGCTATACAATATTATCTATGGGCATGTAGTGTACAAAACTTCCATCACTGCAGAACAGTGTACAGAGAGAGAAGCACTGCTAGAATAAACACTGAGTGTGCTGATACCATATAAAGGACTACAATACCCTGCGCTGTGATGTAGCGCGGCCAGTGAATAGCTATTTATAGTGATTGTACAGCAGTGTCTAGAGAATGCAGGTCTTTCGACACTGTTCTAACCTACTAATACACAAAACTATAGCTATTCAACATAAAGATGGGGGGGGGCACAGACTGGAGACACTAGCGCATGTAGACAAGCAGCTACGCTCTTGTATCCTAATTTATATATCTTTGAGATGGCCACGTGTCATGTTTCCTAGCCATTTTTTTTATTCTGTTGTTTGGTAAAGCTGGTTGATATCCAGAATGGCTGTCATTACAACCCCCTAAAAGTTCTTAACAAGTCCACCCAAATTCTGGGCTAAAAGAACACTATAAATGTAAACCATTTAATGGTGCATTTTGAGGTTGTCACGGGAGTCCTTGAAATATATCCTAAAGAATGCTATGCAGCTATACAAGGTTGGACTTGGGTTCTTTGGGTGCATCAGATGAACTTATTCTTGGGCTCAACCCCCATATCATTAATAAAGTCAAATAAGTTCCATTCAATGATATAGACCCTACTGGCAATTTATTGTCTCCAAAGGCAGCTCCAAATGTTTTTCTTTCTCCTGGACCTCTGAGGCCCACTATGATATCACACCCTGGGCCCACTAGAGGATACTCTAGTACTCTGGTGGGCCAGTCTGATGATAATGGTACAGTAAGGTCTATGATTAGGGTTTTCCATTTATATGCAACTTAAACTGGAACCTCCCTCAGTTCTGGAGGTCCACAGTGGTCAAAACAATAGGTTCTTATTTGAATGGCTCCCATAATACTTTCTCCTCCCTTTATTGTAAACAATAATTTTCAGATTTACATCCTAATAATAAATGATTGATGGGTTTCCCACTGGTAACTTGCAGGAAGTCCCATTTTGGACCTTTATGGCGTATTGATAGAATATGCCATAAATGTTTGATAGGGACCCACTCCTAACTCAAGAACTGGGCTCCTAAGTGAATGGAGAGCAAGTCATGTATTCACAGCCTGGTGACAGTGATTTAGTTGAGTTCAGGAGGGCACTTGCGGCCAAGTGCATAAGTACCTGATACTCCTAGCAATTAATGCTGAGAGCATCAGATCATTATGTCCCTAGCCGCCAGCTGCGAGGAAGTCGTGGGGGGCCCCCTGGGCATCAAACCACCTGGAAATTTCCCTGTAGGGTCTATAGCCAGTCCGTTCCTGCCATGATGCACAGTTTGCTCTGCCCTCACTGCTGTGAGACTTCTAAAAACAGTGCACTTGCTCAGCTATTTTAAGTAGTCCCATAGCAGTGAATGGAGAGGACACAGTGCATGCACATTGTGATCTCTGTTCACAGCAAAGCCCCATTCTTGAGATAGGAATGGGACTCGCACTTATCAGATGTTTATGGCATATCCTATCGACAGGCAATAAATGTCCAAGATGGGAATATCCCATTAATGAAAATATCAGTCAGAGCTGGGTTTGGCCTATCTAAACAACCTGTAATGTTCTGTACACTATGGGAATACTTAGATGCTGGTGCCTCGCTAACGTAGTCCCAACTTGGCAGACATATCAAAAGCAAGTATGCAACAATAGCATGAACAGACTTTAATGACACCATGACATGTGAGAGAAGAAGTTGCACTTTCACAGGGGAAGTTTAGAAACAAGCTAGGGCAATAGATGAATGGATGATTGGAACCATTACTGGGTTGGTGCAGGCTAGCTTGGGGAGCAGAGTCTAAGGAATCCCTTTTTCTATATTTGCAAAGAAGTTTGGACTTTACTGACAAGATTCTCAGGTCACAGTAAGGCTACTTTCACACTAGCGTTTTTCTTTTCCGGCGCTGAGTTCCGTCCTAGGGGCTCAAATCCGGAAAAGAACTGATCAGTTTTATCCCCATGCATTCTGAATGGAGAGTCAGTCCTTCAGGATGCATCAGGATGTCTTCAGTTCAGTCTTTTTGACTGATCAGGCTTTTCAGAAAAACGTAGCATGCAGTATTTTTACCTCCGGCCAAAAAGCCTGAACACTTTGACTGAACGCCGGATCAGGCCTTTTTCCCATTGACTTGCATTAACGCCGGATCTGGCGCTGTGTGTTCAGTCAAACCGGATCCGGCTTTTGCATGTTAAACCCGAAAAATGTGAAAAAAAAGTTAAAGTCCATAAATGGCGGATCCGTTTTTTCCAATGCATTTTTTCATTGTGATCAAAATCCTGATCAGGATTCAAATGTAATCCGTTTTCACACGTTTTTCCGGATCCGGCGGCAGGTCAGGTGTCGGAATTGAACGCCGGATTAAAACAACGCTAGTGTGAAAGTAGCCTTACCAGGATAGTCCTTACTAGTAAATCAGGCTGCATTTGGCAGCTACTCAGTGAAAAAGTTTGAGTCATGAACAAATAGGTAAAGTCAGGACCAAAAATCAGCAACAGGAGATAAGGTCAGGTTCAGGCCAGAGGTCAGTACATGGGTATATTGGATCAAGTGGAGTCAGTACAGAGCTGAGCGAAACACAGGATACTCACAGAGAACACCAGAAATAAATAATAGGGAAATTTACCACCAGGGGTGATCACACATTTACATCCAGGTGGAGTGCTCCTTTAAAGTTCAACAAGTAGTCACCCTCTGCTGGCCATTAGCAGTGTATGGCTGTGAGAGAAAGTCTATAATTTTCTGCTTCATGTCTTCATGAAGCAACTCTGCTACATTTGTTCATTGCTACACACACATCTACAAACTATTTTTATCGATGCAATAACATGACATATCTAAAAGATGAAGGGACAAATTAACACTAAAACAAATAGATATGACATTAGAAGATGCATTTTTTTTTTCTGGGACTTCATATATTGCTGGACTTTAACAGTCATGTTGTCTTTTCTCCAGTCAACACACAGATATTAACCTATGTCGTCCATTAGGTTCTTGGACCACTTGTGAACCCAGAACCTGTTCCGATAAGACCACCACATCTTCTTACATTGTGGAAAGAAAAGTCTTGAAGAAATACAGGGTTTTTATTTTAAACATCTTTTATTTGGGAGGCACAAGGAGAGAAAATGAAGGTTACTGGGTTGGACAGATTCCAAAGTACAGACAGCAATCCTCATCAATCTCAGGGAGAAATATATGAGCTGACTCTTCGTAGTCTTCTGCTGCAGATGAAGATCTTTCAGAATGGAGAAGCAGTTCAGAAGAATATTGATTAGAAGGCCTGATTTCACATAACAACTAAATTAGAGATTGCCAGAGCTGTGTGTGGATCTATTTTCTCTGAGCTTCACTGATAGAATGTACTCTGAGGAATTCAGCCGGTAGAGACACCCTGAATGCACACTACCCATGTTTCTCATCTTGCATTTGATAAAAGGTTTATGGAAGTTCGGATTCCTCTGAAGAGTCATAAGCAATAGACTTCAAAAGAAAAGGACCATTTGATTTAGGTGAACACAAGGCAGGAATCAATATCATAGTACAAGGTGTCAATTTCCATTTTCTGCTTTTCATTATGTTACCATCAAGAAGACTTATCATGTTTGCGTTATGACAGCAGTATTCATTGTAAGAAAGCTAGCATTAAAACATGGTCATCTGAGCCGCACTACATAGCAGAATATGGATGTGGCCTAACAGAGGCTCCTGCTGCTCTGTAAAACAGAATATGTATGCTTTCATATGAGAAGCCAAAACCGGTACAAAAAGACCGAACATCCAACGACGTATTACTTCTAAGGAAAAATGATAAAAATGAACATGAAGTTCTCAGCATACATTTTGATAAAACTATGTAGGTCCACTTGCTACTTCACGGTCACGTCATTCAAGTGGGTCCCTAGTCTGTTGGGTCCAGCAGTACTGCATATCGGCTGTTGTTGCTGTGGTCCTACGCCGGTCGGGGGGTGTGACCCAGAGCCTGACACAGGGTGCCCTCCCCATGGCTGACTATTTTATTTATCATTCAACCATTAAAATGTACGGTACCTGTCTGTGAGTTTTGGATAAATTGTCCAGAAAAAAAAGAAATTAGATTGTCAACCCTGAACATCCACAGAGCATCAATATGCTGCATAGTGACTATAAAAAATGGCTGTTCAATCTTGAGATAAGCAAGAGAGAGCAGACCCCTGCTAATCGTAGAGCTTGGCTCCCAGATCATTTGTTCTCTGGGAGTTCAGTATTGATGGCCTATGCTCAGGATAAGGCATCAATGTCTGATCAGAGGAGGTCTGACTCCTGGCACCCCAGCTGTTTGAAGAAGCAGCGGCCCAGCAGTGAGATCTGTGGCCTCCTTACCTTATACCAAACACAGGGCTGTTCATTGTGTAGGGACTTTTCTTGGTATTGCAACCTAGGGCCATTCACTTAAATAGGACTGAGCTGCATATAGTCCACGTGACCATTTGGCCTAGGCAGAGGTCGCAGGCATTCACCTGCCTTGATCGGTGGAAGTGCAAGGAGTTGGACTCTCGCCAATGGGATAAAGATGATGTATACCCAGGACAGGTTATTAATATTGAACTCCCAGAAACCCCTTTTAATTGATGACACCCAAGCCCTGCTACAACATGGTGGCTCAGTGGTTAGCACTGGTGCCTTGCAGCGTTGCACTCCTAGGTTTGAATCCAACCAAAGACATCATCTGCATGGAGTTTGTATGTTCTTCCCATGTTTGTGTAGGTTTCCTCCCACACTCTGAAGACATACTGATATGGAACTAAGATTGTGAGCTCCATCGGGGATAGAGAATAAGGATAAGGTTTGTAAAGTGAGGCTAAATATGCCAGCGCTTTATAAGTGAGTAAAATAAATAAAACAAAATGTGATATTAGTGTTTGACTTGACTGCTTAAAAATTGGAGGCCCCAATACATTAAAACACAGGTATATTGGTTTCACGTTGGACATCTCTATTGCATTCAAGCCGAAACTTTAACGGGGAAAGCTCAAAGCTTTTTTTTCCCCACTGGCAGCTTAATGTCTGACGATGAGACATTTTCTTACACATGCAAAATTCAATGTAACAAGAAGCCAGTCACTATTCCATGTGCCACACGTGGTGCATCTGGAAGGAGGTAAATAATTATGTATATCACTATATATGTTGAGAGCCAGAGCAGAGGCGTCACCTGTCATGGAGGCCCATATATTCAAGGTTTGAAGGACTTGTATAGGATGGGAGAGTAGTAGGAACCATCAGGAAGTTGGGTTATTAGGGGAGTAGGAAGGAGCATATTTTGGCATCAACCCATTGAGAGTGCAGAAATGAGGTTGGTAAGCAGCCCACTGTTGGTATGAAGCATCAATTATGGTTCTCTGCTGGTAAATAGGTGGATACGTGGGGTGGTTCCCTATTGGAGGGTGCCTGAGGTAGAAGAATTATTTAAAAGGGATCTGTCATCAGTTTTATGGTGCTGTAACTAAGAGCACCATAAACCAGTGACAGATCCTCTGAGCCAAAAGCACCTGGTCACTTACCTGAATTGACCAAACTGTTTTGCAAAATTGGTATTGAACAGCCCTTGTACTGGAACTGTTCAATGTACAGTGCATGGCATGGAGTCCTCATATTCACGATCTCCGGTCTCTTCATGGCCCCTGCCATTGATTCCAATAGGAAAAAAAAGCTGTCAATCAGCAGCAAGCTGGTGGGGCAATCTAGGGGTTCATGAATATTAGAAGGACTCCCTGACTCATGCTATGTATTGAACAGCTCCTGTGCTGGAGCTGTTCAGTACAGATTTTAGCAAAACAGCCGTTCAAGTAACCGACCCAGCAATTTGCAAAGGGGATCTGTCACCAGTTTGAAACAGGAGACACCTGGAGCTAATGTCTATGATAGGTGATAATGCCGATCACAAACATTTAACCCCTTAGGTGCCATAGTAAATTGTGACCGCAACATCTGAGAGGCTTTTACCCAGGAGTGATGCAATCTCAGGGCCAGAACAAGTTTCGCAAGACTTCGTGTAATAACTTCAGGAATTAATTATTACTGTAAAAAAAACTTGGTACCGATCTCGGGTTCAGTTACATGGTTTTTTATAGTAATAATTCATTTCCAAAGTTATTACACGAAGTCTCACGTGCAGTAATAACTTCAGCTCATTGGAGCCAATACATTCAAATACTGTACGGAGCGAGAACTCTGGACAGTATTACAACAAAGTTCTTAGCGAGTCCACTTCGGATGTACAGTACAATCCGAAGTCAATTCGCTCATCCCTAATTACAACTCTAAAAATATGGTATTGCTGTAATCGTACTTACCCAGAGTATAAAGGTAACAGGTCAGTTTTACTGTATAGGGAACGCTTTAAAAACAAACCCCAAATAACTATCGTGGAATTGCATTTTTTTTTATTCCACCCCATTTGAAATTTTTTTTCCCAGATTCCCACTACATCATATGCAATATTCAGTGGCGCCAATAGAAACTGGAACTTGTGTCGCCAAAAGTACGGATGACATACGTGTGCATTCCGTATTTTGAGGAAAAGAACAGCTGCGCCCCTAATAGAACAGTACTATCCTTGTCTGTAGTGCGGACAATAATAGGACATGTTCTATTTTTTTGCAGAACAGAAATACGAACATACGGAAACGGAATGCACACGGAGTACCTTCCGTTTTTTTTTGCAGACCCATTGAAATGAATGGTTCTATATATGGTCCGATAGGCATATGTTATATAAATGGATACAGCGTTGTGCTCTCAAAAAGTTCATCCTTTTGGTCCTCTAGATCAGTGTTTCCCAACCAGTGTGCCTCCAGTTGTTGCAAAACTACAACTCCCAGCATGCCCGCACAGCCAAAGGCTGTCCGGGCATGCTGGGAGTTGTAGTTTTGCAACAGCTGGAGGAACACTGGTTGGGAAACACTGCTCTAGATATTGTATGTATACATATATATACACTGTATGTGTATATATATATATATATATATATATATAGTGTTAATAGTTGTAGCTGTTGTTTTATTTAAGGTTTTAGTTAATAAATTGTTCAGTTCTTGATTTCCTTATAAAGAGGCTTTTGTGGCCAAATATTTCCACATCAGGCAGTTTTCCGTGTCCTTATTGGCTTGATTTAGAGGGTGATTTGGGTAGGATGCTTTTTGGCTGAACATTGCTACTAGTTTTATACTTAGCATATAAAAACTGGCGGTAAAGAAACAAAAAAAGCCCAGAAATAAAGGAAATGCTGCACGGCTTCCAATGCATCTCCAGTACCACAGACGTCAGAACTTTGCTTTTAGCAGTAGACTAAACTAGATTGCTTTAATACGTAGATAGTACTGCACTGATGCGCTAGTCAGAAAGTTAATGAATGCCGCTCCTATGCATGGAGAAGTGCTATTAAGGAAGGAATGACAATTAGCAGCCCAGCGATTTATAACGCAGAATGTTTATCTGACAACAACATTGCTAACCCTCTCTGTTTAATTTGTGGTAAATCAAATTATCTTGAGAATAAGCGATGCTCAGTATTTACTAGCTCCCACTTACTGCGGCAAAGCTCGGGGAGGGGGCTTCTGCCATGTAATCTGCTTGGAAAGGGCGGCGTAGTTATCTTTTATATGCTAAGTGATGCATTCATTTTACTTTTTGTTTCTCATTATCTAAATAGAAGAATATCCATCTTAAAGAAGATTTCCCGACATTTCCCTGATACCGTCTAAGGGCTCATGCATACGAACATATGGGGTCATTTATCAAACTGGTGTAAAGTAGAACTTGTTTAGTTGCCCATAGCAACCAATCAGATTCCACCTTTTATTTTTGACAGCTCTTTTGGGAAATGAAAGGTGGAATCTGATTGGTTGTTACAAGCAACTAAGCCAGTTCTACTTTACGCCGGTTTGATAAATGACCCCAATATTTATTTTCCGTGTCGGTGACGTTTTTTTTTTTTTTTTTTCCGGCCCCTATGCGGAACTATTCACTTCAATGGGTCCACAGAAAAAATGAAATTTACTCAGTGTCCATTCTGTTTCCATATGTCCGTATAGCTGTTCCGCAAAAAAAATAGAACATGTCCTATTCTTGTCTGTATTACGGACAAGGATAGGACTGTTCTATTATGGGTCGGACGTTCTGTAAAATGCGGGGTGCACACGGTGGAATCCGTGTTTTGCAGATTCTTAATTTGTGGATGATAAAACAGGCTACGGTCATGTGCATGAGCCCTAATACTAAAACTAGACAGTCTGAAGATGCGCTAGATTTATCACAATGGCTGATGCTGGATGATATATCAGCGCACCTTTAGACTGTCCAGTCCATGTTCATACTATTTGCTGGCACAGTTTTGGCACACATTGACACATTTAAGCCACATCCTTTTTCATAAGCCACACACCCTTGTCAAACAGAGTGGAAATGTCTAAAACCCTCACTATATGTAAGGCTTAGAAATGCAATTGCCCCAGAATTTTGGTTTAGTCTCATAAAGAATTCTGACACCTTTGCATTAGCAAATTTGCTCCTCTGGTCTCCAGGGCCGAGGCATCTAGCAGATATCGCCTCCATGATACAACTTGCAATGGAACACTCTACGTTTTTTTTTCTTACAATTGATCTATAGATGCTGATCATAGCGGATAAGGTCTTCCTGCTCGGAGCCTCTTCAGCTGTTAAGGCCTGTTGTCGGGAGAGAACTGTTCCTTCTTGGCAATCGACTGATCGCTAGCAGAGGAGACCGCTCCTATTACATGCAGCAATCTTCTCCACAACATGGGGAGGAGCGATCGTTATATCATTGCTCATCCCCATGCTGTCCAGTTGTTTTCCAGCAGCCGATCGTGATTAGATACCACAATCTTCTGCCGGCAAACGATAATTTTTAAACCTGTCAAAAGATTTGGACCGCCCGATGAACGGCGGCAGTATTACACTGCAAGATCATCGCTAATGAGCATTCATACAACTGCTCGTTAGCGATGATTGGCCTGACAATCGCCTGGTGTAATATAGACTTTAGCTATAGAATTGCAGTGTGACAGGAAGCCAAATGAAAGTAGTTAATACGATAAAATTTTAATAATGGTACATTTCCAATTGCTTCAGCGCCGAGGCTCCATCATACCTCCTGGTCTTTCTTAGCGTTGATACTTGCAAAAATGCATCGGACCCCTGATTGGCTGTAGCAGTCACGTGAATGTATGTGACATCATCGCTGCTGGACAAGAAGACAAAGATGGGGACCACTGAAGCAGGGCCATAGACCCTACAGGGAAATTTCCCGGCAGTATTTTGTTCTGCACTGTGGTATTGCAGGCCCCGCCTACTTTTGTTGTCCCCGCCTACTTGTGTTGCCTGCCTTCTGCCAATTTGGACTTGCCTACAGCATAGGGACACTTTATTTTTATTTTTTTTGGCTGTAGCAGTCTCATCTTTTTTTCCAGGGCCACTTAAAGTTTAAAAAAAAATAAAAAAAATAACAGAAATATAGTGGCAAATATGGGGGAACCGCTCAAACCCAAAACACTGTAGCATGTTTCTCATTGGGGGGAGCAGTCCCACCGCATGTGGACTGCAGCAAACGACCATCCCCAGCAAAAAATGCGTACAATGGAGGATGCCGGCGTGCAGGGCTGGGACAAGGCCATTTGGTGCCCAGGGCGAAGATGGCAAACTGCGCCCCCCCCCCCCCCCCCCCCCCGTTTTTAAGAAAGAATCAATGTTGTTTCAAAACAAGAATATACTTAAAGCAATAGAACAAAGGACTGTGGGACTTTGAAAGTCACAGACACTATAAAGTTCCCCCCCATCATCATGTGCCAGTATAAAGTCCCCCCCATCATCATGTGCCAGTTTTGTAATAAGCCCCCCCAATGTGCCAGTAACACTATTGTAAAAAAAAAAAAAAAAAAACCACTTATACTTACCTAAGTGTCAGCGATGCGATGCAGCCTCTTCCTGTGTCCCACGCTGTAATGTAAGGCTCAGGCGGCACGATGACGTCATTGCGCCGGCCTCTGATAGGCTGCCGGCCTAGTGCCTGCAGCCAGGGGCGTACATAAAAATCACTGGGCCCCATAGCAGGAATCTAAATTGGGCCCCCATTCCCCTTTTATAGCCCCTCCCTTTGTTCCATGAACTATTCTTGCTGCTGCGTTTTATAATTTATGCCATCAGGGCCGGAATGGGATTACAAAACAGCCCTGGCACACAAAAGAGGTATAATAGATGCAGATGTATATTATATACAGCAGTGTACAGTTATGTGAGGTACGCGGTATAATATATGCAGTGTGTACAGGTATATAGTATATTCCCTAGTGTTCTGATATGTGAGGTATGAGGTATAATAGATGCACTATGTACAGATATATAGTATATACAGCAGTGTACAGTTATGTGAGGTACGCGGTATAATAGATGCAGTGTGTACAGGTATATAGTATATTCCCTAGTGTTCTGATATGTGAGGTACAGGGTATAATAGATGTAGTGTGTACAGGTATATAGTATATACAGCAGTGTACTGATATGTGAGGTACGGGGTATAATATATGCCGTGTATACAGTATATACAGTAGTGTAATATGTGAGGTACGAGGTATAATAGATGCAGTGTGTACAGGTATATAGTAAATACAGCAGTGTATTGACACCTCGTACCTCACATATCAGTACACTGCTGTATATACTATATATCTGTACACACTGCATCTATTATACCTCGTACCTCACATATATAGTATATACAGAAGTGTACTGATATCTGTACACACAGCATCTATTATACCTCATACCTCACATATCAGTGCACTGCGGTATATACTATATATCTGTACATATTGCATGTATAATACTGTGTAATATATGCAGTGTGTGTGCATGTATGTGTGTGTATATATATATATATATATATATATACAGAGCAGTGTATTGATGTGACACATAGAAGGTATAATACTGTAGATGCAGTGTTTATAGAAATATGTGGTCAGTTATGCATTATAGTCACTGTGAGGTACATGAGGTAGTGGTAACTGTCTGAAGTAGTATACATGAGTGAGCAATGAGTAAAAACAGGGCATGGAGGGGGGGGGGGGTAAATGATGAAAAGTGGAGGACCTCCTCTTACCTCTCCATTCCAGTCTGTATGGATCAATACAGAGCTGCTTGTGAACTTTTAATACTTGCTGTTAGGGGTTGAAGGACCTGTGATGATGTCATCACAGGTCCTGGCAGATGTACCTTTGAAACCTAGGAACTACACCATTTTTGGTGCAGTTCCTTTGCTAGATTCTGCAGGACCTGTGATGTTGAAGATGATGTCATCACAGGTCCTGGCAGATGCACTGTTCTAACCTGGGAACTACACTTTACACTGTGCAGTTCCCTTACAGGACCTGTGATGACATCATCAAAGGTCCTTTAGCTTTAGAAAGGTAAACAGGAGTAATTAGGGGGCGGGGCCTCTCCTCCACTTCGGTGCCTGCCTGCAGCCTATCAGAGGAAAGGGAAGGGACACGCCTCTCCCTCCCCTGCACCTCCGCTGGCACAGACAGTTTACAATGGAGATGAGCGCAATGGAAGCGCTCATCTCCCTGTGCCCGGCGGCGGCTGCTCACTTGGGGGGGGGGTCATTTTAGTTGAGGGGGCACATGGGGGGGCACAGCATGATGTAGGGGGGGCCGTGGCCCCCTCTGGCCCCCCCCTGGCGACGCCACTGCTGCTGGCACTTCACCTGCGCCCCCCTCCTGTCCGCAAATGGTAGCGCCCAGGGCACCTGCTCCTTCGGCCCCTGCCTTGTACCGGCCCTGCCGGCGTGGTCCAAACGGATATGCCACTGACTATACTGGCTAGTCATACAAGCAGATATTAAAAGCTGAGACTTTTGCCAATATATTCCTGTCAGGAACACATCGGAGCCCATCATGGGCTCCGATGTGTTCCTGACAGGAATATATATGTACGCATTTTTTGCTGGGGATGGTCGTTTGCTGCGGTCCACATGCGGTGGGACTGCTCCCCCAATGAGAAACACGCTACAGTGTTTGGGGTTTGAGCAGTTCCCCCATATTTGCCACTATATTTCTGTGTTTTTGTCTTGTTTTATATGTAGTGTATGTGCCTTCACCTGGCATTTAACATTCTTTTGCACCTGGTAACCTCCATCACATGGTCAGATATGGGTGTGGCTTACAGTCTGGCTTTGTTCACATTGCACTAGTTGTCCTGCTAGGCGGTTGTGTGGAAGCTTGGCTGTGAGCTGGATTACATCACCTTCAGACCGTGTTCACACCATAGTTAGCGTAGTGGTAGGACCCCTTGCCATGAGAGACCGTGACGTGGTGCATGATGGGCTCCGATGTGTTCCTGACAGGAATATATTGGCAAAAGTCTCAGCTTTTAATATCTGCTTGTATGACTAGCTTGTATAGTCAGTGGCATATCCACTTTAAGTTTCCTCCACTAAAGTGTCGGCACTTGTAGTATATTGTGGCCAATAATATGTTAAGTTGCTGGCTGCACAATGTTGCAATATTATGTCTTCTAAACAGGTGTTGTGGGTGTGGCTCAGTCAGTGTATTACTGCTAAAAGCAGTGATTGGCTGCAGCAGTTTCATGGATCTCTGACGTCATCACTGCAGGACAAGACGACAAAGACAGGGACTACTGAAGTGTCTGCACTGGAGTGGGGGTGGAATTTTACAGGTAAGTTATGGTTATTTGTTATATTTTATCATGTTGCTTGTGGTTAGACCATTTTAAACCCCTTTTAAAGCAAATGATATTAAAGTATCCAGTCGTTCCAGTAAATATGTGCCCCTCCAGTGATGGGACCTGCACTGTGTTTACTTTAGTTGTTTGAAGGGCCCTAATAGCATACCCCACCCTATTGCATGTGCTCAAATAGGACATATGACAACAGTTTGCAGATTTCAATAAAAATAAGAAGCCCATTAAATTTGATATTTATGGTTAATATGTGTACTGGTTAATAATAATTATATGTGTTAGCACAGACTTCATACTGTTTTCTATATATGTAGTCTATTAGAAAAATGCTCACATGTAGGCAAACTATGGATGCCACTTCTGACTTTCCACAGCACAGCCTGACTGATCTTGTGATGGAACACATTTACTGTTACGTCTGGTTTTACCTTATGGAATGTGTATACATAAGTGAAATATCCTAATTTAAACAATTGTCAGCCTTATGGCACAGCAGTAAACACAGATAGTAAATGAGTTTTAGTGGTGATAATGTGTCCAGCCACTGGGTGGCAGTGTTTCTTAAAAGTCTAGGATGACAACAAGCCATTAGTGTCTTGCAAAATTCAGTTTGAGGGCAAATTGCAAATTGAAAAGGATAGTAAATTGATTTGTCAATTTACCAGTTAAAACAACATTTGCTACAGGAAATCCTGTCCAGTGGGGTTCCTCCATCTGTACAACATCCTGGGCAGGATTTGTATACTGTTAGGATTTATTTTGTGTTATTTTGTCATTTTTATTTACCAACAAAGAGAAATATTTGTAGTGCAAATAAAAAAAAAAAAAAAAAAAAACTTACCTACAAGTTAATAAAACAGCAGCATGTATTAGATGTTTTCATTCTGGTTGTCTTGTTTCTGTGCTATTTTGTCTATAACATGAATAGCTGGAAAAAAAAATTCTGACCTAAATGGCCTGGACCATAGTTTTTACCAAAAGGACTGGACAGGGATTTGTGCCACTGCTGCATTTAGCTCACAGGAGATTATGTAGACTGATCCATACTAACAAACACTCAGTTGTATGGGGTTGTTCACATCTGCCTTAGAGGCTCCATTCGGGGCGTCCTTTCACAGATTCCATGAAAAAGTATGCAGGGCTTTTTTGTCTGCTGAAAAAAAAAAGATTCCAAACTGAAACTGAACGGACTCCATTGTGGCCAATGTCAGATACTCATACACTATGATATCTTTCAAAATGATGGTGGTGGGTAAGAACTGAAGTTTACCAGCCAAGCAGAGGTATATGCAAGATTTAAAGGGGAACTCCAGAAGAAGCTTCATGTATCCTAAGGTTGCCTAGGGAACCGGACTAAATTTTGCCAAGATTAGTGCTAAAATTTGACATCTTTTTGGTGCAGTTTGATGCATATATATGAAACAATAAGCCTAAAAAATAATCCACGGGGGCAGATTTATAGGTAGTGACATGGAAAATTCAAAATATGATAAATTCTTAAAGTATGTTAAAAACAATAAATATTTTTCTGATGACTCTTTCCTTTAAAGGGGTTATCCCAAAAAAATATTCTACGGTTTTCAAATCAGCACCAGGATCTGAATACATTTGTAATTACATGTAATTAAAAATTTTGTATAGCCACTGAGTAAAATGTATCTGCATAGCGCCACATGCTGTTCTTTTTGTTATTTCTTTGCCCGACTCACTGGGATGGCCGCACATGCTCAGTTTCATCCTTCAACTACCGCCTGAGCTGTGATAGGGAGAGAGCAGAATAGACACACCCCCTGAGCTGCAGATGAAAAGACACGCCTCCTGAGCTGCCAGCTTGATAAATCTAGCAGGGCAATGAATAGGGAGATCTCTGGATACATGTGAGGTGCAGGGCTGGTTCTAGTTGTGTTAGAAAGAGGTTGTCATCTACTATATGATGTCTGACTTTCATGTTTGACATTAATGATAGGATAACCCCTTTAAGATGCTTTGATGCAGTCCACTGGCACGTACTCTTCCTGTTTTTATTCCACCCAGATAATTTCAGCATTGAAGGAAGTGTTGCTTACAACAAGCACTAATTTTAATGGTATAAAACTCAGATGACATTTAGGATTTACATTAGCATTTTCCTATTTTGACTGTAAGAGGGGGCACAGTGTTCATGCGTGACATCATAAATGGATGAAGGAGCTGATAAACACATTGGAGCAGACATACACAAGCCTTTTGTTGTAGAGTAAAGCTCATCTCAAACGAAGGACAAGTGCCTTATTTATAAAAGTTCCATCTTCGATTTCCATTTTGCCATGCATAAAATACTGTAAAATACTTGTAATGATTCAAAAGTGTTTATGCAGATTAGATGAAATTATATACAGATTTCTAAAAGATCTTGTCTGTATGAAACATTGCTGGGAGAAAATGAGATTTGTTACAGGCTACATGTGCATCAATTCAGTATAGGACAATGCAGTCAGCCTTTCCTCAGTTCAGATGCCGATAACAAAGAAAAATAAATCTTTAAATTCTGCATGCACTCAATGGCCCCATCATCTACTTGAAAACAAATCTACTACTACTTGTTGGCTATTTTCATTAACAGATTAGCAAAGAGGGATCATGTGGCCACAGCATCTTAAAGGGGTATTCCCATCTCAGACAAGGGGACATATCCTCTGGGACCCGCACCTACACTGAGAACAGGGCAGGGAAGGTGGTGGCTGGAGGACTCCGGGTTTTCCAGGGTCCGGCCTCCACCAAGCGCTCTCCCAATAAAAGTGAATGGGAGCACACCGTGCTTGTGTGGCCACTGCTCCCATTCATTTCTATGGGGTCGACAGAAATAGCCGAGCCAGTGCTTGGCTATTTTTGGTGGCCCCATAGAAATGAATGGAGGGCAGCTGCACCTGCGCAGTGCCCCCTCCACAATCTTCAGTTCAGGGGTCCATTCTCAATGTAGGTGCAAGCCCAAGAGGCAGGACCCGCCACTATCAGACAATGGAGGCATATCCTAGTATTTTGTCTAGGGAGCAATGATTAGGAGAAACAAAATGGCTGCTGTCCTATGAGTGCACACAAAGCCTGTCCAATCACACAGCAGGCCAAGTTACTTCTCAACACTGTTATAGAGCTGCCTCCTCCTCTCCTACTAGTCAGGGATTATGAATACGGCTGATAAGATCTGCAGCTGAATCTCTGTAGGAATGGAGTTCATGAGGAGACATGAAGTACAAAGAGGATGGACAGGACAGACTGTGGTAATGTGGGGCTGTGGTAATGGAGACTGCATACAAGTGCTGCTGCTCATTAGCCACATCTGCTCATGAACTCCATTCCTACAGAGATTCAGCTGACCATATTAAACTGTATTCAGGATCATAATCCCTGACAAGCAGAGCAGAGAGGACAAGGCAGCTCTTTAGCTCAGCTTTGTGAAGCAACTTGTCCTCCTATGTGATTAGGACAGGTTTTGTGTGTACTAATCGGACATTTCGTTGTTCCTAATGATTGCTCCCAAGACAAAACAAGCGATTATAACGTAAAATATGTTGTGCATTTTCATACGTATACAATATTATCTAATGACATTATAATCAAAATGAATGCTCATCTCATTGCCTTTAAGAATAAAGTCAGCCTGAACCAAAGTTCTATTATATTGTTGAAGAAGCCAAGATGAGTTCATGGCAAGTTCAGTTTATATAAAAAAATAATCTGTAAGGAGTAAGTCAACTCCCTAAGACATGTCTGTCTGGAGGGAACAAGGTTACTTGATAAGGACTCATATCCTTGGGGCACACCTGCTGTATGAGGTTCAATTTATATATTCATAATTATATTATATATATATATCTGTATGGTATATTTAGTTTACAACATATGTTAATCAATAATTCATATAATGTGTTATCTATGTGTAACAATGTATCGATTTATATATATGTTATACCATGTATTTACCATTTAGAAGGTATTGTAGAAGGTACAGAAATAAGTAAGTTTATGTTAATTGGATTTCAAAACAATAGTTATTCATGGATGTAGATAAGTGAAATGTACAAGTTCCGATGCCAAGCATCAAAGCCACTATATAAAAATTTCATCAAGTCAACCTATATTTCAAAAAGATAGGAGAAGACAGTCAACTCCAACAAGTCCAGGATATAGGTAATTAAAAGTGTCAGGAAAAGACCTTCCTCAATGATTTATTAAGAAAGGTCAACGAGTTCATGTGAACATATTATTAGATATTTCATTTTAATGCTTAAAAGTTGTGATGTTCATCTACAGTACCGCAGTGCCATCTGGAGGCAGATGGACAATATTATATTATTTCATTATTTGTTCTATACCATATTAGGAGTTTGATATGACATCATGATGTTATTAGCATGCGAATACACCCACCTTACCTGATTGGGAATCCCTAATCTAAAGGGGATGATTCTTAGATAAGGGGGGGAATAATTACTCGTGTGCGGGGTAGCAAGGGAGAGCTAGAGAAAAAGATCCATATATCCATTGATCCATCCATTCAAGCAAAAAGAAAAACTTTACCAGAAGAAACTTGGATTATTCTTTTTGGATTACTAGGAAAGTTCTTCAGAACTGGTCCCATCTGAACTGTCTACCTTTGACCCGGTAACGTATATTTTGTTTACTACTCGTGATATTAATAAGATATTTCTCTCGGTATATAGCCAAGAGTTCCCATATTGTGGGAATATATAGTGTTAGGCGCCTCCATAATGCTGATTATTCTCTTAGCAAAGATGCATATTGTTAATGGAAGATCTGAAATTATTTGAAAAGAGGACTAAACCCTTGGAAAGTTATTTTCCTTAGTCTGATTGCCGAGCTGAATATTTTATAATATTAATATTATATATTTTTGATTGGTCATTGGAAAACAGAGTCAAGGGATAACAGTTATTTTCCTGTAAATCCGTTTTATTGTTATAGCCTGTTTGATAACAGAAGATCCTAAGTTTCTCTTGGTATATGAGTCCGTTTGTTAAAAGTATGACACTGGTTGTCATAAATCAATAAATCATACTGTGCTGATCAGATAGGGGTGTGTTAACACCACCGTGTGGTACATTTTGGATGTTACGTTGTAACTTCATCATTTGTTTTGCAGTTGTATTGTTTTTATATTCTTTGTTTTTATAATAAACAATTATATATTTTTGCATATACAATTGTTCCTTTGTTTCACTGCTTGCACAAATCAAATTAAGATACTTGATAAAAAGAACTTAGAGGCGTTTTTTTATGTCCGCCTGAAGGATAATATAATTTTTATATTTTTTTTATCCTCTCTTTTATATGAAGATTCTTTTTCATATAGAAGATATATGACATATATAATGTAAGGTATTTGGGAATATATTTATAGTGAAGTAATATTTAAAGAGGACCTTTCACCGATTATTACACTATGAACTAACTATACAGACATGGAGAGCGGCGCCCAGGGATCTCTCTGCACTTACTATTATCCCTGGGCGCCGCTCCGTTCTCCCGCTATGCCCTCCGGTATCTCCGCTCACTAAGTTATAGTAGGCGGAGATTCCAGTCACTAAGTTATGGTAGGCGGAGTCTGCCCTTGTTCTGCTCTAGCGCTGGCCAATCACAGCGCAGAGCTCACAGCCTGGGAGGTTATTTTCTCCCAGGCTGTGAGCTCTGTGCTGCGATTGGCCAGCGCTACAGAAGAACAAGGGCAGACTCCGCCTACCATAACTTAGTGACTGGAATCTCCGCCTACTATAACTTAGTGAGCGGAGATACCGGAGGGCATAGCAGGAGAACGGAGCGGTGCCCAGGGATAATAGTAAGTGCAGTGAGATCCCCGGGCGCCTGCTCTCCATGTCTGTATAGTTAGTTCATAGTGTAATAATCGGTGAAAGGTCCTCTTTAAGTATTTTAATTTTCTTAATTCCCGGAGAACCACTTTAACAAGAAAAGGAATTCAAGTTTTTGCCAGGATCCTCAGGATAGGTCATTAATATTCAATTGGTGAGGGTCCGACACCCTGCTCCCCCACCAATCACCCGTTCCCTGCAGCCTTCAGCACAAGAACTAGCACTTTGAATGGAACAGGAAGCACAGCTCCGTTCAAAGTTTAGTGGCCGTGATAGGTTACTGCAGCTCATTTTCCATTGAAGTGAATGGAAGGTGAGCTGCAGTAACCCAGCACGGCCACTACACTTTGAACAGAGCTATCCTTCCTGTTCCATTCAAAGTGCTAGTTCCTGTGCTGGATGCTGCAAGGAACAGCCGATCAATGGAGGTGCGGGGTGTCAGGCCCCTAATGATAGGTCATCAATATCAGGAGCCTTAAAAACCCCTTTAAAAGTGCTGATCAGCAAATGCACTAGCTACAGTGATACTTGAGAAAGTGTATTAGTCAGTTGAAATGCACTGGCAAGCTGTTACATGCCAACGTTTCCTAATCATGCATTTTGGGCTAGGATTCCCTGACTATAGACACAACTATAGATATTGTTTATACACTCACCTATAGAATTATTAGGAACACCTGTTCTATTTCTCATTAATGAGATTATCTAGTCAACCAATTACATGGCAGTTGCTTCAATGCATTTAGGGGGGTGGTCCTGGTCAAGACAATCTCCTGAACTCCAAACTGAATGTCAGAATGGGAAAGAAAGGTGATTTAAGCAATTTTGAGCGTGGCATGGTTGTTGGTGCCAGACGGGCAGGTCTGAGTATTTCACAATCTGCTCAGTTACTGGGATTTTCACCCACAACCATTTCTAGGGTTTACAAAGAATGGTGTGAAAAGGGAAAAACATCCAGTATGCAGCAGTCCTGTGGGCGAAAATGCCTTGTGGATGCTAGAGGTCAGAGGAGAATGGGCCGACTGATTCAAGCTGATAGAAGAGCAACGTTGACTGAAATAACCACTCGTTACAACCGAGGTATGCAGCAAAGCATTTGTGAAGCCACAACACGCACAACCTTGAGGCGGATGGGCTACAACAGCAGAAGACGCCACCGGGTACCACTCATCTCCACTACAAATAGGAAAAAGAGGCTACAATTTGCACGAGCTCACCAAAATTGGACTGTTGAAGACTGGAAAAATGGTTTCTTGAACATGACAATGAGTTCACTGTACTAAAATGGCCCCCACAGTCACCAGATCTCAACCCAATAGAGCATCTTTGGGATGTGGTGGAACGGGCGCTTCGTGCCCTGGATGTGCATCCCTCAAATCTCCATCAACTGCAAGATGCTATCCTATCAATATGGGCCAACATTTCTAAAGAATGCTATCAGCACCTTGTTGAATCAATGCCACGTAGAATTAAGGCAGTTCTGAAGGCAAAAGGGGGTCCAACACCGTATTAGTATGGTGTTCCTAATAATTCTTTAGGTGAGTGTATATGTTTGTGAGTATATATACTGAATGAAGTATAGAACTGAAAGTATATTTTCATTTTCTCTGTACCACTGTCGACAACAATTCCAAACTATCCCAGACATGTAAGTTGTGCACTGCATGTGAGATGCTGCATGCTGCTGCATAGGGCACCGCCTCCAGCCTCTCCTGTGCCTTATGCCTGCATTTGTGGCTCTCCATATGCTTAGCCTCCTATTTTTATGTGCTTTGGTCACATCTACATTTGTGATGCCTAGGCACATCCTCATGGAAGTTACCAGAGTTACTGCCTGCAGACAGTGATTTTCACATTTAAATAAATGCCCCCTATGTTGAAGTTTCATGTTGTCCTGTTGCTGTTTATTTTATGTATTTCTTTTACTATTGCAAGAAAGATAGGGCATGCATGTGCTATTTCTCCTGCCAAGAGCCGGGTCTACAGATCTCTCATTCTGTACTGTGCATTCATTCAGCTGGAAGACGGCGCAGTTCCACTGCTTCACCTTCTGACCCCCATAAACAAGTCACATTAAACCTCTTCCTATCCTAGCTCCACTCTCCCTTTTAGGATATTACATTGTGTGCCATCTAAATCTCATTAGCCTGGCGTCCTTGAAAAGGCCACTGCAATTTAGAAATAAAAAGAAAAGGCTGATTTAGGATCCGTAGGACGGGATGGGGGAGAAAGTAATCCCGATGAACTCAGGCCTGCCACAGGTGACCCCTATTACCGCGCCAGTCCATCATAAACCAGCCTGCTAAAGCACAGATTTATAAGGAGCCCTTCTGTTATCTCTAGCTAATAGATGCTCATATTTTCTTGCTACCTCACCAGTCAGATTTCTTATCTTGTGTGATATAAAAGGTCAATATATCTTTGAAACTAAAGTAAAACTATAACGTAACATAATCTGGTCATAGGTATAAAATTACTGGCAGCCGGAAGATCTTTCAGCCTATAACAGGGATGTCCAATCCTGTGGTATCCTGGTGGGCCAGTCTGGCCCTGCCTTAATATACAATGGGGGAAATTTATCAAAACAAGCTATTACCGAATAATTGCATTAGAAATCTGTCCCATGGTTTTGTCAACTACACGTTTAGGGCTCATGCACACAACCGTATGTATTTTGCGGTCCGCAAAAAATACGGAACGGACACGGAAAGAAAATATGTTCGTGTGCATGAGCCCTTACAGTCATGTCTTGTATACAAAATTTGGGCTAGGGCTCCACTGCCTTAGGGCTCATTCACACAAACGTAATTTTTTTTCACATCCAATCTGCATTTTTTGCGGGTCAGATGCGGACCCATTCACTTCAATCGGGCCGTAAATGATGCGGACATCACACCGCGTGCTGTCCGCATTCGTATGTCCGTTCCATGGCATGTGCAAAAATATGAAACATGTCCTATTCTTGCTCGGATTACGGACAATGACAGGACCGTTCCCTTTTGGAGTCACCCACGATTCAAGGTAAACTCACAGCATTATTACAACTTCTAAATGGAAGGTTGCAAGCGATCTGCATCCTCCTTTGTGCGTGCTCCGCCTTCACAGATACGCATAGCTCACTCCCCTCGGTTATCTGCGTATGCATTCTGCTACTGTTCAGCGCTTGAAGATGTAGCTCAGGATGGCCCAGTAATGCAGTCACATAAGTGAATCATGTTACTACTGCCATCTTGCTCTACTCTGCTCACATAGGCCACATTTGGGCAACCAGAGGCCTTCTAACGTGAAGCTCTGCTAAAATATGAGAAGTTTTACAGCTTATTGTGACACAAGAAACAGCTAAGCGGCCAACTCTTTTAATATTGAGTTCAATGGGAGGAGATTTATTTGCCAGTTCTGGCGTCATTTTGGGCAAACAAAAAAACCTTTTACACTACATTTATTAAGAGATTGTTTGCCTTTCTGCGTTTTCTACAGAACCCACAGTGTGGCCGGACTTGCAGTGGTACTCATAGTTACCTGATCACCGACACTGGGTTCCAGCTCCATCGCTGCTCCGTCAGCTCTGCAGATCTCCCTGTGTTAACATTCAGATTGACACTGGGTCAGATGACTGCTACAGCCAATGACTGGCTGCAGCGGTGACATGCCACCTATGCGACACGTGACCTAGTGACAAGATGCATGGGGGAGATGTCACCACTGTGGCCAGTCATTGGCTGTAGAAGTCACATGATCAGGGTCAAACCTGATGTTGACGCAAGGAGACCTGGGACCTACAGAGCTGGCGGGGCAGCGATGGAGCCAGATCCCAGTAATGGGGGTCAGATAAGTATGATTCCCATAGTGGATCAGGACATGCTGTGGGGACTGTGGGAAACGTGCAGAAAGGTGAACAACCCCTTTAAGCGTTTTAGACACTTTTACACAAAAGGCGTGGCTTATCAGAAACGGGAGTAAGTGCACTGGGAGGGGGCGTGGTTTAGATGTGGATTTTTTCCTGCAGCAAAGCAGGGTGACCATTGACATCCATTATTGATTTGTTTGCCTAAAGTAGGCTACGTTCACACTAGCGTTTTAGTTTTCAGGTATTGAGATCTGTCACAGGGGCTCAATACCGGAAAAAACGCTTCAGTTTTGTCCCCATTCATTATCAATGGGGCCAAAACTGAACAGAACGGAATGCACCAAAATGCATTCTGTTCCATTTAGTTGCGTTACCATACCGGAGAGCAAACAGTAACATGTTGTAGTTTGCTTTCCGTCCTGGGATGCGGAGCAAGATGGATCCGGCATGACCCTCCATGCAAGTCAATGGGGACGAATCAGTTTTCTCTGACACAATAGAAAACTGATCCGTCCCCCATTGACTTTCAGTGGAGTTCATGACGGATCCGTCTTGGCTATGTTAAAGATAATACAACCAGATCTGTTCATAACGGATGCAGACGGTTGTATTATCGGTAACGGAAGCGTTTTTGCTGAACCCTGAAGGTTCCAGTAAAAACGCCTGTGTGAAAGTAGCCGTAAATGGATGCACACACCTATTTGCAAGACACACCCAAGGGTCTTTATAGCAAAAAAACTGTGAATACAAGCAGATCATGTATGTGAATCTCAGCTGGATATCCTTCTTGGATGTGAAACTGTCATAGCACAAAAGAAAATGCAACTTTGTAACAATAAATCGATTTTTATTATACTTTTGGATTACAACAATGCTTCAATTCTCAAACCAACACAAGCTTCCACACCTCTCCAGAACACAATGTGCGTCATCTGTGTGTGTATATATACATATAAACATACATACATATATACACACATTACATAGGTTTTACACAGGCGCCTCCTCTATGCTCTGTACAATGGGCGTGAACTGTGTGCGCATATAAATACATTGATGGAGACAGAATCAGCAGGACAAAAGCAAACTCTTAATGCTTGTTAATTGGTTTACACCGCCATTGACTTGCGTTTTCGATGAGTTTCATTATTTTTTTTGTCTAAGGCAATCCAGAAATAACTGTAACAGTCACAGGCCAGCGCCTAACTATGGTTACACAACACTGGCCAAGGCAAAAGCTGCCATTTCTGTGCATTGGATGCCCGTATTACCGCACAGAGTGAAAACTCTACACACTCTATTTACAGCCATTAGGCACGTTCTCACATGATGGAGCAGCTCTTGGCACGGTCCTTGCGTATTTCTGTCTCGTTTAATAGTTCAGTCCGTCCAGGCAGCTGTGAGACACGTTTCAGTCCCCTCTTGGAGTTGCTGCGCTTGAGGTTCTTGTGAACACGGTTAACAGAAGCCAAGGTGGTGACGTGAAAGACGTCTCTCACGCTGTTCTCTGACACCTTAGAAGAACATTCGACGTAGGCCACAGCTCCAATCTGACGGGCCTGAGTGCTACCCTGGAATAACAGAGAGAAAGATCAGTTTATGATATCACCCATTCGTTGAGCCGTAATACAGATGCATAACTTGCAGCAACCATCCCCCCCGTAAGGGAAAGAATGATCGCTACTACTACAGCATGAAAGATGTGATCACTTGATTAACAAGCGTTTGCTCATTCATTGGTCAATTATTGAGAACGAGTGTTCGTACAAACTTTCGTCCCTTATAATTGTCATGATCGCTATTAGAGATGAGCGAGCTTTTGGAAAACTCCATTTGGCTGCTTCACCGAACTTTACAAAAAAATTTTGCTTTGTGACTAATTACTTTTGTTGTACCCCATCATTGTACCTCTCAGATGCCACGTTCATACATGATCGCGGCATCTGAGAATAAAAGCTGTGTAAAATTAACAAAAAAAGAAATGAAATAATAATTACCACCTCCATTTGCTCGTGACAGGCCGGCCACATCATCTTGCTTGAAGATCTTGCGTGAAATCTCGAGTGGCCCGAGATGACGTTGTCACGTCGGCCAGTGTGGTGATGTCATATGATTTCAGCCAAGATCTTCAATCAAGATGGAGGCGGCCGGCCCGTCGCGGGCAAATTGAGGAGGCAAGTATGATTTTGCTTGTTTTTTACACTATTTCAAGTTAAATCGATTTGCTACCAAGAAGCAGGAGGAAATTCGGGTTCACGGCTAATCAAATTTATCCTGAAATTCGGATTAAATTCCACTTCATTCATCTCTAATTGCCATCTTGTATAAAAGAGATCCACAACACAGGGTTTCTATCTTTGGTGTTCTTTGAATCCCTGTGTCATGTACTGTCGTCTCAGGCCCACCACTAGGCCTGAAACAGTTTATCAGTTTTGTCTGGAGTGTTACTTTAGACATTCTGTTAAACTTGTCATGGTATACGTCAAAAAAAGGCTGAAGCAACTTTAGATTTTTATTTTTATCCATATGGACATCCTTTTAGGTGAACTGGGCATCTTGTAGTTAGGCAGACCAGATCATTGGACAGTTTACAGCAGCAGAAGATAAGTGTGTTGACCTTGCGTGAGACAGTGACCTCTTTATTTATGGGATTACTATGCTGAAGACAGGACAAAATAGAGGTCACAGAATAGGAAACTACCGCTCACCATCAACAATCTGCCCCAATAAAGTTCATTTTTATGATTTGTGTTTTAATGTGGTCAAATAGTCAAGCAGGGACCCTTTCTCAATTATAAGAAAATTAAAAGGGTTGTTCAATATTTTCTACTATTTTATGGCAACTATTAAAAGCTAGAGATAATATAATTTTATTCTATACTGTAATGAAATAACATTTTACAGGGAAGAACAGTATGATATATAATTAAGCCATTTTTCACTGAAAATTCGCTTCAAGGGGAATCTCACTTTATATATTATTACAATGAAACATATTGATTTGAGGATATACTGTGTTGGGCATGTAGAGATGAGGACATACAGTCCTGATCAAAAGTTTAAGACCACTTGAAAAATGGCAAAAAATCATATTTAGCATGGCTGGATCTTAACAAGGTTCCAAGTAGAGCTTTAACATGCAACAAGAAGAAATGGGAGCATTCAATTTTATGAAAACAACAAATAAACTGAAACAGGCAGTTTTTCAGCTGATCAAAAGTTTAGGACCACATCTCCAAAAAACCTTTAAACCCCCCCAAAACAGAAATCCAACTTCCAAACATGAACTCAGTAATGAGTAGCTCCGCCGTTATTGTTTATCACTTTAAAAATTTGTTTCGGCATGCTTGATGCAAGCGTTTCCATGAGGTGAGTGGGAACATTTCTCCAAGTGGTGAAGACGGCCGCACGAAGGCCATATACTGTCTGGAACTGTTGTCCATTTTTGTAAACTTCCCTTGCCACCCATCTCCAAAGGTTCTCAATTGGATTTAGATCAGGGGAACACGCAGGATGGGCGAAAAGAGTGATGTTATTCTCCTGGAAGAAGTCCCATGTCCTGCGGGCATTGTGTACTGCAGGGTTGTCCGGTTGAAAAACCCAGTCGTTACCACACAGATGAGGGCCCTCAGTCATGAGGAATGCTCTCTGCAACATCTGGACATAGCCAGCGGCCGTTTGACACCCCTGCACTTCCTGAAGCTACATTGTTCCACTGAAGAAAAAAGCACCCCAGACCATTATGGCGCCCCCTCCACTGTGGCGCGTGGAAAACATCTCAGGTGGGATCTGCTTGTCATGCCAGTAACATTGGAAACCATCAGGACCATCAAGGTTAAATTTTTTCTCATCAGAGAATAAAACTTTCTTCCACCTTGCAAAGTCCAAACTAGCAGTTCTGTGGCGTTCAAGGAGACGAGGTCTTTGAAGACGTTTTTTGCTTTTGAAGCCCTTTAGTCTCAGATACCGTCTGATGGTTATGGGGCTGCAGTCAGCACCAGTAAGGGCCTTAATTTGGGTAGAGGATCATCCAGTGTTTTGACGGACAGCCAATTGGATCCTCCGGCTCAGTGCTGATGACATTTTTTTTGGTCTTCCACTTGACTTTTTTGTTCCATAACCCTCAGGATCATTTAAGAAATTCCAAATGACTGTCTTACTGCGTCCCACCTCAGCAGCGATGGCGCGCCGTGAGAGACCCTGCTTATGCAGTTCAACAACCCGACCACGTTCAAAAAGGGAGAGTTTTTTTGCCTTTGCCATCACAACATGTGACTACCTGACAGAAAATGACAATGAATCCACATCTTTGCACAGATTTGGCCTTTTAAAGGCATGTGGTTCTAAAATTTTGATCAGCTGAAAAACAGCCTGTTTCAGTTTAATCGTTATTTTCAATTAATTGAATGCTCAAAAAATGTTTTGTCTCACTCCCATTTCTTCTTGTTGCATGTTGAAGCTCTACTTGGAACCTTGTTAAGATCCAACAATGTAAAATATGATTTTTTTGCCATTTTTCAAGTGGTCTTAAACTTTTGATCAGGACTGTATCTATAATTTGCACACTGTTGTTATTCTACAGTTCCATTTTCATTTAAAGGGGTTGTCCAGGTTCAGAGCTGAACCCGGACATACCTCCATTTACACCCCGGCAGCCCCCCTAACATGAGCCATTGGAGCAGTTCATGCTCCGATGCTCTCCTTTGCCCTGTGCTGAATCGCGCAGGGCAAAAGCATTTTTTGGAGATCTGGTGATGTACCGGGGCTCTCTGTGGGGCTGCCAGGAACCCCGGTGACGTCACCGGCACTGATGGGCGGGATTTAGCACCGCCCTAGCCAGTAAAACGGCTAGGGCAGCACTAAAGCCCGCCTATCAGAGCCGGTGACGTCGCCGAACACACTGCCGGGCGGAAATTTCCGCCCATCAGTGTTTTATGATAAACAAAAGAGCCCGTGCCCTGTGCGATTTAGCGCAGGGCAAGGGAGAGCATCGGAGCATGACATGCTCCGATGCTAGCCGCAGGGGGGCTGCCTGGGTGACAATAAGGGTATGTCCGGGTTCAGCTCTGAACCCGAACAACCCCTTTAAGTAGTTTCGGCACCTAGATTTATTCCAGTTCTGATACTCTGGAGTAGTTCCAGAGCGCAGCAACCCATTGAAACAGCTGATCGGTAAGGGTGATAGGAGTCAGAAACCCATCAATATGACCCATCAATGGGTCATCAGTATTACAGTACTAGTAAATGCCCTTAATTTGTGAAGATATACAGAATATACAGTCACATGGACCCACACTTCTAATACTAATGTCACCTGAAGGACTATTGGGCCTTCTCAGGCATCAGGGCCCGAATGTGTCTACTATGGGCCCTATTACAGCACACGATTTTCAGGCCAATAATCGGGTACAAGCTTTTATTGGCATGCTCATTTCCAATAATTGGCCCGTATAATCAAGCAGCCAATGTACGAGCAAACGCTCATTCATCAGCTGATGGGCACCTTTCATCAGGATGAATGATGCACAATTATAGGTGGTAGATGTCCCTGAGTAATAACGGGTGTGCTGCCGATAACAGACAGAGCTGAATAAGGTGGGAACGACTGTTTGCATTAGCCGGTGCAAACAAGCACCAATGGAGGTGTTATCATCCATTGGCGCTCGCACTGCCCAAACATTGAGCAGTGTAATAAGACCCTACCTCTGCATCCCATACAGCTGTGCCCCTGGAATAATCTGAGACAGACTGGTTTCTAGGGAAGCCTTGACTGACACATCTAAGTAAGAAGCAGTCGCAACCATACTTTCTCAAAAGGCTTTTCATCTCTACCGTACAGAACAGGAAAACCAGTCACGTTATGCCATTGCCTATATCAACCTGCACTATGTATCACATTTTTCTAAAAGTAACAAATATAGAAACTTAGAAACATAGAGCCAAATCTGAATTTCAGGGAAAATTTGTTTTGCCGCAAAGCTGAATTTCCTTGTGCTTCGTGGTAACTAATCGATTTTCCCTGACTGGCAATAAAACAAAAAAAATCATACTTACCTCATCCGTTTGAGCGCGAAGAGCCGGCCGCACCCATCTTAACTGAAGATCCCACGTGAAATCCCGTGCACAGTGACATATAACGTCACCACGCCAGCTGACCTGATGAAGTCATCACAGGCCACGTGAGATTTTGCGCTAGATCTTCGATCAAGATGGCAGCGATTTTCTTTCTTTATTTTTTAAATTTTACACTGATCAGCTATGAGTGCGGCATCCGAGGGGTACAATGATTGGGAGCGGCGCAATCTGTCATTGCACCCACTACTTACAAAGAAATGCGCTTTGTGACAATTTAATTTGTCACAAAGCGAATTTTTGGGCAAAATTCGGCAAAGCAGCCGAATCGAATTTTTCAATACTTCGCTCATCACTAATAATAATCTTTATTTATATAGTACAAACATATTGTGCAGCACATTACAAATCAAATAGTTGTAAAATGTATCCAGTAAATGCAACAAATGAACAAATAAGCCACTGCTGCCATGTTCCGACTACAGAGGTCCTGTATCCACTAAGGATACGGGGTAATTTACTGTCATTTGAAAGCAGAAATGTGACTGGACGTGGCGCCATTAGTACCGCCATTAGAAGGCGATTTTTATGTTAATACAGATTCTTGTGTCATAACGGGACATCTCACTGAAACTAAATTTAGTAATGGCCACAGTCCAGCTTCTATTAACATCTACGACTACTCATGCAACTTCTAAAGTTTTGACACCGCCTGTAAGCCAGATCCTCCGTAAATTCATTTTCCCCTCCGTATACATAAATAACATTTTCTCTTTGTCATTTTTGTTTAGTCTGCTGTGAACTGGCTGAAGAAAACACGGTTTCAGTCCCCAATTTACTTATGGGAATGTAAACATCTTCCCTTCGGGGCTGGAAAGGATGTGGATTAGGACATGGAAGGAATGAAGTGTGGGAACTGTATAAACACAGGCCGAGACATGCCATTTTAGGAACACAGGCAGTTTCTCATCATACACCAGGAGTCCCATCTCAAATCGTAGTATTTTTTTTGGCACACATATAATGCACATATTTGTACTTTCATACTGGTCTAATATTATATGGCACCACAAATATACATATTAACAGACTCACATTTACCGATGCATCTATTACTGTATATGCACAGGAGAATCTCAGGTGTCCTATTAGCATTGCCCATGTACATGTCGATGATCGGGGGTGCCCCACTGGTTGGTCCCCTACCACCACTGGTTGGTCCTCTACCAAGCCAACGTCTATGTCTAAGGATGTGCATTAATGTTTTTTTCCCAGAAAACCAAAAGGCCAAACCATTTTTATTTATATTTTACTTTTATTCTGAGATATGATGGCTTGCAATTACTGGCCCAGAGGCTGAGAGAGATTCTGATGGTAACATTTCTTGTTCTAATTTCATTAAAGGAAGTCTGTTACGTCCAAAATTGGTTTCAAAGTAAGGGTACCACCACGTACAGTAGATCCACGAATCATAACCATATCTGTCTTAAATGTTTTATGCTAAAAATCTTTTTGGTGCACCGTGGGCCACTCCATTTGGTGCACCATCGCTCCACCAGTAACATAACAGGTGAGCTACTATGAGGTTTGTGCATGGTATACATAAATGTCCTTACCTGTTCATGTGTGACTGGGATAAGTCTCTGTTTGGACAGTTCCCGTAAAGTGTTCAGATCTGTCCTCATGTCAAGCTTACAGCCTACGAGAATGACCTTGGCACTTGGGCAGAACTCCTGAGTTTCACCTTGCCACTGTGGAGAAAAAAAAAGATAATTAGCTCACAAAATACTCTGGATACTCAGTAATTCGTGTTATCAGCTGCCGCATCGATGACCTTTCTTCTCCAACTAAACGAGAGACTCTAATATGTTCATAAAAAAAGAAAATTGCAAAAAAAAAAATATAACAACCTCAGCTCCTCAACTCCCAGGAGTTTATTATTGCTATATATTTCTGAACGTGGAGGATGTCTACTTGTTACACAGCATTAAAGGGGTTATCCGAGACTAAAAAATGTCCCCCATATGCACAGACCCCTCACACTGAATCTACTTACCTGGCTCCCTGCGCCACTCCTGGTCCCCACACCACTGCTCCTGCTTCTCTCCATGCATGGATGATAACATCTGACGGGGACAAGTCTCCATAGTGTCACCCGCGATGCTAGAGGCTCGTCCCCGTCACCGCCTGACATTGGCTGCTCCTCCCACCGGATGTTTTCATTCGCACACGGGGAAAAGCAGCAATGGCGGTTCGGGGACCAGGAGCGGTGTGAGGGGCCCGGGCATATGGGGGACATTTTTTAGTCTCCGATAACCCCTTTAATACTACATATGGATTCCTGTTAATGCTGTAGGAACCTTTTAGACTTTACATAAAGTGGCTCATGGCTAGTATACAATGGCAATGATCATCCATAAAGATGAAGTATCTAATACAACATTTAGTTAATGATGACTAGTGGTTTAGTGCCTAATATCAAATCTTGTCCCTGATGGGAAATGGTCCTACAAGCTGCCAATGTTTGAACAGTACAATACTCACTAAGGAACATGAATATAATATATTGAACATTGCCTTCTGATCAGTATACAATACAATTTCCTGGTGGCCAAATCTTCAGTACAAGTCTAGTCCCTAATGGCCAGTTTATAGTACTCCATGATGTCAACATAGAGCTCAATACCCAAAGGCGTCATGTAAAGTAGA
Organism: Bufo bufo; assembly: GCF_905171765.1. Taxonomy (NCBI): domain Eukaryota; kingdom Metazoa; phylum Chordata; class Amphibia; order Anura; family Bufonidae; genus Bufo; species Bufo bufo. The sequence goes on from NC_053394.1 coordinate 318,880,175, forward strand.
GCACTCAATCATCCCTAGCAGTATTGTGACATCTGAAAAAGTTCTGAAAGGCAGATGCTTCATAATAATTGCCTTATTTGCTTCTATACTCTTCTTGGCCATAAATAGAAGTACTTACTCACCATAATATAATGGACACGTGTGGTATATGTCTAATTAGCAGAAAACTTTTAGGCAACTTTGTCAACACTGAAATAGTTCTGGCTGGGTATATACATTTTGCAATTTTCTAAACATGAGGACCTCCATTTGCCCTACACAAAATTATATTGCGTAAAGTACATAATTAATAAGCAGCAAATGACAAGTGTTGCAGGCTGATCCCAAGCAAGGTCACTTAAGAGTGACATCAAGCGAGGAGCCTCACATCGCTCAGTCTCTACCTCTAAGACTGGTGTAGGTCGGTGCTGTATGCTCTCTGAACAGAGGATTAATAAATGATAAGCTCAGCTCTTGAGCCCCTCGAGTTCATTTTCTTGTTTAATGGAACACATTCATTCCCCAAGCTGAATGCTAAGTAGCCAAATTTTTCTTGTAGAGAACAGTTGGCTGCAAATAGACCCCAGTTTCACATAACAAACGAGGCAGCGGATTCAGCAGAAACCTCCCGGCGAGGGCAGGAAGAAGTGCTACGCGCTGACAGCAGGAAGACGTCGCCTGCCTTGTAAAGACTGCTAAAAACAAGTTTGTCCAGTATAACAAATGAGAGGAACGACTGGCTAAATGAGTACAAGTGTCATTACAATAAAGGAAGCTGGCATCAATGGAATCCACTATTATAAGTAAATCTGCAAAGATGTGTCTTACAGCTACACAGGAGACTACGGTTTGATACTGGTCACTTACATATCTGTATCTGCTAAGAATGATAATCTCCATAATGACATACATCATCTGCATATAGAACGGTTAACTAGGGACTACACTGGAAATAATATGTATGGAGAAGAATAGGAAACGTGGTCAATATAACGTGTTCAGTATATATGCTTAAGGCTACTTTCACACTTGCGGTAGCCTTTTCCGGAAGGCTGTTCCGGGGGGGAACAGCCTGCCAGATCCGTGCTACCGCGAGTCCACCGTGCCACCAGAGATCCTCTCCGGCCCCACTCACAATAATGGGGGAGGGCCGCAGTATCGCGAAAAAGCCGAGAGGCGGACGGACAAAAACCGCAGCGCGCTGTAGTTTGCCGTGCTGCCCCAGGACTCCGCCCCACCCCCATTATAGTGGATGGGGCCGGAGTGGACCTTCGGCAGCACGGTGCACTCGCGGTAGCATGGATCCGGCAGGCTGTTCCCCTGCCGGAACAGCCTGCCGGACAAGGCTACCGTAAGTGTCAAAGTAGCCTAAAGGGAGTCTGTCACTAACATGACCAGTTTTAACTGAGGGGAGGAGTTAGGCACGAGTAAGGCAGGAGGGCCTGGGCACTTGAGGCAAAGGCTCTGCTCTTGGGCACTTGAGGCAAACACTCTGCTCCTGGGCACTTGAGGCAAACACTCTGCTCCTGGGCACTTGAGGCAAACACTCTGCTCCTGGGCACTTGAGGCAAACACTCTGCTCCTGGGCACTTGAGGCAAACACTCTTCTCCTGGGCACTTGAGGCAAACACTCTGCTCCTGGGCACTTGAGGCAAACACTCTGCTCCTGGGCACTTGAGGCAAACACTCTGCTCCTGGGCACTAGAGGCAAACAGTCTGCTCCTGGGCACTTGAGGCAAACACTCTGCTCCTGGGCACTTGAGGCAAACACTCTGCTCCTGGGCACTTGAGGCAAACACTCTGCTCCTGGGCACTTGAGGCAAACACTCTGCTCCTGGGCACTAGAGGCAAACAGTCTGCTCCTGGGCACTTGAGGCAAACACTCTGCTCCTGGGCACTTGCAATGGATCATTAGCAGATCATAAAAACTACTTTGTCGGTGATTTGGAGGATATGAAAAACTAAACACAGGTAACATCTGTGTCATGTCTTTGTGTCCCACTGAACGATGCGAATAGTTTAAAACCAGTCAGGTTGGATTTTCCTGGCTAACACTATTGATGACCAAGCCTCAGAAAAGGTCATCAATATCAGATCAGTGAGAGTCCAGCACCCATCATCCTCACCAGTCAGCTGCTACTATCATGGCCACTACACTTCGAATTGAGCTGTGTGTCCAGTTCCATTCTCAGTAGTAGTTCCGGTTGCAAGTAACAGCCAATCTGTGGGGGTGCAGGGTCTCGAGCCCCCTCTGATCTGATATTGATGACCTATCTTCAGAATAGGTCATTAATATCTTTAGCCTGTAAAACCCTATTGGAGGGCAGCTGCCAGCAGATTTGTACATATGACACTGACTGACCTGTTACATGTGCTCTTGGCAGCTGAAGACATCTGTGTTGGTCCCATGTTCATATGTGTCCGCATTGCTGATAAAAATGATGTTTTAATATATGCAAATGAGCCTCTAGGTGCAAAGGGGGTGTTACCATTACACCTAGAGGCTCAGCTGCAACTGCTGCGTCCTTTGATTGGCAGTGAAAACATCATCATGCCTGGACCTCTCAATCAAAGTGCAGAGGGTTCGGCAGTTGCAGAGAGAGCAGAGCCTCTATGTGTAACAGCAACGCCCCCGTTGCTCCTAGAGGCTCATTTGCATATATTAAAACATCATTTTTCTCAGCAATGCGGGCACATATGGACATGGGACCAACACAGATGTCTTCAGCTGCCAAGTGCACATGTAACAGGTCAGCCAGTGTCATAGGTACAAATCTGATGCCCTTTAAGACTGGGAGACGTAAGAAAATCTCAAGAAGTACAATCTGGAGATATCAAAGTGTTCCATCACAATGATGACCTTTAAAGGGATTGTCTGGTTTAGGATGAAAAATGTATTTATTTTAGGCGATTCTGTAAATTGAAGGCCAGGAGTCAAGACCCTCAACTATTGGCAATGGTTAGGGGGGACAGTAGCTGCACAGATTCCATCACTCTGGAGAATCCAGGATATCTTTGCATTCCTTTTATATCTAAGAGTAATTATTTTGAAAGTAATGCTTCATTTCCCTGGTGATGGCACCGCAGAGTAATCGAACACTTGCTCCCAGGTTCCTTCACATTTCACAACTGATTGCTGGGGTCATGTATCAGTTTATTGCTCGGAGACCATTCTAAACAAAAGAAAAAGTGTCCAAAGTGGACAACCCCTTTAAAGCTGCCAAAGAATAGAATTAGTAGTAGATATTTCCTATGCATAATCTAAAAGAATAGTAAATTCATGCTTTAAACCTGACCTTTTACTGATGTGATACAGCAAAGAACCAGCTTGTGTAGAAGAAGCAAAACTAGAAGCACTTGGTACCTTGTACAGGGGGTGTTACAACTTGTTGGAAAATCTCTTTTGAATGGGTCAGATTGATAAAACATGATATAAAAAGTCCACAAACCAATATGGAGCATCAGCCAAAGACTTGAAAGCATTACAGAAGGTTTAAGGAAGGCCAGATGTCCATTACATGGTATCCCCCAAGAGACATCCACTTGGCTACCCTAATGCTGACCAAGACATTTTAAGAAAGTCTACATGTTCCTGGATGAAAGAGGACCTTTCATCGGTCCAAACATTGTGAACTAAGTATACAGACATGGAGAGCGGCGCCCAGGGATCTCACTGCACTTACTATTACCCCTGGGCGCCGCTCCGTTCTCCCGTTATGTCCTCCGGTATGTTCGGGGACTTGGTTATAGTAGGCGGAGTCTGCCCTTGTTCTGCTGGGCGTAAGTGCAGTGAGATCCCTGGGCGCCGCTGTATATGTCATGATACTTAGTTCACAATGTTTGGACCGATGAAAAGTCCTCTTGAAGACCGGATACGTAATCTCCTAACGTGTCCGTTTGAGTAATTACTTGCATGCCCTGAATAACAATTCTAGAGCATCTATTCTTATATCCCTTCATTATTCCTGCTAGAAGTTAGGAACAAATTACTAGCAGTTTGCAATGAAGGTACAGATGGGTGTTACCAGTTGGGGATGTGTCCTACACAGTCTGCCACAGTGTCAGACAGCAGGGACACAGACCTAACTGGTAACACCCATCTGGACCTTTATTGCACCCTGCTAGGAATTCCTAACTTCTAGCAGGTATAATAAAGGAATGGCACATCACAGAGTCATAAAGAATAGATGCTTCAGAATTGTTATACAAGTAGTTACTAAAGCAGACATGTCAGGAGAGGTGACAGCTCCTCTTTAAACCCATTCACAATTTCCAGTAGATCACTATACATGTGATTATATCCCCAGCTCCCCTGAAGATGACCTCTGGAACAGACCACAGCTAGGCCTGGCTCACTTGTGCACCCCACACAATTAACCCTTCCAACGCTACAGACTTGAGTGGCTCTGTGACTCTCTTATGGCTAATCAGGAAGACATCGGCGTCTTTGGCGCGGCGTTCCTGTTCACTTTCCCTGGGCTGCCGCTGATTATGGTAGCATCAGATAGTGTTTTCTTATCTCGACCGGAGTGATATGGGAAAACAAAAGAACAAAAATGTGCATCTATTCATCTTGATTCCCCGCAGAGAATACAGCCTCCTCTATTTGATGAAGCATGTCTTGTTTAAATTATAAGTACAAGTTGCTGCAGCGATGAAAGGGATCTGCCGCCTAGACGCGGTGGGCCTTCCTGCCATCCTCATGCACACTGCATAATGAAGTTTCGGGAAGAATCTCATTGCCAGCCCCTCGCTGCTCTGTGGAATGAAACACACAAGTGTTGATTGCTCAGCATCATTATGTACGAGCTGCAATGTTCTCATGGAAATGCTTCCTTCTCGTAAGCAGGCATGTTACCAGCAAGAAAAGAAGGCAATGCCGCCACATCCTGCAGAACAATCCTTGTGAATCCAACATACTGAATCGCCCAGCGCAGTGGTGCAGTAATGGGGGGTGTAGGGGGTCGCATGGGAAACTGGGGCCCAAAGCCCCTGGTAAAACAGTGAGGATTTGGGGGTCTCCAAGTACATAATTTAACAACGTCAACCTGATATAAGTGCAACACAATTCTAGCGTACTTTTGCTGCAAGCCCCGAAGTATGGGAGTGGTAGTGTCTGCGGCTACAACAATTACTCACAGTGGCAATCCTCCCAACGATGCTCCATCGGGCAAGGGAAGTGAAAGGAGGGCACACAATTTCTTCCCTCAGGGCACAACCTGATGTTAGGGCTCCTGCCTGATGGTAGTTGGGGTGCTCTTGATGTTGTGGGTGCAAGGCAATAGGTGTAGGTGCAGTGGCCAGTGTATGGTGCTGGAGTCAGTAACCAGGCCAGTTGTAGAAGAAAGTCTCTCTTTACTAAAGTACAGAATGGGATTTGTACTACATCCAACAGTATCAAAGCGCAGTTCCAAACAATTACAAATCTTCCCAGATAGCAATATATTGGATATAGCCCAGGATGGGGATTGTAGTACTCCTTCCCTCTATCTCTCCACAATCTCTCTATGCAGAATCTAGGGCTGTAATTCCCAGCTGAGGGGTACAGGATTAAGATACGGTGGGCCTGACCGCGTCCAAGAGTGAAGAGCGTATTAGCAATGTCCCTTTCACTGCAGTAAAGTCTTAAACAGTGAATACCTTACTGACTGACTCTGGTGCTCTTCCTTACAGGTCCTGAACCTTCTAGTTCCTTCCCTTCTCTTTTTGAGGTGCTATGTTTTTGGGTTTTTTTTTCACTAGATCTCTCGGCTAGTCCTCTTAGAAATGAGCAAATGTAGCTTCTTTTGACTTCCTCAGCTATAAGAACTGACTGAGCTAGTGGCGGACCTAAGTTCCTCTCCTAGCTTCCTACAGGGGCACTAACCCCACCTAATCCATACAAAACTATGCTGGGTTGTACAATGCATTAAATAACATTATATAACGCTTAAATAACCAGAAACAGTTTGCAAGCACCATATTCTGGGGTACTGCACATGACGTGTGCCACATTTAAAGGGAATGACCTATTATTTAAACCAAGTCTCTGTGTTAAACATATTTTAAAGATTCTTTGGTGATGGTATTTTAAAATTTCCATGTCGCTATCTTTAAAAGTGTTGTCCGGAGTTTTTTTTTAAGTGATGGCCTATTCTCTGAATAGGCATTCACTACCTGATTGGTGGTGGACACCCTGAACCCCCACCAATCAGTCAATCAGACAGCACCAGTAGCACTGTGACAGCAGGGGCTACCCACTAATGTCTACGGCAGCAGCGCTGTAGTAGTGAGCTCCCATCACTCTATTGTCAACAGAGCTACTCAGACCAGCTGATCGGCAGGACTGCGGGTTGTCTCACTCCTCCTGCCTATCAACTAGTAATGCCCTATCACTTAAAAAACCCTGGACAACTCCATCCGGAAGTTTTCGTACTGGCCACTAATCCTAATAATAGGTGCCACTTCTTGGTCTGTACAGATCATGTTTCAGTAGTCATATCAATATCATCACAGGGAGGATTAAAATGATAGATAACTCATAAATATATAACACAGGAGTCACCATTAACAATAGGTGATATCACAGCTTATCTACTCCTCCCTGACCTCTGCACAGGTCACGGAGCATGTATTGAACCCCCCCCCCCCATTAGAAGTCAACATTTCACATGCTTACTGTATCAATATGTTTTTGGACTGGACAAAATGTAAAATAAAGAATAAAAAATAAAAAAAGAAGAAGTCAATGAGGTCCCTTGCTGACCATTGTGTCTATGGCCCATGGTGGCTGCCGTAAAGCGTATCTCTAAATGCTGTTGAGAACAGCTCAGACAAGACGGCTGCCCCCATAGTCATGTTCAGGAAATAGAATTTAAAAAAATCTACAATCAGAACATAAAAACTGATTACAATAAACCAGATTTCTTAACATTAATATTGCCTAATATATTAACACAATATAAAAAAAGTGATTAATGAATGTTTAATATATGAAATGACTGTGGAAATATTGATTTATAGGGTTCGGTTACCACGTTCAGATTAACATGACGACAAGGACTAATGACCTCTACTAACTGGTGACAAGCACTTTGGATCCAGTTGCCAAAATTCATAAAATTAACTATTGAGCTGCCTGGCGGGATGATATCAGCTATGACTCGCATTCTCCTAAGGCTTGCTTGTGTATAGGAGACATCTCTGCTGCCGCAGGACTCGCCATATTGCACCCTTTGTTTGTTGTAATCTCTAACGCTCTGCACCCACAGTTGGTTGTACATGGAAAGAAATTACACAAACATACAAACGCCCACGCGCGCAAACTGCCATACGGTCTTCGCTCTCGTAATCGGGCCAGCGAGTCTATCGACCGCAGCCTGCCAGCAGAGACTTGAGGCTGGAGTGGCTGAACGGAGGATCTGTATGAGCGCGAACACGTGAAATCGTCTCCAGAGCATCTTGTGCAGAGCGCTTTGTTGTGAACGATGTCCATTCACCCAGCAAGCCTGTTATTACAGCTACTGTGGAATTACAAAGGGGCTGGAATCCAGAGGAAGAAACCAGCTGCTGCTTCTCCCCGCAATGTCTCTGCCTGCATCTTTTATTCTAATGCTGGAGAGCAATAGGCTCAAGAAATCCCAGCCCGCTGTCTGTCTAATGACTACCTGGGTACGGCACAAGAGACTAGTCACCGCACAGTGGTCGCTGCCACCATGGCTTAGATACAGATTATTCAGCAACCCTGAAGTGACGTGATCATGACTAATACTGCTACTGATGAACGATATCATTCATAGGGGGAAAACACCTTCCTTTAGGGAACGTTTACTTATAGGGTATCTGTCAGCAGGATCAACCCTATCAAACCAGTCACTATGCCTGGTAGGGATGCCCCAGCTGATTAAAACCATACCTTTGACATCCCAATCTGTTGGGGCAATGCAGTGTTTCAAATAATATGCAAATTAGGACTTACAAGGGTTGCCCATCGAAAAATAAACTACAGTTTTCAAACCAACACTTCGATTTGAAGGCATTTGTAATTGCATGTAATTAAAAAAAATTGCAGTCACTTAGTTATTCAATAAAATGTATCTGTATAGCGCCACCTACTGTTTGTTTGTTTTTTAAATTCAATGTCCGTCTGAGATGGCCGCACATGCTCCGTTTGATCCTTCAACTGCCTCCTGAGCTGTGATAGGAGGAGCTGAGACACGCCTCCTGAGCTGTGATAGGCAGAGCTGAGACACGCCTCCTGAGCTGCAGCAGAAAAGACACTCCCCTTCAGCTGTCAGCTTGATATAAGTCTAGCAGAGCAATGAATGGGCAGAAGTCTGGATCCATGTGCTCATAAATTAAAGGGGTATACCCATCTCAGACACGGGGGCATATCGCGATTTGCTCCCATTGTCTGATAGGTGCTGGTCCCAACAGAGATGGGACCAGCACCTATCTAGTAAAACTGAGCCAGCAAAGTGAAGGAGGGCACACCGGGCATGAGTGGCCACCCTCCATTTATTTCTATGGAGCCACCGAAAATAGCCGAGCACTGGCTCGGCTATTTCCGTCAGCCCCATTGAAGTGAATGGAAGCGGTGGCTGCGCAAGTGCTGTGCGCTCCCCATTTGTTTTTATGGGGCTGACGGAAATAGATGAGTCAGCGCTCGACTACTTTCGGCAGACCCATAAAAAAGAATGGAGGGTGGCCGCACATGCTCAGTGCGCCCTCTTTCACTTTGCTGGCTCAGTTTACGAGATAGGTGCCCTAGAGATATGACCCCATTGTCTGAGATGGGAATATCTCTTTAAGTGCATCCTCCGGCAGAGCAGGGTCTATGAAAGACCAGCGTAAAAGGCAGTTCTTTAACTTAAAATTCTTCTTCGGCTCCAAAGAAGCGGCGGGAGCTCCTTGCAGTCCTACAATTTATCAAGCTCTGCACTGCAGAATTCTGGCTTCAAAAAGTAGCAAAATTGGGCTTTTGCAACTTTTTGGGCACATTAGCTCCAAAAATGTGCAACATTCTTCATTTTTACACCACTCACTCCAGAGGGTGGAAAAGTGGGTGTCCATTGCTAGGTTTTCACATCAGATGTAGCGCTAATTTTCTCGTAGACGAGTCCACTATACATTATAAAGAAACTATTATTCTGCATTATACATTGGAAACCCAGTAATGCTAACACAAAAATACAGAGAAATCCAGCTTCCATAAAAATTCCAGTTTATTTATGCAAAAATATAAAAAGCCATATACACAGACAACAGCGTCTACGCGTTTCACTCATGATATGAACTCATGACAGTAATGCTGCCACACACATTCAATAGCAGTCGGCCAAACAATCGTTCAGCTAATAGTTATCACTCTGGACTCCTCCATATAAATACACTTTAGGTTCAGCCAATTGTGTATCCGTAATCAATGGCGCGGGAGGAGAAAGACGCTGCCATATGCTTCTGGAAGAACAAAAGCATCGGGTGAAAATATTCAGTTCCGATTCTGTTGGGGAACTCCCCATACCAGTGCACTTCCATGACTGTATGTATTTTGCGGGCCACAAAAAAACGATGTCTATGTTGCATCCGTTTTTTTCTTTTGCAGACCCATTGTAACAATGCCTATCCTAGTCTGCAAAACGGACAAGAAAAGGACATGTTCTATTTATTTATTTATTTTTGGGACTGTGGAGCGGAAATATGGATGTGGAAAGCACATGGTCTGCTGTCCGTTTTTTTGCGCACACATAGAAATCAATGGGTCCGCAAAAAATGCACATTGGATACAGATCAAAAATACAGTTGTGTGAAAGGGGCCTACACAAACTGTCGGCCGAACACACCATTCTACTAATCTGCGTGGGATCTTAATGGGGCTGTGCCATGAAACACATTCTACGTTTTTCAAACCAGCACCTGGATCTGAATACTTTTGCATGTAATTAAAAAGTTTGTATAACCAGTCAGCTATTAACCAGTCAGCAATAAAATATGTATAGCGCCACCTGCTGTTTGTTCCTGTCCTTATTTCTTGTCCACCTCACTGGGGTGGTTGCATGTGCTCAGTTTTTATCTTCAGCTTCCAGCGGCGATTTTTTCTGTAAGAAACTATGGCAGTTACAGTGGAAAGAGCTGCAGCAGAAAGGACACCCCCCTCAGAAAGGACACACCCTCAGAAAGGACACCCCCCTCAGAAAGGACACCCCCCTCAGAAAGGACACACCCTCTGAGCTGCCAGCCTGAAACAAATCTAGCAGAACAAATGGGGCAATGAATGGGAATATTTCTGGATTCCTGTGGGTTACAGGGCTGGTTCTAGTTTTGTTTGGAAGGTATTGTTTTATGTTCTATATGGTGTCGGATTTTTATTTTTTACATCAGTCATGGCAGAACCCCTTTAACTCTTACTTTATTGTATGTATATCATTATGCAAACTGTATCAGCAAAATTAACTTTTTTGTAAGTCTATTAAAACTATCAAAGAGTACGGTAATCAAACCACAAATGTGAAGTTTACATTTTTCCGTGATTGCTTTTTACTCATTACGGTTTTACTGCCGCGTGTCACATCCATTCTTTTTTTTTAGAAAGTTATTTTGAAGGAAATATTTTTTAAGAGGTGACAGTAGGATATGGGGTTGTTTAATCTTCCTTCAAATTAAGTTCATTCCAAACTTGTTTCGAGCTCCACAAACTCTTCACAATCGATGCAAGGTGCCGGTGGGTTTGATATGAACGTGTTAAATGGAAAAAGGGAACAGGACTAGCAAATGGGATTAAGGGAAACGGAAGCAATTGAGCCCCCCCCCCCCCTTCATAAAACTAATGAGCCATTAGTAGATCCGCTGATACACGTAACAAGGCTTATGTAGCCAGCCTATTGCGAAGAATATTAAGCCTCTGCTTGCTGCTCGCCACTGTCTCCCTGCGCCCTGCAATGCCCGCGCTTTAAGTACAGACATCTGTCTGGAACACAGGGGAATTGTGGGAGTCGTGTATGGTTCCATTGTGCAAAGTGACCAGGACATTCTGGTTCTTTGGACATATTCCAGGCACTTCCTATCAGCTGCAGAGGATAAACATGGAGTTATGTGGGTCAGCAATGGCCACAAACTAGTACAGGATGCTGTCCAGTCTAGAAAATGCACCAAGGTCATTCAACCCTGCGCCTGGCACGGTGAATGTGTAATTCCCATGAATCTCATCTAGAAAGCTTTCTGCTCACTCTCTGAATTCATGAATGACAGCACAACAAGTGATCGATTTGGATGAAGACCTGTTAACGGGCAGAGAAAATGCTCTGAAGCTCCCTGTAAATTGATTCTGTACATTGAAATGGCAGCAATCTTGAAACCACCATAATCTGGAACAGGCCAGAAGAAGGTCCTAATGGTGCCGTGTAACGTGTGGTGACAAGCATAATTACATACCAGATGTATAAATATGTGAACCTAATGGTTAGAAATGATGCATCATGGGACTTCTCTACAGCAAATGTAATTAGGAATTATTCCTGAATTCAAACCATACCATCACTGGCATCCTCATGAGTATCATCATCATCTTTAGCTTCGGGTCTTCTTAAAGGTCTTTCATCTACAAATTCAATACCGTATATACTCGAGTATAAGCCGACCCGAATATAAGCCGAGGCCTCTAATTTGACCCCAAAAAAATGGGAAAAATTATTGACTCGAGTATAAGACTAGGGTGGGAAATGCAGCAGCTACTGGTAAATTTCAAAAATAAAAATAGATACCACCTAAATGCAGAGTGTGTGCATATATATGTGTATTATATACACACATCTGCAAGAGGGTGACTCAGATTGATGGGAGTCTGACTCTGACTCCCTGTATTTAATGCAGAGTGTGTGCATTATATACATACACACTCTGCATTAAATACAGGGAGTGAGACTCCCATCAACTGGGCATTTATTTATTTATTTTTTTATATTTATCAGGTTGTTTATTTTTATTTTTTTTGTTCCCCCCCTCCCTACTTCATACTTGGCCAGGGAGGGGGGCTGTCCAGGGGGAGGGGGGGATGTCCAGGGGGAGGGGGGGCTGTCCAGGGGGAGGGGAGGCTGTGCAGGGGCCGGTACTTACTGCCGGTGTAAATCTCGCGGTCTGCTCCCAGTGTAAATCTCGTGGCCCGCGTGTCTCGCGAGATTTACACTGGGAGCTTAACAGAGGTGCCGCGCGGACGTGCTGGGAGCTGACCGGAGCAGCTGTAAAGGTCAGTAACAGCTTCTCCGGCCCCAAACATGTCATGGTCTGTATTATGGCAATGTAAGTTGCCATAATACAGACCTAGACTCAAGTATAAGACGAGGGGGCTTTTTGAGCACAAAAATATGTGCCAAAAAACTTGTCTTATACTCGAGTATATACGGTACTACCTTTCACCTAGCGAGATCCGTTGCTTCGTTCTGGAGAAAATGTACTTTTGTTCCATATGCAAATGTGAAGTGCACTGGGGGCGGCCCCATGCCACTCTGTGCACCCTTGCTCCTTCTGTTTCCTCCTGCAGTCCTTACCTTCTTGATTGGTAAGACCAGATGAGATGACCATGCAGGATAAAGGGTTTCTAATTTATAAGCCATTCAAACGCTGATCAGGCTGTACAAATTAAATGGTTGTACCTGAAGCACGTGGTCCATGTCCTTCATGTTCATTGTATTAAATGTAGTTCTAAGCACCAACAGATCAGGCCAAATAATGGATGTGTAGACCATATACCATAATAATGTCTCCTGAGGACCATAATGTGAGCCCAAATAAAAAAAATCTTCAAAGGGGTTGTCCACAGGTCCTACAAAAATAACTAGAGGGTCCTAGTTCTGGGGCCCTAAGTATTTGCACAAGTGTTTAATCTGCTTGCAGTGCCACCACAGGGGAAATGGCAGAATTACAAGGTACCAGATGAAATAAATGGGCTCAAACATGGCAGGTCCTCCAGAGACAAAGGGGGAAATTTATAATCTCCCTGCACCACAAAAGTGGTGTTAAAAATTCGCACACACGTTTTACGCTGCCCTTGCCACTTTTCAGAAAAGGGGTCTGGCCGCCCGTTGCTATGACAAATACATTTAATTTACACCAGTTTTCAGGAGCAAATGAATCCAGAAATCTAGGGCAGCTCAGAGCTACCTTAGATTTCTGTTTAGGCGCATCCTCTGGCAGATAAATCTCCCCTAAAGACTCTCATTGTAGCCGCTCTCTGCTCCAGGTAATTGAGAGACATCTCCAAAATGGGGCTTTTTTTGAAATATATTTCCAATGTCTATCTTTTCACACAGCAGCTGAAATCCCAAACCTATAGTGCATGACCTATAAACCCTCCTCCAACATGCAAATGTCCTACCAGAAGACAGATGGAAAGCGGCTGGTGATAATTTGCAGATTGCTATGTCATCAGTAATTATTAATGGAGTATGGCGCTCTACTGAAGCTACTTGACATATCTTCTAGTATTGATATCACCGGCATGTCAGTGGTGTATGAAAAGAGTCTACTCTGTATCATGTCACAGATCTGTCACCCTTCGATCACAGGTCCCTGCTAACAAGCTTCAGCAGCAGCTTTCTCTCAGACTCTACTGAGGCCCGGGAGGTGCTTGGTAAATCAGGCAGGAGGCAGCATTCATTTGCACCTCTCCAGACAGAAGCTGTGTGTGCATCCTCACACCTCAGACAAAATGTTACTAGGAGAGATGCCTTCTCCCCACCATGACAGTGTGAGCCTCACCGGGCTGACACGAGCACCATTTGCTCATACATTTCCCTCTCACACATTGTAAAACCTTACAAAGAACAAACAGGAGTCGAAGAAAACAGCCCTCAAAAACCAGAATGAAAGGTGCCACGTTGCTCGATGCTACAAATGACAACAATAATGAAAGTGCCTACCATCTTGCAACACATTGAAGAAGGAAGGCAAGGTGTGTACTTACACACGCACCAAAAATTGACAAAAGACATCAAAAAGAGTACAACATAATTGCACAGGGTTAGGGAGATTCAGACCCCCTGTATGGTCAGTTTCAACCTATGCAGGGCTCTAAGCACCGTAACATTATCAAACATGGGAGGAGGGACCAGTAATCTCCCCATTCTCCCAGAAGGGTTCAGAGAGATGTGTGGCAATCGTGTGGTAGCTCAGTGTGCAGAGCAATAAGACGACCGGCCATTTGGAACACTCTCAGTGGCCTGGAGACTACTGGAAAGGGATAATTACTGCTAAAAGGGTTAATTTAATGTTGCTAAGTTGAAGAGGACCTTTCATCAGTTTTGACATAGGCTAATTATGGTATTACCTTGTAGGGCGGCCCTCACTGATGCCTGGCTGTGAGCGGTCCGCTCTGATTGGATCGCGCTCACAGCCAGTGAGAAGGAGACGCCCACAGCAGAAGACTGCGTCTCTGCCCCGTTGCGAAGTTACAGCTCATTACAATACAGCGAGTCAAAATAAGGGGGACCACAGCGGACGAAAGGGGGGGGGGGGTTTCTTTTGAAAAAGAAAATACACCCATGGCATCAGTGGGGGCCGCCCTACAAGGTAATACCATAATTAGCCTATGTCAAAACTGATGAAAGGTCCTCTTTAAATGCTGTGATTTGTTGTCAAAGCACGTATTTCTTTAGGCACTGTGTATACCTAATAGCAACATATGGACAGTGTATGGTTAATTAACTGGCAGACCTGGTTAGGTTACCAGGGTGATGGCCTGGGTCCGTCCCCTGGTCAGTTAGTATAGCCTTAGCAGAGCAGAGCTACAGTCAAGACCTACATGTGCAAGCTCCTGCAAACTAGGCCCAGTCAAGAAAGCGTTTCTCTCTGACACTACAGATGCCAAAAAAGCAACTCCTGAATGAAAGAGACCAGCCATCTTAGAAGGTCCAGAACCATAAAGCCAGTGCAAGATAGCGACTTCAAGTTATGTGCTCATTTATGGCAGAAAGACTTCACTGCTGTGGAAGGGATGTATTGCCCTCCGGCACCCACCACACTTTGAGACAGACTGGCAATCCAGATTTAAATTCTGCGCCCCACAGCCTGGGAACTGCAGAAAGGGTTAACAAGAACAGAATAGTATGTCTGTGGTTATTGGGAGAAAATGCAAAGTGTCCTTTGAAGGAGAGTGTGGAGCACTACTATTATCATTATTGTTGCTGCCTATACACAACTATTGGGAGGAGACTATACTTTGATATCATTTGGAACAGTGCCTTTTGTGGCTCTATGTACTACTCAATTTGGCTAAAAATTTACCGCTGCCTGATTATTGACTCCATTGTCCATCCACCAGCCCTGCATCCATACTCCTGCCTTGCATCCTGCCAACCAGCTAACATCAAGGGAAGCCCAACTACCATCAGACAGAAGAAACGGTGCGCCCTCTATTCACTGTGCACAAACCGGACAGTGTCAAAGTGAGGACTGCCACTATAAACTGTGAGTACTCTTACCCATCTCAGGGCCACAACCAGCACTCCCATCCTCTCTGCCCGACGACTTCCTTGTGGCTTGCTGCACGTTGACAGAAGAAACTGTAAAAAGGTTTTCTATAAAGGATGGGACATTATCTTGTCTTGGCTCTATCGTAATGTGTCCACAGTAACATAATGTCCAGGGTGGATATGACAAAATACCGCCTCAGTAGGTGATCAGGCATAAAATACTACGTGAAGCGAGGCGCACTGCTGGAGCGGCATGCTCCGAACCAATAATCCGATGACACTAATACACAGTAATTACTTCCAGTACTTCAAGAAAAGCTTGTAGACCTCCAACAGTTGTAAGATGTCACAGCGACCATGCCCCTGCCCAGTACCTAAAATATTCACTCTCTCATTAATACTCATGAATATTTATATCACTCCAGAAGGCGGCTTCTTCTTGAGCACATTCAGAGAGACTTATCTATATGCATCTGTACTGCTGCTTACTTACCCAATTTCTAAGCAACAATTTACTATTTGCTTGTGCAAAATGTGGATGAAGGACAGGAAGGTGGAAAGTTACTCTCCAGAAAAATGTGGATGAAGGACAGGAAGGTGGAAAGTTACTCTCCAGACAAATGTGGATGAAGGACAGGAAGGTGGAAAGTTACTCTCCAGACAAATGTTATATAACAGCCAAGAATGGGCGCAATAAAAAACCTGTCTAATTTTTTATGGGGTCCTCCAAATACAAAGCACACCACTGTAAAGTATAGACTTTGTTAAGGATATCCTGTCACATTGAACATGGTGTTTCAGTTGCAGGCAGCTTGTTATAGAGCAGGAGGAGCTGACCAGACTGATATATAATTTTATGGGAAAAGATTCAGTAAAAAGTGCATTTCAATTATTTACATTCCTGCTCATTCTGGGCTTTGAAGTCAAGGAGGAGGTCCTATCAGTGATTGACAGCTATGCACAGTCAGAGGAACGGGTGTCAATCACTGATAGGACCTCTTCCTTGACTTCAGAGACCAGAATGTGAAGGATTTTAATGAAATGAAATGCAAGTTCGATAGTTTTGTGGGAAAAGATTTAGGATATCAGTCTGCAGTTCCTCCTGCCCAGTAACATGCTGCCTGCAAATTACGCTGGACTTTCATGGTGACAGGTTCCCTATAAAAAAGCAAGAGCTAATTTTCTCTTCACAGACATGTCAGCTAGACACATTTCCTTGCAAGACATATTTGACTGCCCTGGAGCTTAATTGTCAATTACTAAAGTCTGATTACCATAAATTGTCAGAAATAAATCAAACACTTAAAGGGCTTCTGTCACCCCACTAAACTGATTTTTATCTTTTTGTGTACTTATAATCCCTATACTGCGATATTGCTATACCTTATGTTATTAATAATTTTCGTTCAGTAGATTTTGCAAAAAACTTACTTTTATGATATGCTAATTACCTTTCACCGAAAGAGAAGACGTCATCGGCGCAGGCGCACTGAGGGAGTGCTGAGGAGGCGAGCCTCCTTATCTCAGAGCGCCTGCGCCGAATCAACACAGGCGCGCGATTTTTGAAATGCTGACAGGGCTGGCCGGAGGAGGAGATCCCGGCTGGCCCTGTCAATCAACAGAAGGAGGGGGCGGTTTTCTGCGGCTGCTACCAGCAAGTAGACGCCCTACTTGCTGGTAGAAAGGTAATTACCATATCATAAAAGTAATTTTTTTGCAAAATCTACTGAACGAAAATTATTAATAACATAAGGTATAGCAATATTGCAGAATAGGGATTATAAGTACACAAAAAAATAATAATCAGTTTAGTGGGGTGACAGAAGCCCTTTAAAGAAGTACCAGTAAGGGTGGGCTCTCATGTGGCGGATAGGCGGCAGATTTACCAATGCAGATTTTCGTGAGGCACATTCACAGCATTGTACAGAACCGGCAAAGTGGATGACATTTTAAGATATCCCATCCACAAGGCTAAAAAAAAAAACTGACCTGTGGTGTGGATTTGAAATCTGCAGCATGTAAAATTTACACTTTGGATCTTCACCAGATATTTCACCCTTTGCAATGGACAGCATGAAATCAACCGCTATTTCTGTAGCAAAAAATGTGTGAGACATGACATATTTTCTGCGGATCCAGAAAATAATTATCTACTCCAAACTAGTGGTCTCCAACTTGTGGCTCCCCAGCTGTTTCAAAGTGATGCTGAGAGTTGTAGTTTGGTAACAGCTGGAGAGCCACAGGTTGGAGGCCACTGGTCTGGAGCACCTAAGAATGGCCTGATCAAACAGATCAACGTTTGCCTGGATTGATAACCAATGACAAAATTAATGGTCGTGTTATCACAGCAGGTAAATTGTAATAGTTCCTTACTGCATGGCCCATCTAGGGTGTACCGGGGAAGTGAGAAGTCGGGAAGCTTTGGTTTCTGGTAATCAAAACAGTCAAGTAGACAGAACACAATATATAGATAGCCAGAGGACCTACTACCGGTATATGTATACTAAATCCAAAAGCGACAGAATATAGGTTAAATGGCATCAACGACTAATGTTCAGAGGATAGTAATTAACATTCCCCTCCACTTTATAATAAATGCATGAAAACACTGTATGGAACACCCTCACAAATGAACCTACCCAAGCGACTCTATGCACCCCGATCTGTGGCCAGCAAAGTACATCCTGTAGCGCACTAAACAAAAGCCAGTCTAGACTATGAAACGCCTATTCTGGGACGGCTGCCCATGTGTGTGACTGAGCAAATTGCCCAACGAAATGTATTCCCTTCTAACATTCCCTGCAGATGGGCAGGTGGACCTAGCAACTTCTAGGGAACTTTAGCTTTGCTTGAGAAATGTGTGAAATTGAGTATTATGAGAACATTGAATGTATTGGGTTTAACTGTTCCCATAATCCTTGATACCTTATAGCTTTATACCGTAAAATCCCAAGGCAATTTGTGCTGAAATGGTACTGTTAGTATGATTTTAATCCATTTCTAATTTCTATCATGGTTCACATTCAGACTACCCTTACCTTACCTGTGGATGGTGTGAATGTATGTTGGGCATTTTCTCCAAGCCTCAGTCCATAAAAATAGGAGAGAGAGTAGCACATGGGATGGAGAAAGAGAAAGGAGCATAAATGCTGAAACCCGCTATCCCAGCATAGAGGGTGTGGTAGTGTGAACCAACATTACAACAGGCCCGGTGTTTCAATTTATGACTTTAAGGGTTTTTCGGGGATTTTGATATTGACAGCCTATCCTTTAGTCCTTTAGAATAGCTCATTAATATCAGAGGTCCGACTCCAGGCCCCTCCACCAATCAGCTGTATGAAGAGGCCGTGGTGCTCCATGAGCACTTATTCCTCTTCCTGGGTCATGTGACATCACGTTCATCGGTCAAGTGAATGGGCCTGAGCTGCAATACCAAGCACAGCCGCTATCAAATTGACCGCGGTGTGTTCGGTAACCTGCAAGGAGGCCACGTCGCTCATCAGTGCTCCGGTGAGTGTCCTGGCTTTCTCATACAGCTGATCTCAGTGGGGGTGCCAGGAACTGGACCCCCAGCAATCTCATATTGATGACCTATCTTGATGATTGGCCATCAATATGAAAATCCTGGAGAACCCCTTTAAACTGATAAAACCAAAGACTAGTGGCAAAAAAGTGAAAGAAAAGCATGACCTAGTTTCCACCATCCTCCTCTGATAATATTGACACCTAGCAGCTATTGAGTGTTTGGATTTCTTACATTAAAAACAATGATGAGACTACATAAAACGATGGTATAAGGTTCAAAACATCTTGGTACCCAACACATTGAAGTGCAATTATACCTTTTGGAGGTATGCTAAATATTATATCAGAAAAGAGCAAACGTCACAATCCTCTAATATAATACTGCTACCACAGGGACAACCAATAGCTATGGTATAAGAGTCTGATGTTCATTTATATATTCATGAGATTTAAAAATAAAATTAAGCTCCCATAAACATCTCTTCATATGGATTGAATAATACCAGTGACATATAGCATGACTTGTGAGTAGTAGTGCGGAGTAGTAGTGCAGCCAGGCAAGGATTGTACATTTACATTGATCAATCTCTGCAGCCATCATCTTAGTGCATTTTCCAACATGAATGATAATGATCCAACCAATTGCCAGATCTCTGCAACTGCAGACAATTTAGACATCTCAGTGGAAAGGAAATATATTCAAATAGAGGAAAATAACATCAAAATTCTGTCCAAAGATAAGTGGTCATTTGTTTTCCATGGCAACTGGATTGCAAAGTACTGCAAATGAGCTATAATAATATACCGTCATGCAACAGACAAAAAACAATTATCCCGATGCCCCTCTTCACAATCATACATTGTCTAATCGCAACTCCTATGTGTAGCGGTACTTGTAATCGTTATTATCATTATTGATGTGCTTGTTCTTGTCACCATGCCTTTTATTAAAGTCCTAAAACTCTGAGGTGAGGTGGACCTAATAGTGGAACTACCCTTCTCATAGCAGGTCCTCCTGGCTCCTATTGAGGTCATCAACAGCTCAGGGTGGCCATATCCACACAGGTGGTTTAAAACTGGAGCAGGACTACTTCACTCCAGTGATGTTATGAGGTGAGGTAAACCTGATGGTGGAACTACCCTTCTCATAGCAGGTCCTCCTGGCTGCTATTGAGGTCATCGACAGCTCAGGATGGTCAGATCCACACAGGTGGTTTACAACTGAGCAGGACTACTTTGCTCCTGTGACATTATGAGGTGAGGTGGACCCGATAGTGGAACTACCCTTCTCATAGCAGGTCCTCCTGGCTGCTATTGAAGTCAACGACAGCTCAGTATGGTCATATCCACACAGGTGGTTTAACCCCTTAAGGACTCAGCTCTATTTCACCTTAAGGACTTGGCCATTTTTTGCAAATCTGACCAGTGTCACTTTAAGTGCTGATAACTTTAAAACGCTTTGACTTATCCAGGCCATTCTGAGATAGTTTTTTCGTCACATATTGTACTTCATGACACTGGTAAAATGAAGTAAAAAAAATTCATTTTTATTTATAAAAAAATACCAAATTTACCCAAAAATTTAAAATAATTGCAAATTTCCAAGTTTCAATTTCTCTACTTTTATAATACATAGTAATACCTCCAAAAATAGTTATTACTTTACATTCCCCATATGTCTACTTCATGTTTGTCATTTTGGGAATGATATTTTATTTTTTGGGGATGTTACAAGGCTTAGAAGTTTAGAAGCAAATCTTGAAATTTTTCTGAAATTTTCAAAAACCCAATTTTTAGGGAGCAGTTCAGGTCTGAAGTCACTTTGCGAGGCTTACATAATATAAACCACCCAAAAATTACCCCATTCTAGAAACTACACCCCTCAAGGTATTCAAAACTGATTTTACAAATGTCGTTAACCCTTTAGGTGTTCCACAAGAATTAATTTCACTTTTTTGGCAGATTTTCCATTTTAATAATTTTTTTCCAGTTACAAAGAAAGGGTTAACAGCCAAACCAAACTCAATATTTATGGCCCTGATTCTGTAGTTTACAGAAACACCCCATATGTGGTCGTAAACCGCTGTACAGGCACACGGCAGGGCGCAGAAGGAAAGGAATGCCATACGGTTTTTGGAAGGCAGGTTTTGCTGGACTGTTTTTTTTTTACACCATGTCCCATTTGAAGCCCCCCTGATGCACCCCTAGAGTAGAAACTCCATAAAAGTGACCCCATCTAAGAAACTACACCCCTCAAGGTATTCAAAACTGATTTTACAAACGTTGTTAACCCTTTAGGTGTTCCACAAGAGTTATTGGCAAATGGAGATGAAATTTCTGAACTAAAATTTTTGGGCAAATTTTCCATTTTAATCCATTTTTCCCAGTAACAAAGCAAGGGTTAACAGCCAAACAAAACTCAATATTTATGGCCCTGATTCTGTAGTTTACAAAAACACCCCATATGTGGTCGCAGGGCGCAGAAGGAAAGGAATGCCATACGGTTTTTGGAAGGCAGATTTTGCTGGACTGGTTTTTTTGACACCATGTCCCATTTGAAGCCCTCCTGATGCACCCCTAGAGTAGAAACTCCCAAAAAGTGACCCCATTTTAGAAACTACAGGATAGGGTGGCAGTTTTGTTGGTACTAGTTTAGGGTAAATATGATTTTTGGTTGCTCTATATTACACTTTTTGTGAGGCAAGGCAATAGAAATAGCTGTTTTGGCACCGTTTTTATTTTTTGTTATTTACAACATTCATCTGACAGGTTAGATCATGTGATATTTTTATAGACCAGGTTGTCACGGATGCGGCGATACCCAATATGTATACTTTATTTTATTTATGTAAGTTTTACACAATGATTTCTTTTTTGAAACAAAAAAATCATGTTTTAGTGTTTCCATAGTCTGAGAGCCATAATTTTTTCAGTTTTTGGGCGATTACCTTGGGTAGGGTATGATTTTTGTGGGATGAGATGACGGTTTTATTGGCACTATTTTGGGGTGCGTGTGACTTTTTGATCGCTTGCTATTACACTTTTTGTGATGTAAGGTGACAAAAAATGGCTTTTTTTACACCGGTTTTTTTTTTTTTTTTTTTTTACGGTATTCACCTGAAGGGTTTGGTCATGTGATATTTTTATAGAGCAAGTTATTACGGACGCTGCGATACCTACTATTATGTATACTTTTTTTTTATTTATGTAAGTTTTACACAATGATTTCATTTTTTAAGCAAAAAAAATCATGTTTTAGTGTTTCCATAGTCTGAGAGCCATAATTTTTTCAGTTTTTGGGCGATTACTTTGGGTAGGGTATGGTTTTTGCGGGATTAGATGACGGTTTTATTGGCACTATTTTGGGGTGCATATGAATTTTTGATCGCTTGCTATTACACTTTTTGTGATGTAAAGTGACAAAAAATTGTTTATTTAGCACAGTTTTTATTTTTTATTTTTTTACAGTGTTTATCTGAGGGGTTAGGTCATGTGATATTTTTATAGAGCCGGTCTATACGGACACGGCGATACCTAATATGTATACTTTTTTTTTATTTATGTAAGTTTTACACAATAATATCATTTTTGAAACAAAAAAATGATGTTTTAGTGTCTCCATATTCTGAGCCATAGTATTTTTATTTTTTGGGCGATTGTCTCAGGTAGGGGCTCATTTTTTGCGGGATTAGGTGACGGTTAGATTGGTACTATTTTGGTGGGCAAACACCTTTTTGATCGCTTGCTGTTGTACTTTTTGTGATATAAGGTGACAAAAAAATGGTTTATTTAGCACAGTTTTTATTTTTTATTTATTACGGTGTTCATCTGAGGGGTTAGGTCATGTCATATGTTTATAGAGCCGGTCGATACGGACGCGGCGATACCTAATATGTATACTTTTTTTTCCCTATTTTTTTCTAACTTTATTTGGGGAAAATTACGTTTTTGTTTATTTTTACTTGAAACTTACATTTTTTTGGGGGGGGGAAACTTTATTTTTTCAACTTTATTTTTACTTTATTTTTTGTCCCACTTTGGGACTTCAGCTTTTGGGGGTCTAATCCCTTTTACAATGCATTCCAATACTTCTGTATTGGAATGCATTGGCTGTATGAGTAATACTGTGTGTATTACTCATACAGCTTCCGGCCTGTGGGATCCAGGGGTCTGGATCTCACAGGCTCGTCACCGTAAGGCAGCGCGATGCCTTCCTTAGACATCGCGCTGCCTTCCATGCCATCGGGTCCCCCCTACAGCCGCATGGGGACCCGATGGCACCGCCGCCCGCTGCCCGCCGGATAAGGTAAAAGCTGCAAACCGCAGGTCTGAATTGACCTGCGGTTTGCAGCGATCGCCGACACGGGGGGGGGTCACGGGAAAGCCCCCCCCCCCCCCCGGGGCGTTGTGACAGGATGCCCGCTGAATGATTTCAGCGGACATCCTGTTGCGATTAACCCGCGCCGCAATCGCGATTTAAAGTTAGGACGTACCGGTACGCCCTGAGTCCTTAAGGACTCGGGAAACAGGGCGTACCGGTACGTCCTAAGTCCTTAAGGGTCCATTCACACGTCCATAGAATGTGTCCGCACCCGTTCCGCAATTATCTGGAACGGGTGCGGACTCATTCATTCTCTATGGGGCAAGAATGGATGCGGACAGCACACAGTGTGCTGTCTACATCCGCATTTCCGGAGTGCGGCCCCGAACCTCCGGTCCGCGGCTCCAGAAAAAATAGAACATGTCCTATTCTTGTCCGCAATTGCAGACAAGAATAGGCAGTTCTATGGGGGTGTCGGCCGGGTGTATTGCGGATCCGCAATACACTATGGACGTGTGAATGGACCCTTAAACTGA
Source organism: Bufo bufo (assembly GCF_905171765.1). Classification (NCBI taxonomy): domain Eukaryota; kingdom Metazoa; phylum Chordata; class Amphibia; order Anura; family Bufonidae; genus Bufo; species Bufo bufo. Next base: position 318,903,979 of record NC_053394.1, read on the forward strand.
GCAGGACTACTTTGCTCCAGTGACATTATGAGGTGAGGTGGACCTGATGGTTGTGCTGGATTTGAAAAACATATCTTCTTTTTTCCAAAAACACTGCAACAACTGCCCATAGGTTGTGTGTGGTACGGCAGCTCAGCCCTGTTTATATCAATGCAAAATAATGGACAGGTGTGCTGATGTTTCTGGATAAAAACAGTCATATTCCTCTAACCCTGAACAACTGTTGTCAGCAGGATTGACGCATACTGCCTGGTAGGGTTGGTCCTGCTGATTAGAATGATACCTGTATGGTGAAAATTAGTTGCAGCTTTCCCAAGAAAGAAGACTTTTTGTTATGCAAATGAGGGCTTAAACGCACAGTGGGGCGGGGGCTAGCACCTCAGATTTCCTGAGCTGGCCACACCTCTCAGGGCACTGATGCCGTCATTTTCAGGAAGAATCTGAGTATTTTTTCTTAGGAACGCCACAACTGATTTCTACAAGACAGGTATCATTTCAATCAGCACAGTCAACCCTACCAAACAGAATGAAGTTTAATAGGGTTGATCTTGTGCCCTTTAAGTGTCCACTAAACATAGAACCTACCACAATTACAACTATTAATCTGACATTTTCGGATTAGGGCAAATCCACATTAGAACACAATTCTACTTACCTTTTTTAATACACTGTCTAACGTTTCTGGACGGCTGATATCAAAACAAATGAGTACAGCATCAGATTCTGGGTATGCCAGAGGACGGACATTGTCATAATACGCTGAGCCTGCAAATGGAGAAACACATTAGCCAATTCCATTCAATGTCTCTATATCTTATCCTAGAGCTAAGAGAGATTAGTAAATGTCCTCCTATCACTTACACACTATATTACAGCAATAAAACGTTCAGGAGAAAATACATTAAGGTCTTGTACTTATGGTTAGAAAGAAAAGCGATATTAGAAGTTGTCCAGCACATCATGCCCATGGTCTTTTCTGGCGTGCGGCAGATAATTAGATTTTACAGAACCTTTTGGCCTTTTGAAAGCAACCATCTTGCGGTATTATTCACCGCACCTCCCTGCTCCACAGCTTTCACAATGGGAAAGACACCCAATGTATATGCAGAACACGTGAACTGAACAAAGCTCAATATCGAAAAGTGACAGCCTCTAGGTTACTCCTCAAGTCTGTCTTTTCCCAGAAACAATGCCACCCTTGTCCATGGGTTGTGTTTGGTACTTCAGTTTATCCTCATTAAGTGAAGCTACAATACCGGACAAAGCCAGGGACGAGAGTGGCCCTATTTCTGGAAAAGAGCACACCCTTTTTTTTTCCTAATTCTGAACTGAAAATGTTCATTAGGAGCCTACAAATTCCTCCATTTTGGATACATTCTGGTGACCACGAGTACAACTATTGCTAATACAAAGCAGAAAGTAAATGTAAACCCTGGACAACCATTAAAACAACCCAATGCACCAAAAGAGAATATATTCCCTTACAGACTATAGACTACTGTCAGTGATGACCTATAGTCAGGTGGCAGGAACGCGGGTCAGGCATGAAGAATCGTAGATGCGCTGTTGAACTGGAGAATCTCTAATGCTCTGCTTTCCTCTGCATATCTGTAAATGATTCCTCTTTATATCAGGGCAATTTGCAATACGTGAAAAAACACCAAGAAGACGTGAAACAGAAAGGAAACATAAGTAGAATGAATGTGAGCCGAGATGCAGCTTGTGATTTAAGATGGATTTACACAAGCCTTTTATCGTTCCTACAAACGCTTGTTCCCGATAATTTGCCCAACTAAAGGTGCCGCAGATCACCGGATGAACGAGCAAAACACTCGTTCACCCGGTGAAATGATTGGAGGTGCGGACGGCGCTTCCTTCCTGACAATCAGCTGCTCCTCGGATGGTGTAAATGAGCCTTTGCACACAGGCTGTGAAAACATGACAGTCTTTGAGCAACCGTTCATGTGTGATAAGTGTTACAACGGCACAAGACATCTAGAGTAAGCCCTTGAGGAGCCGGAGAGGCGAATGAGAGTGGCTCTGACTATAGGATGTGTCACAGTGATTTCCCTCAGGCCGTTGCTCCCGAGCCAATGCAGTAAGAGGAGGGTACATCCTTTCCCTGGGGGCACTCCTTGTTGTTGGTGCTCTTGTCTGATGATAGTTTAGGGTGCCCTTGTGTTAGTGGTTGTTTGAATGTCTGGCAGGAGGTGTAGTGATAAAATGGCCAGCGTATGGTGTGGTAGGAGTCAGGAAACCAGGCCAGAGGTAGAAGAATAAACAATAGTGGTAGGTTGTGGTGGCTCACTAACAAGTAGTTAAGGTATGGTGCTGCAAGCTCATATAGAGGGAATCACCCCACCCTCTCTTAAAAGGCAAATGTAGTAATAGGAAAATGAGCGAGCACTCATACACTTGGCAACCAGATTGACATGTGCAGAAAATATTTATTAAATCCCCATAAAATACAGGTAATAAAATTTATAAGAACAATGTAGCAATAATATACAACATTACAGTCACATATATTGTGGTAGATATGATCGATACTATATTCAATAAAAATATTCGATAAATTGAATGGTAGAAAATTCAATGTTGAAATATTCAATAGAATATTCGATACCACTCAATAGTGTCGAGAAATTCAATAATATATATCACACCAAAAAAACTTCAAGTAGATGCTGTTATTTGGGAAGGAGGAGGTATTATCTTCTAGCGCTCTATCCCAATTTGGAAAACTGAATGTCACTGAAAATGTTGTAGGTGTATTCACTGGGAGCTCAATATGTTCATAAAGTGTCCACAGGAATCCTGATAATGTGAAAAGTCTCTTATAGCATATAGCAGAAGAATAAACGTCTCTTCTTACTTGCAAAATAGTTGTTGTACATCCAGCAATAATCTGTACATAGTGTAAATCCTTTTCCTAAATGATGTCTGGTATGTAGTCTGCCAAAGTGACAAATAATGACACTTTTGGTTTGCTATGTTGCACTCTCTGTAGAATCTATGGCTAGCAACTGTAATCTGGCAATTATGGCTGTAGTTTCCACTGCGGGGGACAGGTCTTAGAGGCATGTCTGGCCAGAAGGTGGCTAATTGCGATGGGTGTCTGGAATCCCTCATAACTGTAATCCCTCACAGGCAGCAGAGCTTGGTTAGCTGTAGTCGCAGAATGTCTGCCTCCATGAATTGAACACTACTGCTTTCATGAAAACCCAATAAATGACCCCATGAAAATGGCCAGGCTGCCCCCACGCAACCTGCCAAGCTTCCCCCATGAAATCTGCAGGACTTACCCCATATCCCATAAATAGTGCCAGAATGACCCCATCAATAATTCTGAACAGCCCCAATGAATAGTGCCAGGGTGCCCAGTTGCTCTCACGTCATTTCCTCTCCTGCAACTGATCTCTGATAGGACTGGCTACATGAAGTAAGTACATCAAAAGGGATATGCACTATACCCCAATTACAAGTCCCATAAAAGTGGCATAGGTGACCATACATATTAGCTAGAAATAGGTTGATGGTGGAACCACCATTGAAAGTGTGATCATTTGGTAACTTATCATTTCATTGACATGGCCATACACATTTAAATTTAATTCCAATATCCAAGGCATGACACTGTTGCCCTCTGTCTAACCCAGTCTCTGGTTTTGACTCTACTTCTGAGATCATGGGCCTGCCCGTCCTTTTCCCATATAGATCAGGTTTTAAAACATATTTGCATAGATGATTAGTAGATCTTTACCTCCTCCTGTAATACTCTCTGCTGTTACGTATGATCTAATTATTACCTCTCGTCACATAATACACTCTGGAGACATCATACTCGAGTAAGATTAAAGATGAGGTCCTCTAACCATAAGTGAATGACCCTTTAACTGATCACAGATGGAAATCTTCCCCTCCCTTAAACAAGCTTTCATATTTCTGCTATAAACAATCTAATCTAGAAAAATTGCTAAACATATGGACTTGATTTAGTGCTGCAGACATGACGATTACCCATTGCTAGGACCATTAATGGTAACCATTGTGCAACCATGTAGTAAAAGGGAAGGGAAAGTTCTGCAAGGTATCCAGTTCTTTGTGCCATGTGTCCCTTCCTATCGAGCTTCATCTTGCCCAATTCTTTGTGACATATGATAGAAAACACTGAGCCGACACTTTTCATAACTGGAATTTGGCTGGGAGCACAAATCTCCTAAAGCGAGAAATAGTTTTTGGTGCATCAAAGCATACCTGTGACATATACACACAGACCTCACCTTGTGTAATCACTGAAAAGTCAACCCGAGCCGAGCAATCAGGTCCGACCAGATAGCAGCCTGCAGGGAGGTTACACACCAACTTCTCATGCTGCAGACGTACATAGCAACATAATACATTAGACATAACACATGTCAAATCTAATCTCAAAGTGAAGGTAGCCTGGATCAACCCACTTCATTGGAAGAGCGACACCTGGTCTGTCCCTTCTTCTCTACGAGCATGTCATTAAAGGACCTGCAAATAGAAGTTCTTTGAGTTGTCCTCTTCTGTCAAGATCTATTCAGGTTCATACACCAGTCACCAGTAAAAAGTCCGCCACAGTAGTATGCTGAAACTTTATTAAAGAGCTTGTCCTATGACAACTTATCCGCCAAAGGTCCCTATGAATGGACAAATACTCTGCTGGTAAATGAGCTTCAATCAATGATAACTAGTAGGAATCATAGAAGAACAGATGCCACAGAATAGTTCTATTATGGAGAATACAGTTATTCGCTTAATCAGACATGTCAGGAGGGATGCCAGGTCCTATTTAAAGTTCACACTACAGATGAAAACCCCACAATGGACCCTTCGTTCCAAGGGCCTCAAACGCTACCTCTAAGTTATGGGCTCCTTTGGTAAGACATATGCAGAGATGAGCGAATTGATTTGTAAAAATCGATTTGTCTCATTAACCAGAGTTTTACATCTGCGAGCCTGAGGACGCTCCCCCTGCGGCTCGATTGACAAGGCCAGACATCTAGGCCAGCATTGACAAGCTTGAGCTTATGGCGCTGCTCCATGTAGCCTTGGCCATCACAATCATGTGCCTGCAGCGAAAGCGCAGAGACTTTGCATCCGTTTCCGGAGCAGCAACTGTTCATGTACCGCTACCCAGAAAAGTAGCGGAACATGCAGTAGCGGAAGCAGAGTCACTGCACTTCTGAGTAGTGGAGCATGAACAGTCGCTGCTCCAGAAGCGGAAGCAAAGTCCCTGCGCTTGCGCAGCAGACACATGATTAGCATGGCCAAGCTGAGATGTCCGACCATATGAATCAAGCGGCAGGGGGAGCGTCCTCAGCCACGGGGACACCCTCTCGGAGATGTAGAACTGTGCTTCATGAGACGAATCGATTCGCTCATCGCCAGACGCATGTATTGCAGCGCTGGAGGATGATGGAAAGTTTTAATTTAAGTTCATGCAATGGTTGCAGTGCAAAACACCAAATCCGCAGGACCGAAGGTTATTCGTAATATATCCGTACAACATGTCCTGAGCGTTTTGTAAATGACTCCAGTGAAGATCTAATCACTTTCTTTCACACTGTTTACTTCATCTGTTCCGTGCCGTCCGGCCGTCGGTCATCGCCATAAATTTATATGGAGAGATTATTACGTTGTAAACTTGCATGCGCAAGGTCCCTCATTACCTCTCGCTGTGCCCGTGAAATATAATCATAAATACAGGAGCATAAAAGTAATAACTGCTGTCACCTGAAGCATGGCGGCCATTTTGAGATGATAAGAACAAGTGTTTTACAAGGTACGTTACAGGGTTAATGGTCTGGAAAGTCACATCTGCCTCTTTCCTAAAGCCATAAGCACAATGATTGCTAGCCTGGAGAGGAGAGACAAGGCGCTAAATTATGTATGACCCCACATCCGGGCAGGGAAGGGCGCTCCTCACAGCAGGTGACAGCTGCTGCATGACACTAAGTGGCAAAGTGATTCTCCCAGTCAACAGACACGCATGTTTAGTAAGGAGGAAAATGGAGGTAAAGGTCAAGGACTGAATGATAAAAAGGGTTCTGACAAATAGGTAAGCATGTAATGAAGCGCAGGAAAAATGCTTACGTTAAAACGCAAAGTTATAATAAAGCGAATGTCGCGTGTGTCTGGGGGGGGGCTGCACGACAACCAATATCATCACCGGCATCCAGCCATGACATCACACTACTGTACATGGCGATAAAACTGCACTACTGACAATATAACAGTGGTTAGTTTACTACAAAGCGCTCAACCTGGATCTAGATATCACCACAGGACCCACCATTATAGTCAGATGGGAACCACATCTTCTAAGGACGGACCCTTCGTATCCCCCATTACACCGCTGCTGGCAGCCGCTGAAGGAATAATTAGCTGCGGAGCAGAGTGTGACAGCATGAGGTGTGTGAAACTCCGCAGCGTCTGAAGAAATTCATTAACTCCTCTGCTACCAGACTGACACAGGAATGCAAACTGAATGACAGGAGAGCCTCCCCATTAATCATTTCTTCTTCTTTAGGCTTCAGGCACACGGCTGTGTCCGTATTTTGGTCTGAAAATCAAGGGTCCGCACAATACCGACACCATCTGTGTGCACTGCGCCATGGAAATGTGTGGACCAGAAGAATAGGACAAGTTCTATCATGTGCGGAATGGACACACGGATCCAGAAAAAACACGGACCCACAGAAAGAAACTGACAGAAAACGCAGATGAGGCCTTACAATGAATGATACTTGGTACAACCATACTCTTACTGCCCCAGCTTGGCCCACTTCTGTCATGGGCTCCTTCCTCCTCCAAGGCTGCACACAACATACAACACAGGTACCGTCCACAGAAATGGTCATATATAGAGTAAACTGTAAAATGATATTGAAAAGCGACTCCACAGCTTTGGTAAAGGATGTGCCATATATAATACCTGTATGTCTTATGTGGCGGAGGAGTCTTTCGGCCCCCTCAGGCACCAGGGTTTGGTAGACTAGTACTTCTGCAGCCCATATAGGTACACCGCTGTGTATGTAAGGGAACATGGGCCTAAGGTACAGTTATGTGAGTGAGCCCTTAAAGGGACACTTCCATCACATTTTCTGAACTACAGTATTAACAGCCTATATGTGACTGTATTCCATGTATTCCACTTCCTGTCTTGTCTCTTTAACTTCCTGTTTGTTTGGTCTTTTAGCATGGCAAACAGTCTCAGTCAGACCATTCACTGCGGGGATGAATGACTCAATTAGAGCATGAAATATTACAATAATTAATACAATGTTCTTCTGTGGGCATCTTTATCTAGACCTATTAATAGAGCGGGCATACTGTTACCACAATTCTACACCCACTGTGAATAATGAGGATTACCATTAGGATAGCATATTCCCCTCACAGCAGCAGTAATCTAACAATGGATGATTACCTATCTATACACGAGGTCTTATCATTTGTGCTGACTGCTACCGAAGGACAATATTTTGCACATACCATTATTTTCAATGATATAGTACTGCTGAAATAAGGAAAAAAAAGCCTTTTTTAAGAAGGGGTTTCTATAAATATTAAGTCTAAAACAAAGAACCCTTTGTGATGGAACTGTATAGCCACACCTAAAGAGAACAGAAGTAATATATGGAGTGAGGCAATTATGCCGCCCGAAGCCTGAGGCTTTCCCACAGATCTTTTAAAGATTTGATCTCTGATTTCAGTCTGAAAGATCTACTTCCTCAGCGTCACAGACACAACCGTTTAGTGCATATAAACAAATGAGACCTAAGAACTATACAACTTTATTTACTGCATGGTACAGAGGCAAACCTCCAGCAGTAGAAAAAGCTGTGCCATGTGAATGGGGTCCTTTTTAGAAGATTTTCAATGTGGAATCCACAACAAATCTTCCAGGTCTAAACTCAAGATTGGACAATCTTATCCACTGGCACTGGGGGGAATCCAGTCGGCCATGTTGAATTTTAATCACGCACAATCATTTGTTCCAATCCAAGTGTTCACTTCTCCTGTAGCACCACCATAGGGGGAAATTAGCCTTAGACCTGTATTAGACCTGCAGATCAGAATTTTGTTTGTCGGGTAGGAAGCTTTCCTTGCCGGCAATTGCCTGCTCGTCAGTGAAGGAGATCGCTGCTATTACATGCAGTGATCTCCTCCACAGTATGGAAAGGAGCGATCGCTAATGTCATCGCTTGTCACCATACTGAATCATTGTTTGCCGTCAGCAAAGCGTGACTAGACAGCACAAACAATGATTCATCGGGTAATCGGCAGCACCTTTACACAGGCAGATCATCACTAACAGGAGTTCTCACCAACACTCGTTAGTGATGATCTGCCCGACTATCTGCAGGTCTAATAAAGCCCTTGCACTACAGAAATTCATGTTTTGTCTGTATAAGGCTCAGATGTATCTTCTAGGCCCTCCTTTCCTAGAAATGGTCCTGAACAGGGGATCCCCTTCACTAAAGGTCCTTTTACAGGGGCTGATTATCGGCCAATAAACAAGTGTCAATCAATGATGTAGCATGTTCAATGGCACTCATTCAGTACATTACCTTACTCTGGGGGGACAAACAATCGTTAATATGATCATTCATGCCCATTCAGTTTGCATCTGTCGCCAGTATATCATGTTTACACAGGGAGATTCTGACAACAAACAAATGCCGTATTTTTTCCCTATAAGAGGCACCGAGGTTTTAGTAGAGGAAAATAATTTTAACAAAAATATTTTTCATCAGACCTCAGCTCATATCCCCAATCAGACCTCCAATGTTAATCAGACCCAAATTAGACCTCAGATCGGACTCCCAATGTTATTAAGACCCCTATTCAGACACTCAGATCAGACCCTCAATGTTAAGACTCTACTCCGACCTCAGATCAGACCCTCATTTTAATAAGACCCCTAGTCAGACACTAAGATCAGACCTCCAATGGTAAGACCCCCATTCAGATCTTAGATCAGACTGACACGTTAATAAGACCCCTTTTCAGACTTCAGATCAGACTTAAACAATAAATCAACTTACTTCTCCTGGTCCGGCCGCTGCTCCAGAGATCAAGCTACTGCTCTTCCGGTTCTTCCTGCCACACGCTGTGCTGTGACCTGACGCGCACAGCGTGAGGTCACAGCGGGCCGGCGTCCTCACACTGTGCACAGTTACAGCACAGCAAACGGTGGAGTACCAGGAAGCAGTGAGTACTGAGCTCGGGGAGCGCTGCATTCACAGCTTCCCGATCCTCCTGTACTAATGAGAGCTGCCATTAGTATTCGCCCCATAAGACGCACTTACATTTCCCCCCCCCACACACACACACACTTTGAGGGGGAAAAAGTGTGGCTTATAGGACAAAAAATGAGGTATTTTTATGCTTGCATAAAAGATGGTCGAGTTTGCTCATTTGTCTGAGCAACGCTCAGGAACCAACTTGCAGAGGAACATTCATTTGCCCGATTATCGATTCATGTAAAAGGGCTTTATGTCAGAATTTCCCATACAGTATTTGAAGAGGTTTTCGAGGAGTTTGACAATGATGATCCTCAGGTCATAGGATTGGTCTTCGATATCTGATTGGTGAGGGTCCAACTTCTAGCACCCCTGCTGTACAGCTGTTTGGAGAGGCCACATCCTCTTCCTAGGTCATGTGACATCACGTTTGTTGGTCACAAGAACTATCTGCAGCTCAGTCCCATTCAGGTGAATCGGCCTGGGCTGCAATACTAAGCACAACCTCTCTACAAATGTATGGCATTGTGCTCGGTATGCTTTGAGGAGACCACTTTGCTCTCCAGAGCGTGTGACCTCTTTAAGCACCTGATTGGTGGGGTGCATGTAATCAGACCCCCAACCAATCAGATATCAATAACCTATCCTAAGATCTAAGGATCATCACTGTCAAACTCCCGGAAAACACCTTCACATACTGTATCGGGAATTCTGACATAAGGTACTTTTACATGAGGTGATATTCAGTCAAATGAATGTTCTTCTGCAAGTTTGTTCTTGATCATTGCACAGATAATGATGACCTATTCAATATCGAACTGCAGGAAAACCCCTTTAAAAATGGGTAGTCTAAACCAGACATCCTCTTTAAATAAAAGAACAGTCAAGACGACTTATATCTAACATTTTAGAGTTGATGTTCTTGCTTCAGGTTAGCAACCTCTATCAAGTTAAGCTGCGGATGTTCCCGGCTTGATGCCAGCTTCCAAACGTGCCCCTTCTGTTTGCTTTGCATCTCAGTTGACTCCTTACGTAACATACCCACACAACCTTAGTGATTTACAATCCCTGTGCATACAGCAAGCTGAAAACCATCTGCCAGAAAGGACTTACTCCATATACTGTCGATACATAACTGCTGTGATGTAGACACTGTATCTGGTCCAAGGTTTGGGAGCAATCATTACGTAACACTGCGAACACTTACCTTAGCATCTATTGTATCACATTCCAGACAACTCCCAGGAGCACCACTGAAGTGACAATTCTGGCAGCCTTGTCTGGCTCTGGCAATGTCCATCACAGCCATGGGAAAGGCTTCACAAAGCTGCAATGAGCCTATTGAAGTTTCCCACAAAGCATGAGAACATATTGCCAGTGCTTTTTCGATATGGCCTTGGGGAAGACAAGCAGATGCAAATATGTGGTGCAACTCACTGTAATTACAGGAAGGGGCTTCCCTCTAAAATCCAGTTAACATTTACATAAAGCAAAGTGAATTATACAATCACCTTTTACAGGCTGCAATCTACAGAGGGTACATCTACAGTTGCAAGAAAAAGTATGTGAACCCTTTGGAATTATATGGATTTCTGCACAAATTGGTCATAAATTGTGATATGATCTTCATCTAAGTCACAACAATAGACAATCACAGTCTTCTTAAACTAATAACACAAAAAGAATTAAATGTTACCATGTTTTTATTGAACACACCATGTAAACATTCACAGTGTAGGTGGAAAAAGTATGTGAACCCCTAGACTAATGACATCTCCAAGAGCTAATTGGAGTGAGGTGTCAGCCAACTGGAGTCTAATCAATGAGATGAGATTGGAGGTGTTGGTTACAGCTGCCCTTCCCTATAAAAAACACACACCAGTTCTGGGTTTGCTTTTCACGAGAAGCATTTCCTGATGTTAATGATACCTCAGACAAAAGAGCTCTCAGAAGACCTACTATTAAGAATTCTTGACTTGCATAAAGCTGTAAAGGGTTATAAAAGTATCTCCAAAAGCCTTGCTGTTCATCAGTCGACGGTAAGACAAATTGTCTATAAATGGAGAAAGTTCAGCACTGCTGCTACTCTCTCTAGGAGTGGCTGTCCTATAAAGATGACTGCAAGAGCACAGCGCAGACTGCTCAATGAGGTGAAGAAGAATCCTAGAATGTCAGCTAAAGACTTACAAAAGTCTCTGGCATATGCTAACATCCCTATTAGAGAATCTACGATACGTAAAATACTAAACAAGAATGGATTTCATGGTAGAATACCATAGAGGAAGCCACTGCTGTCCAAAAAAAACATTGCTGCACGTTTACAGTTTGCACAAGAGCACCTGGATGTTCCACAGTAGTACTGGCAAAATATTCTGTAGACAGATGAAACCAAAGTTGAGTTTTCTGGAAGAAACACACAACACTATGTGTGGAGAAAAAGAGGCACAGCACACCAACATCAAAACCTCATCCCAACTGTGAAGTATGGTGGTGGGAGCATCATGGTTTGAGGCTGCTTTGCTGCGTCAGGGCCTGGACGGATTGCTATCATCGAAAGAAAAATGAATTCTCAAGTTTATCAAGACATTTTGCAGGAAAACTTAAGGCCATCTGTCCACCAGCTGAAGCTCAACAGAAGATGGATGTTGCACCAGGACAACGACCCAAAGCATAGAAATAAATCAACAACACAATGGCTTAAACAGAAGAAAATACACCTTCTGGAGTGGCCCAGTCAGAGTCCTGACCTCAACCCGATTGAGATGTTGTGGCATGACCTCAAGAAAGCGATTCACACCAGACATCCCAAGAATATTGCTGAACTGAAACAGTTCTGTAAAGAGGAATGGTCAGGAATTACTCCTGACCGTTGTGCACGTCTGATCTGCAACTACAAGAAAACGTTTGGTTGAAGTTATTACTGCCAAAGAAGGTTCAACCAGTTATTAAATCCAAGGGTTCACATACTTTTTCCACCTGCACTGTGAATGTTTACATGGTGTGTTCAATAAAAACATGGTAACATTTAATTATTTGTGTGTTATTAGTTTAAGCAGACTGTGATTGTCTATTGTTGTGACTTAGATGAAGATCAGATCACATTTTATGACCAATTTGTGCAGAAATCCATATCATTCCAAAGGGTTCACATACTTTTTCTTGCAACTGTATGTGACATAAAATACCTGTGTCAAAAAAAAAAAGTACCTTTGTTAGCGAAACAGAAAATTTACATTTGAAAGCTTTCAGGGCTCAGATGCTGATAAAGGGAAATCTATTCCCGAAAGCTAGCATATATCATTTCTCTGATCAGCCAACAAAAGTACCGCTTGCTAGGAAAGTCTTGGGCCATGTTCACACCTGCCGCACTTTGAAAGCTATATACTCGACCACGGTTTAGTCCCACTGAATGGAGCTAAACCACGAATGGTCCGCCACCATGGCTTCCAGTGGCATCCATCCGGACACGGCGCCAAGAAAAGACATGTCCTTTCTTGGTGTGCATGCAGCCTTAAACCACCGGCCACGTGAACAGCAGAGTGACATCCCACTGAAAACAATAGGAGGTGGATACCATGGGGCCTCCACCAGAATTTTGGAGCAGAACATCATACCAAAATTCCAGGGGCAAAAGATGCAGTGTGAACATACCCTAAAGTTGCCCGAACACATACCAGGTTGATTTGTTCGCAATGGCTGATGGCAGACTGACCAAAATCTTATCTCTTATGCCTTATTCACACAGTCAGTGTTCGGTCAGTGTTTTCCATCAGTGATTTTGAGTCAAAACCAGGTGCAGCTCTAAACACAGAACAGATGCAGATCTTTCCCTTATACCTTATGTCTGTGGAGGCTCCAATCCTGGCTATGACTCACAATAACTGATGGAAATCACTGACCAAAACACTGACATGTGAATAAGGCATTAGGTTGGATTTTTTTTAGAATACAAGTCTATGTTATAATTGGGGCAAATTCAGTCCATCACTTGCCACTTTGTGCCAACTGACCAGTTTCGTCTGGCATTTGGCTAGTGGTACAGTTCCTACGAATGATCCCATGGATGATTAATTGGCTGCATACTGCCCGATAAAAATGTGATTTACAGTACATAGCCAGCGTTAGCATTTCCATGTTTACATCATAAATGGTCAGGGACAGTTTTAATACATTAGCCCTACAGGGGTTTCCACTTGATTGAGAGATGGGCTACAGTAGTCCGGTACGGCCACTACATTTTGAATGGTCATGTGCTTCTGGCTCTGTTCTCAGTGTTAGTTCCAGCACTGGCAGGTAACAGCTGACCGATGGGGGTGCCGAGTGTCAGACACTACCAATTTGATGCAAATGACCTATCCTGAGAACACATCATCAATACCTTTAGCCTGGAAAACTCCTTTCTAAAACACACATATCAGAAGTGGTGACAGGTCCTCGTTAAATAACAAATAATTGGGCATTTTCATGTCTGAAGACTGGTCAAAGTGGGAAAATATCTATACAAAAGTTAGCAGATATCAAAAATATGGTATATCATGAAGTTAGCTGGCCTCTGGAGAAAAGCTATTGTAGGATCAACCCTATAGCAATTCCCTCTCAAGTACTTGGTCCATGTTTGTTGGCCACTAGAAAGGCTAAGCCAATTGTTGTCCAACAAAGCTTTCAATGTTTTTCAGACTTTGTGTAGATGCTAGTGAAAGCTAGAAGCATATGTAGATAAGTGACCCTCAACTACTTCTACAAGAAAATAATAATGATGACCTAGAATTCTTGGAGAAGTGATAGCCTTCAGGGCAAGAACTAGAGAAAGTTAAGTTCTGCACTAAGGAGCTTGGGATCTATACTACATTAGAACATTTCTGCTTCAGTTGAGTACTAGCAGAACCTCACCACCCAGGACCACATTAAGAGGTTAATCATTTTATATATTACCTTATTTTTACTGAAAGTGAATTGTTATTACCATTAATCCTCCAGCGCTGGTGCCTGATAACGCACTGGGAACCATTTCTGAAAAATTAATGGCCCATGTTCATAGCACTAATGCCTTATTCCTACGAAATGAAATTCGTAAGGGGTTTGTAATTTGAAAACAGTGTGAAAGCCATAAAATGATGTATTGATGGGTATATATATTATTACGAATTAGGTTTCATTTTTTTTCCTACTACTTTAATTGCTTTTATATTTATCTTGAGAGGTTATAACAGATATCCGTCCCCTGCAGCCTATTCTACAGTAGAAACAGTCGGCTACTATTAAACATGTGTCAGCCATGCAATGCCCATAGGACACTCAGCCACTGTACAGGGGTCAACGGAAGAATGGGAATTTACAGCTGCCATATAGATAATTAGCTTTATTACACTTAATATGAAGCGTGGGATGGTAGCGTCCTCTAACAATACGGAGGGGTGTTAAGAATCAGGCAGCTGTTGGATTTCAACCCTGTTGATGACTGAAAAAAAATCTTGACAAGGACACATGGCCTCCTCTATAAAGAAGCTATTACAAGTTTTATTATAGATTGTAGAGATTTAAAGAGGACCTGTCACCGCTCCTGACATGTCTGTTTTAATAGCTTCATGCATTCCCCATGTACTAACAATTCTGGAGCATCTATTCCTATGTCTGTACGTTGTCCCATACTTCTATTATTTCTACTAGAATTTATGAATAATTGCTAGCAGTCTGCAGTAAGGGTACAGAGGGGAGGTAACCAGTTGGGGGGGTGTACCTGCACAGTCTGAAAATGGCAGCACTGATTGGATAGAGTGAGTCTGTGCAGGTACACACCCCCAACTGGTTACCTCCCCTCTGTGCCCTTACTGCAGACTGCTAGCAATTCATTTCTAACTTCTAGTAGAAATAACAGAGGAATGGCACAACATACAGATGTAAAAATAGATGCTCCAGAATCGTTATTACATGAGGAATGCATGAAGCTATTAAAACACACATGTCAGGAGTAGTGAAAGGTCCTCTTTAAACCATCATGAAATTATCATCTAATTAGAACACGTCTGAACATACTGGACATGACAAGAAGTAACTTTTCTTAAAGGAAATGTGTCACCAAACTTTTTTTTCTGCCAGTTAAAACCAGGTAGCTACACATAGCCTTTTTTAAAGTTTTTATTTTCAGATTGCAATTTTTTTTAACTCTATTTTCTGAACATGATTATGGGGGAGACCATCTTGCTTGAGCTGTTCCTAACAGCATTGAGAAAGTACAAGTCAAAAGTCACAGGACACCCTTTTATTTCAGAAAGGAAAGGGAAAATGAAATCAGATTTGCAGTAAAGTGATCAGTGCAGACCAAGAAGTGGCGCCTGTTATTAGGCTTAGTGTCCAGTGGGAAAACTACAGGATTTTATGTATTTTTTTCTAAATATAGATATTGACATGGCAAATAAATAAAAAAATATGTTTAACATTAAAAACATTTATTGATATAAACAATAGGTCATTTTCTGATGACACATTTCCTTTAAAAATTGCAATGAAAAAATTAGCTCCTTACATGCACTATAATCTCTTACCAAAGCATTGAGATGCTTTGGTATTCTGTATTCTGCAGTGATTCATGTAATAAAAATTTATGTTTTCATAATGAATGTGTACCGCCTGCCGAGACACACTGATAGCAGATGAACCAGTATAAAGAGAGAAATGGCATAAGTAAGGCGAAAAATTGGGGGAAAATTCAAATTCAAACAAATTATACTCCACTTAAATCCTGGAGCTCAGACTTACTGTGTGATCAGGCTCGATAAGGCTACATTCAAATCAGCACTAACAGCAGACTACCATAGTAACCGTATACGGCTCAGGCGAAAACCACTGCCACTGCCAGATCCGCAATTACTATAGTGGGATTCGACCAGGTTCCGGAGGCTTTCAGGCATAAATGCCAGCTTCCAGCAAATACCACTGCATGCAGCTATATTTTACCAGCCAAAATCTGGCATTTATGCCAGAAAGCCGTCGGATCCCATTATGGTCAGCCGGGATCCGGTGGTGTACGGTGGTGTCTAGCTATGACGTATGTGGTAACCTCGGTAGTCTGTTCCCTGGTGCAGATTTGAGCGTAGCCTAATCTGCTGAAACAGACTACCAGATTAACTTTAGCACAGATGTTACGACTAAGGGTACCTACCCGAAACGCGTCAATGTCATGCCATGTAGGAGGTGGTTATGTCTGTAAACTTCATGTGATCAATAAAGAAGAGCTGACAGAGGAACTCCATTTGTCTCCGGGACCTTTTCTTTCATTTACCTGAGATGTCAACCTACCCTCAAACAGCCCTAGTGTTGGATTAGGATATCCCGGGTCCCTCGTGTTTTCAATAGGAGAGAGAGGAGCAATTCTACCTCTGGTGGCTAATCTCCACTGCTATTTGCCCACATGCCCATTCCTTTGTTTCCCTGACATTAACTGTCGTGGGAGAGCCAGAAGGCCTACATACACGTAAAATGGTTGGTTGGTTTCAGTCAACTTTTGTGCATAACTTGAGAGTTTGAGTTTACCAGAAGACAAATCTGGTCAACCAACCTTGCAAAGTCCCAAGGTGATCAAAAGTTGCCACCTGGTATCTTCCTGGGTTGTTGCTATGCAAGGTGACAAACTGTCACCGGGCACAAAATTAGAGCGGCTCTTCCGTTAGGGTAATCCCTTCTCAAAAAAGGGCCCCCCTCCCCAGGATGAAATGCTGATATCGTCGGTTCCGGCAGATGAGACCTCTTGCAATATCTGCTATTAACTGCAGCGAAATGGTCTGTAGCACTACACTATGTTTGTTCAAATGTGTGGGTGGCCATGTAATATAAGGTCCATGTTTGCTCCCATCAGTCATCGTGGCTAATGGGCCAGGGCGTGTAATCCATGATCATGTAGAATAATGGCCTAATGGACTCAAATATCCTTAAAGTCACCTGCATGGACATGAGTAAATAACAGGTTCACACCCTTAAATGCCTTGCAAATATTTTAGTTTACAGAACTGGCACTGTGTGAGGTGTTAGATGGCACAGACTTGGCATGTCTGTAAATGTCTAGTCACTTAACACCACTGACGTTCCTGCTGCCCGGCTCTAGTAGACACAGCAGCTGAATGCTAACACTGACCCTTTCACGGGCAACACAAGAAGAGCAGTGTGCAGACACACAACACCATCCCACTATGAATTATATATGACTGCGTGTGACTGGGGGAAATTGTCTAGCTGGAATGTGCCAGGGTGCCTTGTGCCTGCATGTGTCTTCTACCACCGTGGGTAGATTTCTGCTACTGTGCCTGCACCCTTGTTTTTAGTTTTTATAGGAAAAAAAGGTCCATCGCAAGAATCGTCCTTATCTTTACGTCTATGGGTAAGACTACACAAATGCTAAGATTTTTGTACGGCCTTCCCCGCGCACTGCTAATATTAACATGTCAAAAGAGAACCCCACAAGAAGAGAACCCCTATGAAGTGTGTTTCCATTTCTTCAGCACCGAACAAGCGCCAGAGCCAGGTAGCCAACGTGCCATTCACTTATCCATTCAGGTGGCCATATACTCTAGGAAGAACTTGACTGATCTTACCGATTTCTGAAGGACTTGCCAACTGTGTAATGTGTATGGGAAGATGTCAGGGAAGAGGAGGATCAAGCATGTTGGACTCAACATGCCCAATCCTTTTCCCTGCAGGAGATAAGCCACTGGTCATTTCCATGGTTATGGACCACCCTGCAAGCCATCCGTGGTGGTTGTCCTTGCACACTACAGGAAAAAGCACTGGGCTATGTGAGTTCTCATGGTCCCGGCCACCAGAGAGGCCAGTGCTTTTTCCTATAGTATGCAAGCACGAGCACCACGGATGGATTGCAGGGTGGTCTTAAACATGGAAATGAGCAGTGTATAATTTGATGGAAAAATGAATGCAGACAGCAAAGGAAGCAATATGGACAATCCCAATATATTAGTAAGTGGCTTGTATTAACTTGCTGAATTGACACAACCCCTTTAATTCTCCTTTGCCTATTGAAATAAACATGCATCTTCATCCAAGCCGAGTGTATATACACTGCTCAAAAAAATAAAGGGAACACAAAAATAACACATCCTAGATCTGAATTAATTAAATATTCTTCTGAAATACTTTGTTCTTTACATAGTTGAATGTGCTGACAACAAAATCACACAAAAATAAAAAAATGGAAATCAAATTTTTCAACCCATGGAGGTCTGGATTTGGAGTCACCCTCAAAATTAAAGTGGAAAAACACACTACAGGCTGATCCAACTTTGATGTAATGTCCTTAAAACAAGTCAAAATGAGGCTCAGTAGTGTGTGTGGCCTCCACGTGCCTGTATGACCTCCCTACAACGCCTGTGCATGCTCCTGATGAGGTGGCGGACGGTCTCCTGAGGGATCTCTTACCAGACCTGGACTAAAGCATCTGCCAACTCCTGGACAGTCTGTGGTGCAACGTGACGTTGGTGGATAGAGCGAGACATAATGTCCCAGATGTGCTCAATTGGATTCAGGTCTAGAGAACGGGCGGGCCAGTCCATAGCATCAATGCCTTTGTCTTGCAAGAACTGCTGACACACTCCAGCCACATGAGGTCTAGCATTGTCTTGCATTAGGAGGAACCCAGGGCCAACCGCACCAGCATATGGTCTCACAAGGGGTCTGAGGATCTCATCTCGGTACCTAATGGCAGTCAGGCTACCTCTGGCGAGCACATGGAGGGCTGTGCGGCCCTCCAAAGAAATGCCACCCCACACCATTACTGACCCAATGCCAAACCGGTCATGCTGGAGGATGTTGCAGGCAGCAGAACGTTCTCCACGGCGTCTCCAGACTCTGTCACGTCTGTCACATGTGCTCAGTGTGAACCTGCTTTCATCTGTGAAGAGCACAGGGCGTCATTGGCGAATTTGCCAATATTGGTGTTCTCTGGAAAATGCCAAACGTCCTGCACGGTGTTGGGCTGTAAGCACAACCCCCACCTGTGGACGTCGGGCCCTCATATCACCCTCATGGAGTCTGTTTCTGACCGTTTGAGCAGACACATGCACATTTGTAGCCTGCTGGAGGTCATTTTGCAGGGCTCTGGCAGTGCTCCTCCTGTTCCTCCTTGCACAAAGGCGGAGGTAGCGGTCCTGCTGCTGGGTTGTTGCCCTCCTACGACCTCCTCCACGTCTCCTGATGTACTGGCCTGTCTCCTGGTAGCGCCTCCATGCTCTGGACACTACGCTGACCGACACAGCAAACCTTCTTGTCACAGCTCGCATTGATGTGCCATCCTGGATAAGCTGCACTACCTGAGCCACTTGTGTGGGTTGTAGACTCCGTCTCATGCTACCACTAGAGTGAAAGCACCGCCAGCATTCAAAAGTGACCAAAACATCAGCCAGGAAGCATAGGAACTGAGAAGTGATCTGTGGTCACCACCTGCAGAACCACTCCTTTATTGGGGGTGTCTTGCTAATTGCCTATAATTTCCACCTGTTGTCTATCCCATTTGCACAACAGCATGTGAAATTGATTGTCACTCAGTGTTGCTTCCTAAGTGGACAGTTTGATTTCACAGAAGTGTGATTGACTTGGAGTTACATTGTGTTGTTTAAGTGTTCCCTTTATTTTTTTGAGCAGTGTATTTATGGGGGAGTTGCAAGAAATACCTGTCGGTCGACAGTTAGTCATGGACATAACATAAGAAGACCTATGATGCCATATATATTCCCGCTGTAGACTGCAGTATGTAAATGTTATAAGGTGCTCACTTCCACTGTTTGTGCTCAGGAGCTGACGCCACAGGAGACACACGCTGGCGCACACGTATATGCATCACTGTCAACATTTGAAAGTCACTTCTTGAAGACTTTCCATAAGCAAACAGAGGCCGAGACATATCTGTCAATGCAGATATGGAAAGAAAAACATTTATTACAGACTACAGCTCTCTCGAAAAGACAAGCTTTCTCCATATACCGATGCCCACAGAAGAAACATTTCTTTCCTTTCTTTCACCGATTCCTTTCTTATAATTCACATGTAACTCGTCACATAGTCCATAAATCCATCCATCCTAAATTACGGTAGATCATATGTTAACATACACCATGACCTGACTCAAAATACATACTAAACACTTACAATTAGGGATGAGCAAACTCGCTGTTTTCAAGTTCGGGTTTTGTGGGAGTTCAGTTATGGATTCTGCGATAATGTAATCCATAATGGAATTCCCACAGAACCCGAACTTGAAAACAGCGAGTTCTCTCATCCCTACTAATAATGTTTTATGTATTCTGATTTTACAAAAATAAACAGAAGGTTTTTACGACACATTTCAATCAATCTGTACAGGCCTGTAACCTATTAAAGGGGGTTCTCCGGTAACTTAAACGTTTGTTAATGCTCCGAATACTTGGACCTGGACTGGTATAACTGGTATGAACAGTATTTTGTCCATCCCCGGCCTATAGGGAAATGATTTGAGATTAAAGGAAGTGGGCAGTGGGTAAATAGTAATGGTCAATCCTCAGGACAGGTCATCAATATCAGTGGCTCATGTAGCCTTAGATCTCCTCCCCTATTGTGTTAAGATGGCTGGACCATTGTACAAAACAAGCACTTCTACCTTTTGTCTCACCTCCATCTCCTCTTAGATTGTAAGCTCTTGTGAGCAGGGCCTTCATTCCTCTTGTCTTAATTGTTGACTTGTTTGCTGCTATGTTATTTATGACTCTGTTTGTACTTGAACTCCCTGACCTGTAAAGCGCTGCAGAATATGTTGGTGCTATATAAATAAAGATTATTATTATTATTGTTGGGGGTCCAACACCCGACACCCCTGACGATCAGCTGTTTGAAGTGGAGACTGCTCTTGTGTGAGCAATGCTTCCTCCTTAGGATTACCTGAGCGTTGTCTCACTTGTAGACGTGGCGCTAAATAATTACAGCTGCTCGTCCCTCTTCAAGTAGCCGATAGTGGGGGTGACAGGTGTCAGGCCTCCGCCGATCTAATACTGATGACCTATCATCAGGATTCACCCACTGCGCAACTCCGTTAGCCTAATGGGCTATTCACGCTGAATTTTTTTGTTGAATTTCGTGTGGACTCCATGTCAAAAACTGGTGGGCAGCCATGCAGAAACCACCTCCCATTGTTTGCAATCAGAGACCATGCTGCCAATCATGTGGCAATGGTTTACTGCCACAACCACACCAAGAATGTAGAGTATATGTCCTTTTTTGGTGCAGTCATGTCAAGAAGCCATGGTCTCCTATGCAAAATGATGGGAGGTACCCCGTTGCTTTTGGCGCAGAATCAGCGCTAAGTTCAGCTACCGAAAAATTCTGTGTCAACAGCCCCTAAGATAGTACCACTCATCTCCAGTGGTCCTGTTCGCTATCTGTGTAATACACATCATGTTGACAAAAGCAAAGTACCTCCAAACCAACTTACCACCTAACTGCAATGTACGGGCCTTTAATTAGTTGGTTCTGTTAATTTACAACTGTTTAGGAAGCTGACAAGCATCAATATATTTTACACGACAACATGGTTATTACACAGGTGGAGAGTATCTATGGTATTTAGCAACCTGTTCTTAAAATCCAGATGGCCCTAATCATAGGGGACATGAAAAATGCCACTGAACAGTGATGAGAAAATTACTAAATGATGACGGGAACTGTGGAACTCTTAATACCTATTGTCTGCACATGAACAATGTGTAATTACCGCGTATTTCAAGAACCATGAGAACTCAGCATTTCGCTTGAAGCCAATCTGAATACAAGTAGACGAACTGGAATCCACCTGTACCTGTAGAAGGCCATGTTCAGTCACATCCAAAAGGAACAATTAGCTCTAAAATGTTATGTTTTTGCAGACTTTTCACATAATCTAACACATCGAAAATAAATCCATTCTTCTTCTCCTTATATCTTCTAACCAACTTGAAACATGACACCCTCTGCCTAAAGTCAACCCTACTTTTCTAATGAAACCATATGTCCACAAGGCGGTGAGCCTTTCCACTTGTCACCCTGCCTATAGCATTGTCTGTTAATAGGGTTTTTCATGCTAAATTAACTTTTTTCATACACTACTGCCAGACCCTTCCATTTGTTCCTACTATCATTGTAAAGCACAATGACACCTTCATGGTGCTCTTCAGAAATCAGTAGTATGGAGGAAAGTAGAGTTTGTTCTCATCTGCACTGCTTTACTGTATTTAGCCCAAAGTCACTATCCAACAACGTTAGGCTCTGTTCACACTGCATCTGGTGTACCCGCCTGACGTATGCGCGAGATGTATTTAACTGTATGTGGGCGACCCCAACATATGCATGTAATGGTCATTGACTCCCACTGTAAAAAAAAAAATTATATACTAGCAGTATACAGTTTTTGAAGAATCCACTTGTACTGAAAAAATTGCCAACCATATCCCAAAAGGAAACACTTCTGGCATACCTCTGGCTAATAAAACTCTCTGCACACATTAGATGTGTACGCCAATGTATATGCTAAACATGGTGCGAATAAACCTTTAAAGGGAGACTGTCAGCAGTATTGTCCATGCTAAACTGTTGAGGCGAGAGGCTGGGCAGGGCAGTACAAACATACCTTTTATGGTTCTTTTATCATCCAAAGTAGTGAGAATATGAAGTTTTACTTGGCCAGATTCTGCTCCTGCAAGTGCCCAGGAGGCAGAGCTTCAAGTGCACTCTGCATTCAGCTGTTATACAACCCCTCCCATGTGCTCTGAGTGGCAGCTGTAGCATCCAACCAGGAGACCACTACAGCTGTCACTCAAAGCAGAAGGGAGGAGATGTGATGCAGCTCCATGCAGAGAGCTCTTCAGTGAAGCTCTGCATCCAGCGCGCTTGCAGGGGCAGAATCTGGTAGAATAAAAGTTCATATTCACATTACTCCTGATTATAAAAGCTCCACAGAATATTATGCTTGTATTGGTCTCCCTAGCCCCTACCTAATGCTGTCAGTTTACCACAGTCAAAACTGCTGACAGATTCCCTTTACGTTTCAATAGTATTTATTGAAAGAATAAAAGTCAAGTACAGACCTATGTGATGGGAACAAGAAAACAGAGCATAACTTGTCAAAGACAAGCATTTGGTCAAGGAACTATTCATATTAGTTGAGCATAAAGAGTAAAGGGTCCTTTACATGGGCCAAGAATCCTACAGATTAATACCAACAAGCGTTCATAGTAACTTGTTAGCAATGATCGAGCGGTGTAAATGTGCCACCGATTTATCGAGCAATCCGCAAAAATGAACGTTTACCAGCAGCAAATCGTGCTGTGTACACAAGATCTCCTGCTGGCAAACAACGAGTCAGTATGGGGAAGAGCGATGGCATTAGCGATTGCCCATCCCCATACTCTTCCATGTAAATGCACCACTCTCCTCCACTAGCGATCAGCAGATTGTCGGGAAGGAACGCTTCCTTCCCGGCTAGCTGCTGTATTATCGTCCCGTGTAAAGGGCCTTAAGTCAAATAGAACTTGACACAACAAATTTCATTAAACCATTAAATTAACTCTAACCATCGGCTGTCTACTGCACTATTCCATACAGTAGATAGCACTCTTCTGGCCTCCATTAATATAATGGGGACCTATAGGTCAGTCTAACAAATGTGTTGGGAGTTTTCCTGGTGTAGATGGTGAATGGACATTGCAGAGTATGAAAAGAGCCTTAGAGCTGCACACATATCAGACCGCCTAGTGGTGGAAGCGGCCAGCGGTGGTGCAGTACATGAGGAGTCTTCATCGTATATTGAACAGTCAGGCAACGTTCCTGTTTCGAACAAATTATTTCTGCAGAGAGTCATTAAACAATAGGAACACTTTCATCTTCTAAGAATAATTATCAATATAGCACACAAGGGACCTATCCACATGGAAAAAATTATTACACAAGGAACGCTGATTGTTTGGCTGACGCCAGTTGATAGTTCATGTTGTATGTGATTTGAATAATGGTTAAAAAAGCATCACGTGCATTCAGTATTAGCACAGTGCTGTACAAGCGGGTCAGTACATAAGAGAACGGTAGAACTTTTAGTGATTTCCATAATACCTTCCTTCATTAAGGAACGATTACTTAAGCAGCTGACAAATAGTCATGTAGGCTGCACACATATGCATACTGAAAAAAATGGCGTGGTATTAAACAGGCAGGAGGTGCTCAAACCCATATGCAGTTGTGCATATACAGGGAGTGCAGAATTATTAGGCAAATGAGTATTTTGACCACATCATCCTCTTTATGCATGTTGTCTTACTCCAAGCTGTATAGGCTCGAAAGCCTACTACCAATTAAGCATATTAGGTGATGTGCATCTCTGTAATGAGAAGGGGTGTGGTCTAATGACATCAACACCCTATATTAGGTGTGCATAATTATTAGGCAACTTCCTTTCCTTTGGCAAAATGGGTCAAAAGAAGGACTTGACAGGCTCAGAAAAGTCAAAAATAGTGAGATATCTTGCAGAGGGATGCAGCACTCTTAAAATTGCAAAGCTTCTGAAGCGTGATCATCGAACAATCAAGCGTTTCATTCAAAATAGTCAACAGGGTCGCAAGAAGCGTGTGGAAAAACCAAGGCGCAAAATAACTGCCCATGAACTGAGAAAAGTCAAGCGTGCAGCTGCCAAGATGCCACTTGCCACCAGTTTGGCCATATTTCAGAGCTGCAACATCACTGGAGTGCCCAAAAGCACAAGGTGTGCAATACTCAGAGACATGGCCAAGGTAAGAAAGGCTGAAAGACGACCACCACTGAACAAGACACACAAGCTGAAACGTCAAGACTGGGCCAAGAAATATCTCAAGACTGATTTTTCTAAGGTTTTATGGACTGATGAAATGAGAGTGAGTCTTGATGGGCCAGATGGATGGGCCCGTGGCTGGATTGGTAAAGGGCAGAGAGCTCCAGTCCGACTCAGACGCCAGCAAGGTGGAGGTGGAGTACTGATTTGGGCTGGTATCATCAAAGATGAGCTTGTGGGGCCTTTTCGGGTTGAGGATGGAGTCAAGCTCAACTCCCAGTCCTACTGCCAGTTTCTGGAAGACACCTTCTTCAAGCAGTGGTACAGGAAGAAGTCTGCATCCTTCAAGAAAAACATAATTTTCATGCAGGACAATGCTCCATCACACGCGTCCAAGTACTCCACAGCGTGGCTGGCAAGAAAGGGTATAAAAGAAGAAAATCTAATGACATGGCCTCCTTGTTCACCTGATCTGAACCCCATTGAGAACCTGTGGTCCATCATCAAATGTGAGATTTACAAGGAGGGAAAACAGTACACCTCTCTGAACAGTGTCTGGGAGGCTGTGGTTGCTGCTGCACGCAATGTTGATGGTGAACAGATCAAAACACTGACAGAATCCATGGATGGCAGGCTTTTGAGTGTCCTTGCAAAGAAAGGTGGCTATATTGGTCACTGATTTGTTTTTGTTTTGTTTTTGAATGTCAGAAATGTATATTTGTGAATGTTGAGATGTTATATTGGTTTCACTGGTAAAAATAAATAATTGAAATGGGTATATATTTGTTTTTTGTTAAGTTGCCTAATAATTATGCACAGTAATAGTCACCTGCACACACAGATATCCCCCTAAAATAGCTAAAACTAAAAACAAACTAAAAACTACTTCCAAAAATATTCAGCTTTGATATTAATGAGTTTTTTTGGGTTCATTGAGAACATGGTTGTTGTTCAATAATAAAATTAATCCTCAAAAATACAACTTGCCTAAAAATTCTGCACTCCCTGTATATAGGGGAGCAAATCCTGCACTTGTGGCCTGTTGCTAATGGCGATCCCCAGCAAAAATGCATACAGTGGAGGATGCCCGCAGCGGACCACAAGTACCACAATAAAAATCCTACACAAGATAGCAATTATGCGGATGTGATAACCAATATAACAATATAATAATAGCAAAGACAGGTGCATGCTGCAGTCTTACTAAACCCTCAAACTGATGGTAAAATTGAGAGATTGGCCAACATATCCTACTGTGGAGGACATGTCCTCCACAGTAGGATATGTTGGCAAATCTCTCAATTTAACATCAATTTGAGGGTTTAGTAAGACCGCAGCATGCACCTGTCTTTGCTATTATATTGCACACAAATGCATACCAGCTGACCATTACATTGTATTCCGATCAATGTAGATGTTAGTCTTCTAGCTCAACCTAATTTATAGTTCACAACTTAGTTTTTTCGGTGAGAGCAATCATCTTCTAATAACACAGCATGTGATGGGGCATCCAATTGATTATTAGAGGCACACAGAAGTACTTTGTGGAGCTCCCCACCTAAATAACAAGAATATACAGAAACCTCCCCCGAAAAACTACCTCTTTAAATGAGTTGTCCAGTAATTTCTTTTTCCTAAAAATCTCTGTGATGTCAATCTCAAAACATCACTGGAATTCAGGCAGTGAGGGTTTGGTTAGTTAAATATTGTTCATTTTTAAGATAACTAACACTGATCTAAAACAGATTTTTGAGACACTGATTTTCAAGTCCCTTATATGTATTCAATAAGAGTACCACCACTCTTTCACGCTCACCCATAGCTGTTGCTTCTCTGCTCCTGGCCTCCGTCACTCTTGCTGCCTGCCTCAATGCTCAACCAGCTGCAACTTGTGGCGCTATCCCTAGTCCCTATGTGCTGATTACCCTCTTACTAAAAGGCCAATATCCTGCTAAGTTTTTCCTCCTCTGCCAATCATCTAATGCCCCAAGCTACTTAAGGGCTCTTCCCCCATTACTTAGTGCCTGAGTAAGGATCCTCTTGTGCTAAAGTGTTCTTTTGTTTGTCTATTCTGTTACTGACTTGGCTTTTTCCTGACTACGATGACTAATCTGTGGCCTGCTCTGCACGATTGTTTGTCTGCTGTATTGCCTGAACTCTGTCTGCTCCAACTTTGGCCTGTTCATCATTGAGAACATACTCTGTCAGCCCTGACCTCTGCTTGTCTGACTATGACTTCTGACCTCGGACTTAGTAATGCATCCAGGTGTCACTGGCTAGTGTCACGTCAGCTTTTGTTAACAGAGACTACTTCTGTGGTTGCGACCTGGGGATTCTCTATAGCAAATATTAGATGCCTCCATGGGGTTAAACTATAAAAACCAGGGGATCCCTTTGACTTCCAGGTTTAGCCGTAAATGAAATCTGTTGCAATGCATTTGATTCTAATGACACCCTCTAGAACTGTGGTTTCACAGTATTAGGTGACTGTTAAAATTGTTCCTTTTACCCACAGAAAAGCAGAGACAAAGAATATTTGTAAGTCTTCACAGTTCCCTGCAGACCTGGTAGTAAGTGGAGCAGCTATTCTGGACTACAATATGTAATAAGACATCATATTAGGGAACTACTACTTATGTAAGTCCCTTGAAGAAAGATATCCTATGCTGGTTGAAGGTGTCCATTATCTTAGGTTCATCAACCCAATGACTACGTAGGTGACCAGTGAGAGGGACATTATGTAGAAATGTGCTTCCTAAAACAAATTACTTAGTTCAAAGTAAACCAACTCAAAATATATGATCCTTATCAACCAGTTCTATGGTAGCACTCCTCCTTGGCATGAAAGATGTTAACTTTAACAGCCTGAGAAAGAAGAATGGAAGAGAAATCCTTGGGCGACATGAAGTACCCAAGCCAAGTAACTCAATAATCAGAGCTATCTCCCAGAATCCCTTATTCACAGCATATTTGGGTCGTTGTCTTGCTCTGATAAACACAACTATTTTGCTTCCAGCTCCCCTGACAAAGGGACAGGGAATTGTCTACTGCAAAGTTCAGCAAAGGCTTCTGGGGAAACGCCATGAAATTAGCATGAGAATGATACAGCTCTGAGTGAACCATTGTCCCCAGCAGGGTTGTCAATAGACAAGGGTGGAAACAAATGTTAAAAAGCCAAGCTAGAGAACCTTACACAGCAGAAAGGATAGAGATCTGGCTCCATGTAAACAAGGGGTGGCCTGGGAAAATCCTCACCTCTCCGCAACATGTCTTTCATTGTTATGGGGAACTCGTGACAAGTCAACAATGCTGGAAATGAGGCTGCCCAAGAGCACAAACCACGGCCGAGGGGCCACACTTGGTTTTCTGTATACAGCAGTGGTCAATGAACTTGTCATAAAAATATACCCATAGTAGTGTTGTATTATATGGCTTGGTTTATAGGCAGTTGCAATGCAAGATAACAAAAAGGACAAAAGTGAATTGTTATACATTGCTTCACGTAGCCAGGTGAGCATTATCTATCTATCTATCTGACTATCTATCCATCTAACGATCCAATTAACATCTATCTATCCACCCATCTATCTACCTACCGTTCTACTAACTTATCTTTCTATCCATCTATCATCTATATATACATCTATCTATCCATCTAACATTAATCTGTCTATCTATCTAAAATCTATCTATCTAAAAGTTATCCAATATCTCGCTACCTACCTAAAATCTAGCGAATATCTACCTACCTTTAATCTTCTTACCTAAAATCTATCTACTATCTATCTACCTACCTAATATCCATCTACCTACTTAAC
This sequence comes from Bufo bufo, assembly GCF_905171765.1. NCBI lineage: Eukaryota > Metazoa > Chordata > Amphibia > Anura > Bufonidae > Bufo > Bufo bufo. The sequence continues at coordinate 318,932,877 of NC_053394.1, forward strand.
ATCCATCTATCATCTTTCTAACAAAAATCTATATACCTATCTAATATCTACCTATCATCTATGTAATATCTATCCATCTAATATCTATGAAGTAAAAGGGGTACTCTGGTTGCCTAACCTAATTGAACGAACACTATCCACACTGCATACTGTACAATCACTAACTCGATGGTTTTCAGTTTTCACCTTCCAACGATTTCCCGATACAGTTTTTTTTTTCAACAAGTCAACAATCGCTTGGCTCCGCTACTTGTCTACTGTCATGTCCGCTGCACTGGTCACACGTGACTGGAATACATCTCCCCAAGCTACATTTCCCATAATCCCCAGCAGTACTACTCTGTCCTTGTGCGTATTCGCATGCCTCTACGTGTGCTGACGCATGATCCACCGCCACAGGGTCTTTCTGTGGATTACCCAATTGGAAACTTTGGACTCGTTCTGTACCTTTGCTCTCTGTTTGTTTTTCCTATGTGGATTTTATGTCTTTTCTATAGGGGATGCTGAAGAAAGAAGTGAAGCAGTATCTGGAGAAAATTATTGCAATTCCTGTAAGGAATTTAGGAGAACACGTCCATACCCAAAAAGTCTTCTTTTTAGAGGAGCCTACGCTGTTGAAAAGACTTGGTTCAATAGAGGGGTTTATGTACACCCAAAAAAAAAATGCTGGGCTGACAGGATGGAGCGTGCCCCTGTGCAACCAGTTATATCACAGCCGCTTCTTACCCTCCTGTCAATACTTCTCTTTGGCCTTCACACTGAGAAGCCGACTTCTCAATATTTACTTAAAGTGAGGAGTAATGGTGAGCATACAGACTGAAGGCCGAGTCACAAAGCACTCCCACTACTGCAGTCACAACACATCATGTATTTTAAACCTGAATTGCATCTCCCAGCGGGGAAGGCGTTAAAGAAAGCAGAAACGGTAGTTAATGTTACTTAAAGATCAATAAGCAGAATACCAAGACAGAAGGTTATTGAGCTAATAATCAAATAACGCAGGTAGTAATTACAAGCCCTTGAATAATATATTAGCGAGATATTAGTGGAGTAGGAAATCGGTTCAGTCTGTGCAATCATTATCAGTCGGAGGTCTTTACGGACTTAGTAGTATTGTTGAAGAGATTTCTGGCAAGTACCATTTTATTTAACAAAACAAAAAAAAAAGAGTAATTAAAGTAAATCTACACTCTATTCATATGTTCACATGAGAGGTTCTTGAGCAGTCAATTGCTCTGCAAGACACGGGGCCCAATTAAAGTTACGGCACAACATGGCACGGGTTATTCCCGACTGATCTTCAGGCCAAACATCTGTAAATCATTCATGCTAATTTCTGTAGGTGGAAGAAGAGGAGGACTGGGTGATTGACACCAGTGAACACAACAGAAACTATTGAATCTGTCATTGACAAAGAAATGAGGCTGACTTATCCCATGACAGAGTTTTGAAGTCTCAGATTATCCTTAAAGGGCATCTGTCAGCAGATTTGTACCTATGAAACTGGCTGACCTGTTACATGTGCCCTTGGCAGCTGAAGGCATCTGTGTTGGTCCCATGTTCATATGTGCCCGCATTGCTGAGAAAAATGAAGTTTTAATATATGCAAATTAACCTGTAGGAGCAACAGGGGTGTTGCTGTTACACCTAGAGGTTCTGCGCTCTCTGCAACTGCTGCGCCCCCTCCACTTTGACAGGGCCAGGCAATGAAAACTTCATCACAGCCTGGACCTGTCAATCAAAATGGTGAGGGAGCGGCAAATGTAGAGAGAGCTGATCCTCTAGGTGTAATGGCAACGCCCCTGTTGCTCCTAGAGGCTCATTTGCATATATTAAGACTTCATTTTTCTCAGCAATGTGGGCACATATGAACATGGGACCTACACTAGTACCTTCAGCTGCCAAGAGCACATGCAACGGGTCAGCCAGTTTCATAGGTACAAATCTGCTGACAGATGCCCTTTAAATGGGGTTTTCTCTTAACAAGTGAACGGAGAGGACACCACACATGCGCAGTCACCCTCCATTAACCGCTATGGGAGTTCCACAAATAGTCAAGCTCTGGCTTGACCATTTCCGGCAGTTCCATAAGGGTGAGCGGAGAGGAGGTCGCGCTTATGCAAATTGTTCTCCATTCACTGCTATGGGACTTGCGAAAATAGCCGAGCATGATCAAGCAGCTATTTTTGAAAGTCTCACAGCAGTAAATGGAGAGGACGCCACACAAGTGAGGTGTGCTCACCTTCACTTCGGGGGCTACATTCCGGAGATAGAAGCAAGTCCCAGAAGTGGGACCTGTACCTATCTAAAATTTGCAACATATCTCAGCGATATGCCATAAATGTTGAGATGTGAATACCCCTTTAAGCCTTCATAAAGACAGAGGATCCCCAGACAGATTTCCTCATAGAAACACTAAACTAATGAAATACACAAAAAAAAAAAATATCCAATCACTTCCTGCTTTAACCCTCTCCTTTGACTCTATTTTGTCTCGCATTACAATTAAAACAATGACCAAATAAAGAAATATTATCTATATAGCCCAGGAAATAAGCTTCTGCTCCTGACGGTCCTGTGTATGGCTGTAGGACAACTGGCTGCAGCAGGAGCCTCCCCCCTCTGCTCTGTCTTTAGTCTGATAACAATACCCGCTGAAGTCAGAAAAAACCCTTTAAGGGTACTTTCACACTTGCGTTTTTCTTTTCCGGCATAGGGCTTTTTCACACTTGCGTTGTTGGGTTCCGGCATAGAGTTCCGTCGTCGGGGCTCTATGCCGGAAGAATCCTGATCAGGATTATCCCCATGCATTCTGAATGGAGAGAAATCCGTTCAGGATGCATCAGGATGTCTTCAGTTCCGGAAAGGAACGTTTTTTGGCCGGAGAAAATACCGCAGCATGCTGCGCTTTTTGCTCCGGCCAAAAATCCTGAACACTTGCCGCAAGGCCGGATCCGGAATTAATGCCCATTGAAAGGCATTAATCCGGATCCGGCCTTAAGCTAAACGTCGTTTCGGCGCATTACCGGATCCGACGTTTAGCTTTTTCTGAATGGTTACCATGGCTTCCAGGACGCTAAAGTCCTGTTTGCCATGGTAAAGTGTAGTGGGGAGCGGGGGAGCAGTATACTTACCGTCCGTGCGGCTCCCGGGGCGCTTCAGAGTGACGCGCATGGATGACGTGATCGCATGGATCACGTCATCCATGCGCATGGGGAGCTCTGACGTCATTCTGGAGCGCCCCGGGAGCCGCACGGACGGTAAGTATACTGCTCCCCACTACTACTATGGCAACCAGGACTTTAAAAGCGTCCTGGCTGCCATAGTAACACTGAACGCATTTTGAAGACGGATCCGTCTTCAAATGGTTTCAGTTCACTTGCGTTGTTACGGATCCGGGGGGCACCTCCGGCAAATGGAGTGCACGACGGATCCGGACAACGCAAGTGTGAAAGAGGCCATAGAGTTCCGTCATAGGGGCTCTATACCGGAAAAGAACTGATCAGGTATATCCCCATGCATTCTGAATGGAGAGTAATCCGCTCAGGATGCATCAGGATGTCTTTAGTTCAGTCATTTTGACTGATCAGGCAAAAGATAAAACCGTAGCATGCTGAGGTTTTATCTCCGGCGAAAAAAACTGAACACTTGCCTGAATGCCGGATCCGGCATTTTTTCCCCATAGGAATGTATTAGTGCCGGATCCGGCATTCAAAATACCGGAATGCCGGATCCGTCCTTTTGGCCTGCGCATGCGCAGACCGGTAAAAATGTGAAAAAAGATACAAGACAGATCCATCTGTCCGCATGACAAGCGGAGAGACGGATCCGTTCTTGCAAATGCTTTCAGTCACAACTAGATTGGCGGATCCGGAGGGCAGTTCCGACGACGGAACTGCTTGCCGGATCACACTGTCGCAAGTGTGAAAGTAGCCTAAGTAATGCAGACAATAACTACTGTGTACACATGAGCCTGTATAAACGTTCCTCCTCCATGAGTGTACTGTGTGTAAATAAAGAGGCATCTTCCCAAAATCTGTTTTTGGAAATGAATTACAACTTGCAGAACCAGTATGACGGGAAGGCATAACAGTAACAGTCTTCTTCAGCACCCTTGGGGAGAAGGGGGAGGTGCAGTTTATGGATTAGAAAATCTGTGCCTTGGGCACAAAGAGAACTGGTCCTGCCCAGTGTACAGTACAGTATGCATCCACGATTAGTTCCTTTAAAGAGGACCCTTCGCCTCTTCTGATATGTCTGTGTTTAGGTAACTACTTTTATCCCCCTTGAAATTATTCTGGAGCCTTTTTTCTTAAAACGCCACATTGTAATGTTCCTCTGTTATTCCTCCTTCAAATTTATGAATAGATTGACAAATAGGTGTTGCCAGATGGGGGTATGTCCCTGCACAGACTGATGCTATGCAATCAGAGCTGACAGTGCTAGACTGTATAGACACACCCTTCTGACCAGGCAAACGGCCGTTGTCAATTTATTCACACATTTCTAGAAGGAATAATGGAGAAACTGTACAAGCAGAATTCTAATTAAAGATGCTCCAGAATTGTTATTTCATGGAGAACACAACCATTTACTATTATAGCCATTTCAGGAGTGGTGACTATATCAGCAATATCAACAGGTGACTAGAGATGAGGAAATCGACTCTAAAATTGGGAAATTTGATTAGTTCTGATTCTACCATACCTAAACGTTGCGCCATTGGATTCAGGAGGATCTAGGTGAGAGAGGGGGACTTTTCCAGGCAATCAGAGGACTTTCTTAATAAATTTGACCCAAATCAAATCGGACTGTCGATTTGGCCAATTCAGACCCGAATCAAATTTTTTAATATTCGCTCATGTCCACTATGGGCAACAGTTTTGTCCCTTTTCATTTTATACCTTTTTTTAACTTTTACACTATATCTACCTAATGCAAAGTATTCTTCCATTGATGATCTCCATCCCGTCATGGTGAGATCACACGTACAGGGAGCGGACCCGAAGCCCGAGCACTGCAGAGCAATTAACAGCGGCATTGTACAACTTAACTGCAGCCGTAAAAGCAGCATCATTAGCAGTTAGCGAGCAGCCTTGTGGAGAGAAATCTCCTCATTACCTTCCTATAATATTTTCTAAGCAAGGAGAAGTTTAACGCAGAATATATTCAGGTATTTAGTCTGCGAGGGCTACATCTTAATAGATTCTTAATTTGCCTGTAATTATATGGCTCTCAAGAAGAATACACTACAGTGAGCGAAGAGTAAAGTGTTTGGCCTAAAAAGGTGGTACCTGCTGTAAAACTACTACTCTCAACGTGCCCCCATAGCAGTTATAAGGGAGTCAGGTTACACATCAGGGATTTATAAATATGATGCTACCTGATGTGGTGTTATATGTACCGTATAATATGGTGACTTCAGCAAAGTCAGACTTGGGGGTTGGGAGCTGCTGTATGGCAAAAGATGTAGACTCTCTTTAACCCATTCTGAACGATGGGCTATGCGGTGAGCAGGTATGGTGGGGCGGGGAAAACGAGAACATAAGGGGGAATTTAATGATACTAGGATTATACATGTAATAAAATTATTGTCAGTTTGTTTTGTTTTTAGAGTTAACTGCAATGCATCTGGAGAAAAGCATGTACTTGACGAGCTGCTGCCCACCCACAGAAAGGGATAAGTGGGTAAGAAGAGTTTTAAATTCGGGAGATAACCCCTTTAAAGGGGTTCTCCAGGAATAAAAAAAAATGAAAATACTTAAATATTATTTTATAATAAATATATTCACAAATACCTTTCATTACTTATAATGGCTCGTTTTGTCTACGGAGCAATCATTAGGAGAAATAAAATGGCCGTCCTCCTATCACTACACACAAAACCTGTCCTAATCACACAGGAGGACAAGTTACTTCACAACACTGCGTTATAGTGCTGCCTCATCCTCCTCTCTGCTCTGCTTGTCAGGAATCATGATCCTGAATACAGGTGAATCTCTGTGGGAATGGAGATGATGAGGAGACATGAGAGGAGGTTGAGGTGTGGCTAATGAGCAGCAGCACTTGTATGCAGTCTCCATTACCACAGCAACACATTACTACAGCCTGTCCTGCCCGTCCTTTCTGTACTTTATGTCTCCTCATGAACTAAATTTCCCAGAGATTCAGATAAAGTTCTTATCATCTGTATTCAGGATCATAATCCCTGACAAGTAGAGAGGAGGATGAGGCAGATGTTTACCTCAGTGTTGTAAAGTAACTTGTCCTCATGTGTGATCAGGACAGGTTTTGTGTGAACTAATGGGACAGCGGCCATTTTGTTTCCCCTAATGATTGCTCCCCAGACAAAACAGGCCATTATAAATAATGAAAGGTATTTGAGAATATATTTATAATAAAGTAATATTTAAGTATTTTCATTTTCTTAATTCCTGGAGAACCCATTAAAAGAGAGTAGGCCTCTTGATATATTTTTCACATCTTTGGGTTAAATGTTTGTCAGAACCTTAAATCTGAAATCTATGATTCCCCTCAGTTTTCTGGCATAAATTACAATAAACCTGCTGGGCCACAGTGGACCCTTCCACTAAGCTCCACCAACTTTTTTTTAAAGTGTCAATCAAAGTATTTCTGAGATCTTCTCTCTTCCAGGGAGAGGCTCTAAATGCATTGCTGCCTAACCATTTCCATGGGTCAGGGTGTGGTGACAGAATCCTGACCCCAGACCTGGCGCAAGCATAGGTGCATACAGCGCAAAAGACCATTTATTAAGTGCCAGGACTGGACGCTGACCACCACCCACTGACCTCTGCAAGCCAGTTAGGCGATGATGTGCTCAGAGTCTCTCTCTGATCCAGAAAAGAGAAGAGTTCACTCATAGACTTGACACTGGTGGAAGCGCTATGAACAGGGGCATGTGATCTGAGTTTGGATCCAGCGATACAGACATCACAAGTAAATAGACTACAATGGACAAACCCTTTAAGTACTGGTCACGAGGTAGAGTTGCCCCATGGGCCCAATGATTGGTGGTGTATTTGTAAGTAACACACACAGGTCACATGGAGCCACTCCTCTCTTCTTGGTACACTGGTATAACTGAAGTACACAAGATCTACAGTCACAAGGTGTTTCTTAGGAGCCAAAACCCAAGAATTCTGCGTTCCATGGCACAAAATATTCAAAGCAATGTGGCGCAACACAGCTACTTGCATGTGTTGCGCTGCCTGGAACGCTGGCCCAGGAGAACAGCATTGTACAGGTTGTACTCCGATGGAAGTAAATATAAACCTCGCTCAACCGCAATAAAGGTATAAGATTTACACCGACATCTATTGGAATGTGACTCAATAATAATACGGTTACATAACTCGTATCGGGAGGAAGTTGCATTGAGCAATTGTACCCAAACTGGACCCAGTAAGATAAGAGTCACAGTCTAGACTGGGGCTGTACGAGCACACATGACAGTCCACATGCTACCTGCCTACAATTACCATTATGAGTCACCTGGGGTTAAGTAAAGCTGTAACTGGGAATAGGACGGAGCTTGTGCGTCCTCCGTTCTTTACTAGCTAACTAAATGAAAAGCAGAATTTTTCCATTCCTGCATTAAATTAGCCCAGTGTGACTACAGAGTTACTGCAGTTATTTTACAGCTGCCTAAGAAGCATCGTAAAAGCCAATATTCGAAATTGGAACGTTTTCAGTGGTAATGTGAATTACTAGGAGGCTGCATTTTTTTCTCTGTGTGTAGAGTTATGGCTCGTAGCGAATAATGGACAGAAAAATGTCTCTCTGTCCATAGTTCACATCTGCTTTATATTAGTCTGTGCAAAGAATTACTTTTTCTTTCCTGAAACGTTATGCTTGATCTGTGCGGCCCGTCTATGCTAAAATCTTTACCGCCTCATACCAGTCGCTTAAAGGGAAACTATCAGCTCTATATGCTGCCCTTCCTGAGGGCACAGTATAGAGACAGTGTCTGCCACTTCTGTGATAGCAGTCAATAAAACAGCGCACACCAGCGGTGTGAGAGAGATGAGTCCGATGCAGCATGCTGCCCCCTCCCCCGGATGATTATTGACAGTTTCCTTTCCTATTCACAGCAGGAAAGAAAACGTCAATCATCATTTGGAGGGTGGGGTCAGCATGCTGCATCCGACTGATCTCTCTCACACCACTGGAGCTCTAAGGGCTGTAGCAGGTTAGTACTCTGAAATTACTGAATGCCATCACAACAGTGACAGTGCTCTGAAATGAGCAGGTCTGTCAGTGAGGGTAGTGTATGGGAGCTGACAGGTCCCCTTTAAAGGTTTTTTCTGGAAGCTTAATATTAATGGCCTATCCTAAGGATTAATGGATGCCTGACAGCTGGCACCCCCCGCCGATTAGCTGTTGAGGCCGTGGCGCCCCGGTGACTGCTGCAGCCTCCTCACAGCAGACCGTGCACAAAGCCGTACATTAGATAGCGGCTGTGCTTGGTATTGCAAGCTGGGGAACATTCACATTGATGGGACTGAGCTGAGACTAGGCCATATGACCAATGAACGTGACGTCACTGGTCTAGGAAGAGACCGTAGCGCTCACCGGAACACCGCACCCTCTTCAAACAGCTGATTGGCGCGTGCACCGGGAGTCGGCCCCCAGCGATCAGATTTTGATGACCTATCCTGAGGATAGGCCACTAGTATTAAACTCTCGGAAAACCCAACGCTTTCCACGAGCTGTCTGAGAGATTTACCAGATCTTCCCAGAGCCCGATAAGTCTCTCTTTTTTTTTAAGAATGGCTAAAAGTGTTGAGAGTCATATGTAACAAAACATCCCCCCCCCCCCCATTATAGGCACCTTAAAAGTCAGTTTATTGGTCACCTTATTCCAGATATATTATGGCCTGTATAATGAGATATACTGTGTATATCGATAATAAATAATTATATTAATATTATATATAAAGTATATATATTCTGCGTTGCATCATGCAAAACCCCCACCAAGATGATGTTAGGACTAGGAGCTCTCTGCCACAAGGAACGGCAATTACCTCCACAAGAAAGACCCCTGATAGCATAACACATGTTACCGATACACATATTAGGAAATGTTTAAAAAAATTGTAATTGAAATGAAGGCTGCGTTCTAAGATGAAGGAGGCAATAAAAGTGCATAATGATGGCTTCTTCTGACATTAAGCTAACAGGGTATTATCCTGACGTTACTTCTGGTATAAAACACATTTATTACTTCCCACTATGACAGCTTCAAATGCCAATAACTGGATATATAATCGCGGGTTCAACTTGATAGCATTAAAAGTGATTAATGTCAGCGTAGCGAGATAGTAGGAGGGGCCTGTGCCTAGATGTGCCCGGGCTACGAGGCCTGATTTATTATTGTGCAAAACTTCCAGTTCCCTTTATATACATGATATACTTACTGCACTTGTATTAATAAGCAGATGCTAAACTGTGTCCCTCATGACTGGGGATATATAAATCACTGCGCTCTGTGCTAGGAGAATGGGTAATGCGGCACCTCCGACTGGTAAGTCTCACAGAGTACTGGTAGCCACATGGCACATAACTAAATTACGTAGGCTTAGGCTGGCCATACACTTTACATTATTGTAGGCTGACAACTATCTCTCCCGATTCTCCCATATATAGGTGAAACTCGAAAAGTTAGAATATTGTGCAAAAGTCCATTTATTTCAGTAATGCAAATTAAAAGGAATTGCATTAATGCAGCTTAAAATTAGAATTTTGTGAAAAGGTTCAATATTCTAGGCTCAAAGTGTCACACTCTAGTCAGCTAATTAATCCATACCCCCTGAGCGAAGGGTACCTCAAAATTGTGACTTTGGGGTTTCATAAGCTGTAAGCCATAATCATCCAAATTATAGCAAATAAAGGCTTGAAATATCTCGCTTTGCATGTAATGAGTCTATCTCATATGTTAGTTTCACCTTTTAAGTTGCATTACTGAAATAAATGAACTTTGCACAATATTCAAATTTTTCGAGTTTCACCTGTACATGCATGTTAATTTTCATATTATTACCTCTTCCTCTCCCTCCCAGATTTCGTGCCTGCACTGCCGGCGCATGAGCAGTCCAACTACCTGTTTCTCAGGACAAGTGTGGAGCGGCGCAGGCGCTAGATCTGGGAGGGAGAGGAGGAGGTAATAATAGGAAACAAGGGCGAGCCAGAGGGGTGAAAGAGGTGTGGTTTTTTGGGCACATCGCTGAGGGACCAGGGCACTTGCTGCAGTAACGCCGCCCCTGGGCACTTGCTGAACCTCATTAACATAAGTTTAAAAAGTCTTTTTTTTAAGATCTCGGCGAGGGACAGAACAAATAAAGGTACCATTGTAATAAGAGCAAAGCAGTCTATACCTGATCTGAGCAGTCTAAAAGGCTTTTCCAGGAATAACTAACTTTTAAGTGATGCCGCAGCCTTCCTCCATTATTGAAAGACTCATAATTACCTGCTCTCCGCAGCTCCGGTCCTGCACGCTGGATCACGTGTGTCCATCTTACGGATCCCTGGCTTGCATACTTCTAGCTGGGCATGGTCACCTCATCTGCTGCAACAAGCTACGTCACCGATGAAGGCAATGGTAGGCTGCAGAGACACATGTCGCTTGTGGCAGGGCCAGTTTTAGACAAAATGTGGCCCTGGGCAAAATCAAAAGTGGGGCCCCAAATCTTGCAATAATGTGCTAAAAACACAGTCCGACGTCCAACACCTGACACCCCCGCTGATCAGTTGTTTGAGCAGATGGAGCATGCTGTCCACTGCTGCTGTCCCATAGACATACAGCAGTGAGCAGGAAGAGAGAAAGGAGATGGCACGTGCGCACAGAGCATGCCGTTTCCTCAAACAGCGGATCGGCAGGGGTGCCGGGTGCCCGTCCAGTACCCTAGTAGTAATAATATAACCATAATGTCCTCCTGTAGTGCCCCCTAATAGTTCCAATATATAATGCTCCCCCCGCATAGTGCCAGTATATATATATATATATATATATATATATATATATATATATATAATGTTCCCCCGTAGTGCCAGTATATAATGCTCCTCCATTCCTCCCCAGTAGTGCCAGGTATATATAATGATCTCCTTCTCCCCTTTCCTGGTGCCCCCAGTAGTGCGGACATTTAGTATAACAAAAAACACCTCACTCCCATTTTCCCCGCCGCTGTCTGCGATACAGACCACAGTTTTATCTGTGGCTTGTGTTGCTGCGTCCTGATGCATGCGGTCCCAATGACATCACCACTCCTGCTCCGGGTCTCACGCGATCATGTCATCATGCGTGACCCAGTGCAGGAGGTCCCGTTAATGTCATTGTTCTAATGCCTCACAGGCTTGATGCCTAGAGGCCTGAGGCTTGTGAAGTTGGACGGCCATGAGTGCGCCCCCCTTTATGGGTAGCAAAGTAGCGCCCTAGGTGGATGACTACCCTCGCCTATCCATCATCCTGGCCCTAATTCAGAGCACATTAACGCAGGAGGTATAACAGGAGAGCACATTACAGGGGGACGTATAAGAGGATGGGACTACAACTCCCAGCATGTTCAAGCCGTTATTATGTAATATCAGAGTACATTATAAAAGGAAGTATAAGAGGAGAGGACTACAACTCCCAGCATATCCAGGGTGTTGTAATGTACCCTGATATTACATAATAATGGCCTGGACATGCTGAGAGCTGTAGTCCTCTCCTGTTATACCTCCTCTGATATTACATAACAAGCTGGACATGCTGGGAGTTTTAGTCCTCTCCTCATACCTCCTCTTGTAATGTACTCTGATATTACATAACAGGAGGTATAAGTGGAGAGGACTACAACTCCCAGCACTTCCCTGGTACTAACATTGAATCATTCACTTCTTCCCATGCATCACTGGTCTTCTTCTTCATTACTTTACTGCATAGCTGTGAGGTCATCGCAGGTCATTCATTCCCCTCTTCTCTGATGAGCTCCGCCTCCTGCACGTGACATCATGGCAGGTCCTACAGCACCAGTAGAAGAGTGTTGCCGCACGTGACATCATGGCAGGTCCTACAGCTCCAGTAGAAGAGTGTTGCTGGTGTCCGGAGCTGTCAGTTTGCAGAGCAGCACTGTGGTAATGACTTGTGTTATGTGTACTGTGAGGGGGCCTTACAGGGCATTGTAAGGTGCAGCTTTTCAGCTGTCTGCCCGTCCGCTTCCAGGTACGTTCAGCTGAACAGCAGCACTGAAGCAGGGTGCCCCTTAGAGGATGGGGGCCTAGGGCAATTGCCCAGTTTGCCCCCCCTAACGCCGGTCCTGGGCAGCGGAAAAGGTAACCATGCCTAGTCACAAGTATGCAAGCCGGAGAACCAGATGACATGTAAACGCAAGACCGGAGCAGCGGAGAGCAGGCGAGTAGGAATGTAGGGGAGGTAGGCTTGAGGCATCACAGAAAGTTATTTATTCCCAGAAAATCCCTTGAAAGCCTCATTCACACTATACTTCCCCAAATGAATGGGTCATCACCAGAATCTATTCATTTTTAAGGACCCTTTTGTCTACTTTGTTCATTCCTTTTACATTTTTGCTACAATTGCTCTTTAAAAGAAAATCTAAAATAAAATGAAAGTTATTTTGCTGGAACATCCACACAACACATAAAATGCTCATTATTTCCAGCTACAGATCAGCACACCTGCCATGCTGTGTAACTCCCAGACAGCCCGCCGATATACAGCAGAAGCAGAGACTCACCAGACGTGTCCCACATGTTGAGCTCGATTCTCTGCTTGTCTATCTCAAAGCTGGCGGTGTAGTTCTCAAAAACAGTCGGGACATAATTCTGAAAAAGAGAGAACGAGATTATGATGCGGAGCAGTGGACACACAGAAAACACTCCGGAGCAAAGAGGAGAAGGTGGGTGTATTTTGCACCAGATTACTGTGCCTGCGCCATTTATGATTTGGATTGTTAATTGTGTCCAAACCTGTGATGTTGTTTCAGAGAGCGGTGAAGGGAAGCTGTGACATATTGCTACGTAGGGATTTATACTATCACTTTCGTACCACCTTGGATACAGTTTTGTCCAAAACATTCGCAAAAAAACTGTCTAAAACTACAACAAAACAAGGTGCAAAACAGGATAAAAATTTGATACAAAAGTTATGTAAAGAAAAATTGAATCCTGCATGTGCTAAATGAAATAAAATTGTACCGCATACAACTTGCATATCTGGTGCAGCAAGTGTGCGCCACACATTCTGGCACCAATCAAGGCATCTAAAGTGACAGAATCAATTACAATTTAACACAGTCTTCAACCACTCAACTTTACACCCTTTACAATCTGAGTGTGACATATGGAGCACATAGGGGTGATGAAGAAAGGCGGGTTGTCACACTGCTGAAAAGACTCCCCATAGGCCCTAGGAACCTACAATGGAAAAATCTGTAACTAGGTGTCATGTCAACAGGTGTACTTTTTTTCCTTTTTTTGGGGGGGGGGGAGTACTATCTCTTCTTAGGGAGAGAGTGCCTTAATTGGCATGAGACTTATAGACGGTTATGCAAATTAGCTCTTAGTAAGTTCTGACTCTGATGCCACCAGATGTAAGGCAGCTATTCTATAAATCAGTGTTCGACCCTTTAAATAGGCCTTGAGACATGACTCGGGTATTAAATAAGCCAGCATCTCATCTGCAGACAACTGTTTCGGAGTGATTGCCCCTCCTCAGGGCAGAGCAGAGAGTACTATCTTAACTGGGTGAGAGGCCAAGTCAGGATTTGGGGGTAATATCTCTCTTTGGGGAGAGCACACCCCTATCAGCGTGAGACTTATAGGCCATACATGCTCCTCTGGAATTCTGGGAAGAAAGGGATGATACTGTCGCTGTATGGAGCTGGAAGCAGAAGGCTACATACACCGTGTAGTAGCCGTGACAGTGTACCGCAACTCAGCTCAGATTCATTGAACTGGTGCCGAAAACTACACAGTGTACACAGTTTATATTTTCCGGTACCAGTGGCTACCCAAAAACAGCTGATTATGGAAGTGCCGGGTGCTGGACCTCCACCGATCTAATATTGATGATGACCTATCCTGAGGAATAGTCATCAATAGAGGATCACTTTGCAGAGACCTGGCTGTAGGAAGAATAACTGAGTATGTGTGACTAGCAGCTCTCATCTCTGTAGATGGATGTGGACATTGTATACATTCCAACCACAGGTGGCGCCATACTGTGTAAGTAAATGTAATAACTCTCTAAATGTGATTGTTTTCTGACAGCATGCAAATGGTCAGTATGCCTCTATTTTATGATCTATACAATGAATATGATATTTAATGGTGACACAACCCCCTTTAAAATGAAATTTAGGGTTTGAGCCAGTTGAGCTATTATATTATGGAACCTCATTATAAGCGATTCTCCAATATGATGTCCAAAAGGTCAATGCCTTATGTACGGTTTTGACAACCAGTCTCATCCAAGAGCATCCAGAGTAAATCATGTTCATGGGACGTCTCCAACGTGTAAGACAACGAAGCCGAGACACATCCATTCACTAACTCATTACTGCCTATTAATGACTTTGGTTACAGAGTCTGGCTAATGAACACAAACATCTGACTGGTTACTGCTGGTTACAAAACAGGGCTTTGTCTGCTCTCTTTTCATTCTACTATACGTACAGATGTAGTAGAGCTGACTTTGCCATGTAAAGGGAGGGTTTGTACCTAAGCTTTCAACTAAACTTTATTAAAACCTATTCTAAGTGTGATAAAGTAATTTTTGAATGTACTTTTTTAAATTCATTTTCCTTGTGAAATAGGCACCTGAAGTTCAGATGCCTATAGCGCCTTGGCATCTGTACACAGCCCTGATCTGTCAGTGCTCTAATGGTGTACAGTTTCCACTGGGGCTGCAGTGAGCTGAGTACAGGCCGGAGCACACATCGCTGTTCCTGTCTGTACCCGCTCTGCACAGCACATCACCCATGTGATACGCTAGGCTTAAAGGGGTTGTTCGGGTTCAGAGCTTCTTTACCCGGGCAGCTGCTCTAAGATGAGCATGGGAGCATTTCATGCTCCGATGTGCTCCCTTGCCCTTGGCTGAAGGGCTTTTTTCTGCAGATCCAGTGATGTACTGGGTCTCTCCTAGGTTGAGGCTTCCGCCTAGCAGTGTTCCCAGTAAGCTTCCGCCTAGCAGTGTAAAAATTTAAACAAAAATGCCCTTGCCCTGCGCGATACAGCATAGGGCAAGGAAGTGCATCAGAGCATGAAATGCTCCAATGCTCCTATCAGAGGGCCTGCCTGGATGAAGATAAGGATATTTCCGGGTTGAGCTCTGAACCCAAACCCTTTAAATGGCGCGAGCGCAGGCAGGAGCAGTGATGTGCTATGCAAAGCTCCTGTCTCCGATTGCTCCATTCTGCTAGAATCCTGCACCGATATATGATATATCACATTGGTACAGGATTTTAGCAGAGCGAAGTGTGCAGAGGCAGGAGCACTGCATAGCACATCGCTGCTCCTTCCTGCGCTCGCTCCACTAAAGTCTGGCATGGCACATCAGTGATGTGCTATGCAGAGCTTTGAGGCTACCTGTACACGTTGCAGATTACGTGTGGTTTTTCCGTATGGATTCTCGTGCTAAAAAAAATGCATTGTAATACAGTACCAGCAAAGCGTATGAGACTAAACAAATCTCATGTACACTTGGCTTTTTTCTTCCGTGCATGTGAAGTGTTATTCTTGTGCAGATTTCACCCTTTTCAATGAAAGGGTGAGATCTGTGCCAATATTGCATCAAATCTGCAACAAAATTCTCAAATACAGTTGAAACCAGAAGAAGTTTACATACACTGTATAAAAAGACACATATGCATGTAATCAGAATAAACCTTTCCTGTTTTTGGTCAGTTAGGATTACCATAATTATTATTATTATTTGCCAAATGCCAGAATAATGAGAGAGAGAGAATTTTTAAGGCATTTTTATTACTTTCTGCAATGTCAGAAGTTTACATACACTAAGATTACTATGCCTTTAAACAATTCTGGACTGCCCATATGATGATGTCATGTGTTTGGAAGCTTCTGTTAGGTTTGTTGGCAGCAAAACACACCTGTGGTTAGAGACACACCTGTGGTTGTATATAAATGCTCACCTGAAACACACTGCTTCTTTGTGTAGCATCTTGGGAAAGTCTAAAGAAATCGGCCAAGATATCAGGAAGAGAATTGTGGACTTGCACAAGTCTGGCTCAACCTTGGGTGCAATTTCAAGATACCTGACGGTGCCTCGTTCATCTGTACAAAGAATTATACACAAGTACAAACAAGATGGGAATAGCCAGCCATAATACCGCTCAGGAAGGAGACGGGTTCTGTGTCCCAGAGATGAACGTGCTTTGTTCCGACATGTGCAGATCAACCCAAGAACAAAAGCAAAAGACCTTGTGAAGATGATGGCGGAAGCTGGTAAGATTGTGTCAATATCCACAGTGAAACGAGTACTGTATCAGCATGAGCTGAAAGGCCACTCTGCCAGGAAGAAGCCATTACTCCAAAAGAAACATAAAAAAGCCAGATTAATGTTTGCAAATGCACAAAGGGACAAAGACCTACATTTTTGGAGACATGTCCTGTGGTCAGACGAAACTAAAATTGAACTTTTTGGCCATAATGACCATCGTTACATTTAGAGGAAAAAGGGAGAAGCTTGGAAGCCTAAGAACACCATCCCAACTGTGAAACACGGGGGTGGCAGCATCATGTTGTGGGGTTGTTTTGCTGCAGGAGGGACTGGTGCACTTCACAAAATAGATGGCATCGTGAGGAAAGAAGATTATGTGGAAATACTGAAGCAACATCTCAAGACATCAGCCAGGAAGTTAAAGCTTGGGCGGAAATGGGTCTTCCAAATGGACAATGACCCGAAGCATACTGCCAAACTGGTTACAAAGTGGCGTAAGGATAACAAAGTCAATGTTTTGGAGTGGCCATCACAAAGCCTGATCTCAATCCTATTGAAAATTTATGGGCAAAGCTGAAAAGGCAGGTGCGAGCAAGGCGACCAACAAACATGGCTCAGTTACACCAGTTTTGTCAGGAGGAATGGTCCCAAATTCCGACCAACTATTGTGTGGCAGAAAAGGGAAGTCGCCAAGAGGTATCACATTTGTGTACTGTCCTGGTACACATCCCCCCACTGGACCAACTATTGTGAGAAGCTTGTGGAAGGATATCCAAAACGTTTGACCCAAGTCATACTGTTTAAGGGCAATGGTACCAAATATTAATGAAATGTATGTAAACTTTTGACTTTGCAGAAAGTAATAAAATGCCTTATAACGTTCTCTCTCTCATTATTCTGGCATTTGGCAAATAATCATTATGGTAATCCTAATTGACCAAAAACAGGAAAGGTTTATTCAGATATTGAGAAAACATGCATATGTGTCTTTTTATACAGTGTATGTAAACTTCTGGTTTCAACTGTAGCACATGTAGATCTTGATATGGATTTGATGGGTTTCGCCTCTTTTTAAAAAAAAACATGTGGGCAGGACAAGGGCAACATTTACCAGAATACTGGCATAAATTATAAATTAAATCTATGCTACCGTATTTTTCGCCCCATAAGACGCACTTCCCCCCCCCAAAAGTGGGGGGGAAATGCCCCTGCATCTTATGGGGCGAATGCTGCCATTTTACATCGCAGACTGCGATGTATCAGCTGGAGGGGGAGGGAGGAGGGGCCGGTGGCATGCAAATGCGGCAGGGCTGGTGCGGTCACTGTACTCCGGCCCCGCCGCTCACTCACTTTCTTAATGCCTAAACCTTTTATAATAATAACTTTAATTGAAGTTCCGATCCACAGCCCCATCTGTACTACTTACTAAATGTCCTGTAGCAGGCGGGCGGGCGGCCGGAACTCACTGACATCACGTGCCTGTGCCGCCTACTTCATTCATAAAGTAAGCGGCACAGGCACGTGACATCAGTGAGTTACGGCCGGCCGCCCGCCCTGCTCTGCTCTGCCTGCTACAGGACATTTAGTAAGTAGTACAGATGGGGCTGGGGATTGGAACTTCAATTAAAGTTATTATTATAAAAGGTTTAGGAATTAAGAAAGAGAGTGAGCGGTGGGGCCGGAGTACAGTGACCGCACCGGCCCTGCCGCATTTGCATGCCACCGGCCCCTTTTCCCTCCCCCTCCCACAGGTTTAGCTCCGGTATATTAGGGCATCTGTGGATGCCACTATTATGGGGTGGGGGATATGTGGATGGCACTGTTATGAGGTGGGGGATCTGTGGGTGACACATATATAGCAGTGCCATCCACAGATCCACACCCCATAACAGTGCCATCCACAGATCCCCCTCAATAACAGTGCCATCCACAGATCACCCCCCCATAACAGTGCCATCCACAGATCCCCCCATAACAGTGCCATCCACAGATCCCCCCCATAACAGTGCCATCCACAGATCCCCCCCATAACAGTGCCACCCACAAATCCCCCCATAACAGTGCCACTTACAGATCCCCCCCATAACAGTGCCATCCACAGATCCCCCATAGTAGTGTCATGCACAGACCACCATTAGTTCAAAACCCACCAAAAGCACACCTTTTTGTTAAAAATATATTTTTTCTTATTTTCCTCCTCAAAAACCTTATGGGCCGGTGCGTCTTATAGGGCGAAAAATACGGTAATTCCTAGCTGGCACAGATTTGAGTTCCTAGCACACGGATATCCCAGGTGTAGCAAAATTATTAAAAGGCATGCAGCTGCTTAAGACTGGCATACTACATGCTGGTCTTCAAAAATGGGCCTACTTGCTGACAGTTTCCATGCAGATACATATTTTTTTCTGCACTACAAACATCAAGTAAAATTTAATTTAAAAAATGTTGTAAAAATTTACAAAAAAAGCTAATGAAGATATGAATATACTAGATTTTGCATGCAATGAGTTTACAGTCAATGGTAGACAAAGTTGTGCTTTTCTACACTGTTTGTACATTGTAATAAATATGTGATGAAATCACACTATACATTTACCTGCAGTGACACGTAAAACTAGAGAAAACACATTACCACATCACATTGAGTCGTGCTAGATGGCACCTTTGCCAGCTCTGCTACATCTGTAGCTCTCATGGGCTGTATACATGTACTGTGTCATTGGCTGCTGCATAGAACTTGCATACAAAACCTCATGTCGTTCCTGGTACCAAAAAGATATATATATCAAAAAAATTTTTACAAGTTTAAAGGGAACATGTCACCGGGATTTTGGGTATATAGCTGGGGACATGGGCTGCTAGATGGCCGCTAGCACATCCGCAATACCAAGTCCCCATAGCTCTGTGTGCTTTTATTGTGTAAAAAAACCTATTTGATACATATGCAAATTAACCTGAGATGAGTCCTGTCCCGGAGATAAGTCCAGCGTGAAGGAGCCCAGCACCCCCCCGCATCCTTATAATCTCCTCCTTGCTCCCCGACGTCAGAAAGCTAGAGCGCTGTAATCTCGCGATGCGCGAGCTCGCGCATGCGCAGTTCTTTCCCTGAGGCTGATGCCAGCACAGGGAAGGAACACTATGACGAAACTGCGCATGCGCTAGCTCGCGCATAGCGAGATTACGGCGCTCTAGCTTTCTGACATCGGGGAGCAAGAAGGAGATTCTGAGGATGCGGGGCGGTGCTGGGCTCCTTCACGCTGGACTCATCTCAGGGACAGGACTCATCTCAGGTTAATTTGCAT
Organism: Bufo bufo; assembly: GCF_905171765.1. Lineage (NCBI taxonomy): Eukaryota > Metazoa > Chordata > Amphibia > Anura > Bufonidae > Bufo > Bufo bufo. The sequence goes on from NC_053394.1 coordinate 318,952,662, forward strand.
ATGTATCAAATAGGTTTTTTTACACAATAAAAGCACACAGAGCTATGGGGACTGGGTATTGCGGATGTGCTAGCGGCCATCTAGCAACCCATGTCCTCTATACACAAAATCCCGGTGACAGGTTCCCTTTAACAATTTACATTTCCTATGTCATGACACAACTACAAGTGTCAGCGCTAAGGGGGTAATTTAGCCCTTTAGCCAGTGATGGCCAGTTCGCAGTGTTCGCCAGCGAACACATGCGGGCTGCCATCTTTAGTAAGGTAGACTCACCCATCCGGCGATGCACAGGTAAGCCCTTACCTGTGCTTGTGCCGGTCTAAAATCAAACGCAGTCACCGGGAGCAGGCAGTTTCCGAGAACAGCCCGATGAAGGCCCCCGGCGGCTGTTCTCGGAACTGCCTGCTCCCTGTGACTGCGTTTGATTTCAGACCGGCTGCCGGCACAGGCACAGGTAATCAAACGCAGTCACCGGGAGCAGGCAGTTCCGAGAACAGCCCGATGAAGGCCCCCGGCGGCTGTTCTCGGAACTGCCTGCTCCCTGTGACTGCGTTTGATTTCAGACCGGCTGCCGGCACAGGCACAGGTAATCAAACGCAGTCACCGGGAGCAGGCAGTTCCGAGAACAGCCCGATGAAGGCCCCCGGCGGCTGTTCTCGGAACTGCCTGCTCCCTGTGACTGCGTTTGATTTCAGACCGGCTCCCGGCACAGGCACAGGTAAGGGCTTACCTGTGCATCGCCGGACGGGTGAGTCTACCTTACTAAAGATGGCAGCCCGCATGTGTTCGCTGGTAAACACTGAGAACTGACCATCACTGCCTTTAGCTGGTGGGGGATCCGCCGAAGTTATGTAGAGGCGCCGGCCTTTATGTAACTTCAGCATATCCACCGCCGGTGTAAATGTAAAGCTACTTTCACACCTGCGTTCAGGTGTCCGCTCGTGAGCTCCGTTTGAAGGGGCAGACGAGCGGTCCCGAACGCATCCGTCTGGCCCCAATGCATTCTCAGTGGAGGCAGATCCACTGAGAATGCATCCGCCTGCCAGCGTTCAGCCTCCGCTCCGCTCAGTGAGCGGACACCTGAACGCTGCTTGCAGCGTTCGGGTGTCCGCCTGGCCGCGCGGAGGCGAGCGGATCCGTCCAGACTTACAATGTAAGTCAATGGGGACGGATCCGCTTGAAGATGACACTATATGGCTCAATCTTCAAACGGATCCGTCCCCCATTGACTTTCAATGTAAAGTCTGAACGGATCCGCTCAGGCTACTTTCACACTTAGAAATTTTTCTAAGTTATAATGCAGACGGATCCGTTCTGAACGGATGCAAACGTCTGCATTATCGGAGCGGATCCGTCTGATGAAACATCAGACGGACCCGCTCCGAACGCTAGTGTTAAATTAGCCTAAGCCAGCATCCGAGCTGTCTTACGTTTAGACCATATTCTACACCTAAAACAGGCAAAGAAAATGATGAATGAGAGGGGCTTTCTGGCCTGTCCCCTTCTTTAGACCTGGCGTGAGCGAGGAAAAGTCACATAGGTTATTTGTGCCGCAATCTACGCCAGAAATACGCCTAATATAGGCATATTTCTAATAGTAAATGACCCCCTTTTAGTATCTGATCCTTATAGTATTATTGCTTTCAGTGTGTTTATTTGAAAATGATCATTAGCACCACCCTTCGTCCTCCATACTATTTCGACAAATGAGCATTTGTCAGCAGATAGGTGGGGTGCTTAGAAAGACTGATGATCGGCTGAACTAAAGTTCCTAAAGCATTCGTTCCCTGAGTTCCCCAGCCTGAGTAAATGGACATTAAAGGGGTTTTCCAGGAGTAAACTATTGATGACCTATCCTCAGGACAGATCAATAATATCACATCAGCGGGGGTCCGACTCCCGGTAACCCCAGTGATCAGATGCTTAAAGGGACCACAGTGCTCCAATGAGACCTTCACCCTCTTTCTCTGCCAGAGTCATCACATTCATTGGTCAAATGGACTAGTAGCAGCTCAGTCCCATTCAATTGAATATCAAGCGCAGCCACTATACAATGTACGGCGCCAGTGCTGCAGCCTCTTCAAACAGCTGATCTTGGGGGTGACGGGAGTCGGACCCCCACTGATGCCAGGAGTCAGACCCCCACTGATCTGATATGGGTGACCTATCCTGAGGATAGGCCCTCATCAGGGGGTGTAACTACCATAGCGGCAGACCATGCGACTGCTATGAGGCCCAGGGCAAGAGGGGGCCCATTCGGATCATCCCCTTTTCTACTGGGAGTGAAAACTTGGTCAGGACTCTACCCTCTAAAGAAACAACTTTTAGCAAATGAGGCAGTGGAAACAATGGCCCAAGGGTCATTGAAAGGGGTTTAGGTGGAAACCCTTCTGTCCTGCGTGGGGGGCCTGGCTTTATCCTTGCTATGGGGCCCTTCTCTATGTACGTCACTGGCCCTCATTAATGTACTCCCAGAAAACCCCTCTAATAACCGGTCAGGGACGAATCAATGATTTACAAAGTCATGAGATCATCTGCACAGAACCACCCACATGACGGCTCTTTGTCTCCTATTTTTCCCCGGTGCAGCTATATTTCCTCCATGTCTTCACATTTCAAGCTGCCAGACCTCCTCATTTAAATGTGAGATGACAACGATAAATGAATCACACAAATTTCTCCAGAATCCTATTCATCTTCTGGAATAATAAAAAAAAAGTCCCTGAAGATGGAGAAAGGAAATTATCACCTTGTAACAAGTTATGCAAATGAAGCCGGGCTATTCCTATGGGATACAAGGAAAGCGTACTTCGATTATTCCTTGGTGGATCTAGCACCATGTGTCCACCTGACATACTGTAATTGCACATGATAAGATTAAAGGAAATGCAACAGCAAGAATAAAATAGATGAATGAAGTGGAAATGCGAATGAAAGAAACAGGAGAACCGGAGACTCTAAGTACTCAAACCCATTTTAACAACCTAAAGAGTTCTCAGAGGTTAGACCACTGGCTGCTGACTGTCATGACATGAAAAGGCATGGACAACCTTCCCAGGGCAATCACGAATGCAGGCTTTTTAGAAAGTAGCCATCTCCAATCTGTATATGGCCGGTTATAGAACTTAAAGAGGTTATCCAAGATTAATAAAGGTCTCCCAGTGTGGCCGACCAGTGGTGGAGATCATACTTACCTGGTTCCCGCCACTGGGTTCAGTCTCTGTGGCTCCCAGGCTGGCTCTTCCACTGCAGTGCTGAAAACAACATCCGTCAATGGGGGGGGACACGTGACCGATCCAGCCAATCACAGGCCGCTAGGAGAGCAGGTCACCGCTGTGGCCTGTGACTGGCTGCAGCAGTCATCTGTTGACAGATGTTGTTTTCAGCACTGCAGGGAGAGGAAGACCCAGCCCGGGAGCCACAGAGACCGAACCCAGTAATTATGATCACCACTCCAGGTTGGTCACTCCGGGAGGTCCTTATTCGTCTTGGATAACCCCTTTAATAGGGTTATTCCACCATCCATAGGATAGTGAGAAGTGTTTGACATCTGAGAGTCTCACTTCTGGGAATCTTACCAATCTTGAGAACAGGGGTACAAAGCCTCTTGCCTGAATGGAGTGACAGTCACACAAACGCCATTCATTTTCTATGGACCTGACAAGGACAGCTGAGTGCTGTACTCAGGACCTTCACTCTCATGATCAGTGAGGGCCCCAGCAATTACCCACTTATATACAGCTATGATAGGACCAGCCCTTTTAAAGGGGTATTCCTATCACAGACAATGGGGGCATATTGCTAGGATATGCCCCCATTGTCTGATAGGTGTGGGTCCCACCTCTGGGACCCACACCTACGACGAGAACGGAGCGGGGAGAGCTGTGGCTGGAGGACCCCGGATGTCCACGGTGCTCCCATAGAAGTGAATGGGAGCACACCGCACATGTGCAGCCCCTGCTCTCATTAATTTCTATGTAGCATAGAAATGAATGGAGGGCGGCTGCGCATGCGCAGTGCGCCCTCCGTTCATTTCCCTGCTCCGTTCTCATTGTAGGTGCGGGTCCCAGAGGTGGGACTCGCACCTATCAGACAATGGGGGCATATCCTAGCGATATGCCCCCATTGTCTGTGATAGGAATACTCCTTTAAGGTAAAATAATACACACTCTCCATTATTAGATGATTAGTAGCCATCATGAAGTGGATTTGTCGACCTCAAAAGATAACCTGGAGTCCCTTGTAATAAGTTTTTTCCACTGTCCTTTGTATTTTTTTTCATGCAAATAACAGATGGATGGATAACAGACCATTATCTATGCCTAGAGGAAAAAAGAGGAAGGAGTGAGACCATGGAGTTCTGCCAGAAGAGGTGGTGATGATGAACTTAATAATAGTTCAAGAGGGGCCTGGATGTATTTCTGGAGTGTAAGTTATAGCTACTAGATTTCTAAAGAAAAGGGTTGTTGACCAGAGAATTATTCTGATTGGCAAATTTAGGGTCGGAAAGGAATATTTTCCCTAAGATAAGAAAAAACGGGTTTCTACTTCATGGGTGATTCTGACTTTCTTTGGATGAGCATTGTAAAATCTGATCCACGCTCCCTTCAATTCACAGAAAGAAGTCCAGGGAAGGAAAGACACTCTAGTTGTTCTGCCAGTAGCTCCACACGGAAATCCAGATAATCACTGCACCCTACACCTCCAATGCTTCAGCTACATCGAATCTCCGCCTAGATCCCTCTCAGGAACACAGACAGAGAGATCCAATAGTGAAATATCCAACCCAAGTTTCGCACTTGCTTCCTTCTGCCAATGCCCTTGAGGGAATCTGCCAGACTCTGCTCCTGCAAGTGCTCTGGCGCTTCACTGGAGGTGGAGCTTCACTGTGTCGGCAGAGCATTGAGCTGCTTCACAGCCCCTCCCCTCTGAGCGACAGTTGTAGTTTTCTCCTGGTTGGATGCTACAGCTGTCACTCAGAGCAGAGGGGAGTGGCTGTGTAACAGCTCAATGCACAGAGCACTTCACGCTACCTCCTGGGCACTTGCAGGAGCAGAATCAGGCAGAAAAAAAAGATCATATTCCTACTACTTCTGATAATAAAAGAAGGAACTTTGACAAAGCGTCATGTGAGGCGTGACATGGCCATCATTCCCATCTGTGAGAAGGACCTTTGTGTGCCTTTGCGGGGTTTTGCGTGCCATATGAACTCTTTCATCCTACAGAAGGCTTTTCTGTGAAAGTACTGAACACCACTGATGAATGACTGGAACAGACTGGAGAGGGATACGTATTCAAGCAATTAGCGCAGTGTGTGGATGGTGCAGTGTTAGCGCAGTGTGTGGATGGTGCAGTGTTAGCACAGTGTGTGGATGGTGCAGTGTTAGCGCAGTGTGTGGATGGTGCAGTGTTAGCACAGTGTGTGGATGGTGCAGTGTTAGCGCAGTGTGTGGGTGGTGCAGTGTTAGCGCAGTGTGTGGGTGGTGCAGTGCCGGGCACTCTCTGTACTGGACTGAAGTCCACAGCAGGTATCAAAACTGCTGGCGGACTCGCTTTAAAGCCCACGTGATGACTCAACAACTAGGCCTCCTTTATTTCAGCTTCAGATAGGTTCAGAAAATCACTCTGTTTCTTAGCGTAGCATGCCTTCTTCTTATAGTCTGCTGCTTTTGTTACCATAGTATCGATATTTGCACTTCTGAGCCGTCACAAAACATTTCATCTGCAGCCAAATGTTTAAGCGTTTCTTTAAACTTGATAACTGTATTTTCAATTAAAATATCAGACAGAAATCTAAATGAATGAGCGTTAATCCGCGCTCACTACAGTTAAAACCATCCTAATGAGATTAAGCCCAGATGTTTTCAGCTAATGCAATTGTGTGAAGTCTACAGGAAGACCAGACTGAATGCATGCATTAGTGGACTCCGTAGAGACAGTCTCCTTAACCTCATTAAAGGGGCTGACTAATTTCGACAGCTCTTTTCAATATACATATATATATGCATCATGGAGGGGGGTTCACTGCTTGGGCCCCCTCCTCCCCTCTATAAACCAGACACTAAACAAAGGCAACCTCTGGCCCATCACTAATTAACGTGCTTCCCCATTTATGTATGTTAACATACACTAAATAACTGTAAATGGCGTTTTGGAAAAATCATGGCTGGGACCTACAGATAATCAGAGAGATATCTAGTATCATATGAACCAATTTTTTAGGCCAAATTACTTCAACAGTGGGAAGTATATTTTCATGTATTCTGACCGATGCGGAATATTTCAACTGGTCAAAGCGGATCAAAGACAAAATGATTCTTAAGCCTATGGATGGCCATACACACTAAATTTAGGTTAACCAAACTAGCCAATGACTGGCTGACCTTCTAATGTGAATGAAATGTTGGGCTGATGTCTATTTGGCATTTGTTGGGGGAAAAGGTACATTTCTATGAATTTAGATGCAGGAATGAATGGATTAATTAATTCCTCAATGAAATGTATCTAGGCAGCTTCACTATGAGATCTCCACGATGGCACTGAGAGGAGGACAGCAGGGAAGATACTGAGCATGTTAGTCCACCATTGAATGCAGAAGAAGATGGACCAGAAGAATAAGCAGGAGAAGATGGAAAATGTTATGGACATAAAAAAATAATTTGCATGTGTATTGCAATAATACTTCATTAGAAATGCCCTAGACATTGCATAGTAATACTTTCGTGGGATAACCCCATTATATCTCCTTGACCATGTATGGTCCTGCTGAGGGTGCTGACAGCAGTCTGCAGGAGACCTTCATTTAACAAGAAAGACCCAACACCGTCATTAGGAAAGTATGAATTCTAAGAAATAATAATCCCCTGATGTAAATTATTATGCCGTTAGAAGTCACTTGTTATCCTTTGTTTTTGTACAGTCCAGTAGAGAATACGTCATTCCATAAATCTACAAGTTATTTCTAATTATACCCCGATGAACCATCAAGCTTACAACATGCATGGATCATATAATATGTCTGCAGTAAATGCGACAACCTACAAAGGCCCAAAATAGAGAACTCTGTGGGAACCAATACATGAGGCAGGAAGCTACAGTAGAAGGCTGACCTACAACACAAGATCGGACGCCTGCTCTGCAAGGAAACTTGGACTCTGGCGGCTAGACAAGTCAACATATCATAAAATATAATTAACAAGTGAGCCCAGAGATGACAGCGACACATCAAGTGGAAGAAATATTGATGATATAAATCCAAACACCCTTCTCGGAAAGCCAAACCTGCGCACAGTTATGTGGTTAATTAGTAACCGACAATAGATACGAGCTTTCCTATTCTTACCGTCATTGATTGGAACGGTCATACACAAAATGAGCTATGATATCAATCACTGCATACAGTTGTGTAGCCAGAAGGTGAAGAACATCTGATCACAGCACCACAATACATTACAAAGCCATTGGCGGAGATTAAAGGCCAACCAAGGTGACATAGGGTTAGCTAAATGGCGCTTATTCCAGCACTATATTTTTGAAATGGTGATGATGAATGCCACTCAGTGGTGCACTATTTCCCCCCCAACCATAATGTTCCACAAACACAAGAAAGCTGTGGGGTGTAGAACACAGGTTCCCCAGAGGAAAAGTCATAGTGAAATCCATGATTGGTCATGCTACTGCTCCCCTATGCCCTATTCTAAGACAGCAAAACCCAAGCTCTGATGACCACCTTCCACCCTCTGTAAGGATAGCTTGTTTTGTATGTTAGCTCCACCTGCCTATGAAGGGGAGGGTTGGTCGCCTTCCACCAATTCTCTTTCTTGTCTGCATCTACACATATACTACTATCTGTGATGGTTCCTCATTTGGTACTCTTGCTCCAGTGACTACAGCCCACTATGATGATATGTGGTTCATATGGAAGTCAAGTCACGTGGCATTGGCCACCAGAGCCACGTGGTGCAATTATGGACAACAGTGATGGCCAGTTCGCAGTGTTCGCCGACGAACACATGCGATCTGCCATCTTTATTCCCAAGCCCGGCGATGCAGAGGTAAGTCCTTACCTGTGCCTGCGCCGCGAGCCGCTCTGAAACACATGCGGTCACCGGGAGCAGGCAGTTCAGAGAATAGCCTTCATCGGGCTGTTCTCTGAACTGCCTGCTCCCGGTGACCGCATGTGTTTCAGAGCGGCTCGCGGAGCAGGCACAGGTAAGGACTTACCTCTGTATCGCTGGACTTGGGAGTGAAGATGGCAGATAGCATGTGTTCGTCGGCGAACACTGCGAACTGGCCATCACTGATGGACAACACCTAATCATGCAAAGACATAAACAGAGGAGTAAGGCCAACGAAGGACAGCAGTGGAAGAACGGCTCTGAATTTCAGACTTCGTTCACACCTGAGTGGGAGGCTCCATTAATGACCTCCAACAAAAAAAAAAAAAAAAAAAAAGCTGGAAAGCTGGACATAATAGCACAGCAGTGCTCTCTGTTGGAAACCGGATCCCCCCTATGGGGTCTGCTGAGCCCGGCTTGCATCTGTACTGAAATAATATTGCAGAGCAATGGAAATGTTAGCGCAGATGTGAACTGAGCCTTAAAGGTACAGTATACCGTTCTTTATTTTTCATCTGGATTCGCATCACTTTAGTGGCAGTCATATTTGTTCATTTTCTGCTTATTCTAATAGATAAAACGAGGCAGAGCTCCGTTCATACACACCTTCTGCAGCATATTTAATAGCCTATGTCTGCAGAACACACCCAATATGCCAAAGGACCAAGACCCCAATTTTCATTATTTTTTAACTGTGTCCGTATGACACAGTGAATATTACAAACACCATCCCGCTGCCTCCTGTTATATTTAAAGGCGCAATAAAACTAAAGTTGCAAGCCTATAAACGTGAGTTTTATGGAAACAGCTGCCAATACCATTCATGTAGACGTATGCCGATGCTTCAAGGAGATTCTCAGAACTAGAGATATGCCAGATAAAGTAGTGACCATGGGGGCAAACATTTTTGGACTTTCGGTCTGAAAAAAAAAAAAGTATACAGTACACTACCCCTAGTCTAAAATAATAGAAAACAACAGACTGCCTTCAACCGCTTAGCAAATGTACAGCTAGATCTCAGATTAAAATGTTCTTTAAAACCCATGTTATGTCTCCATAATCAGAGGATTAGCTCAAAGAGTCAGTTCTGTCCTAAATACCATGGCAGAGTGGTTCGTTGGCACCCCCTGGTACCCAGCCCCATCCTCTTAGCTGCGCTCCATTCATAATCATCACTATACCATAAAACACCATATAGCAGTAGAATTTTCCTAGGCATGAAATCCACGAGAGGTCCAAGCTGCAGAGCCAGACATCCTCATAGCGCAGCATTACCCGTTTTCTGTATCGTCTCTAGCCCGTGGAAATTATCTCTAAAGAACTTCATGGAGTCAATAGGATTACACCGTCTGCATTATAGGACCACGTTTCATCTCTACAACTCAATTCTGAACTTTTTGATAGGATCACAAGGCACTTACAATGAGTTACACTATTAGCATTTCTATAGATAAAACGCCAGGTCTCTACCATAGGCCGAGCTTAATCCTTTATGATCACGCCTGAGTATTTGCCTACACGCTACCTACCATGTATATGTATCTGTGGGACTTCACCCCACACCATGCCTCGGTGGAACACCACTTTTTCCTAAATGCAAAAACTCTCTGGGAACAATTCTCTGTAGGATTACACTGTACTCTACTAGTGGAAACTGACATATGATTCCACTTTGGGGCGAAAAAAGGGGGATATCCAGCTGAGCAGCCTGAACTGAATCCCATTGTAGATGCATACGTTATTAACCCTTCAGAGGGCTCTGCTGCACAGTCAGCTAGCACAACACAGCACAGGACTACCAGAACTATGGCCCACCACCTCAAGAGTTAATGCTCTCTGCATTCTACCTGTAAGTGCGCTGCGAGCCTGCCTCGTTGTTTTCTACGCCACATCTACCAGTATAATGGCTTGTAAGTGGGGCTCCAAGGGAGTCATCTTGTACATGAATGCAGTGCCCTAACGTAGGCATTGAGTGCGACACACACGTCGAACACGTCACCAGCTTGATCCCATGTACCACGATATGATAAAGTATGGAGCACAAATTGATGTTGACAGTATTCACCGAAATGATAAATGGATCACACTGCGTTCGGGAACAGCATGGCTGGATTGAAAGGTGACCGCTCTATCAAAGGGATGACCTTGTCCTATTCTTGTCCATATTGCAGAAGAGATGGGCCATTTCCATTGATGGGAGTGAGAAAAATGTGGAGTGTACACAGAAGATATCTGTATTTTGTGGACTGGTGGTTTGCGGACTGAAATACGGACAAGGCCGTGAGCTTGTGGCGTTGAAGGGGCTGTTCGCATTTGGGGAGGGGGGTTGGCATCCTGGGCAGACCTGCGAAGGGAGGCATATTTCCCCAGCCTCCGCTGGTTTCCCTGATGTAAACTTCCTGCCAATTGCTGACTGCAGCGGTGACCTGCTCCCATTGCGTCATGACAAGTGGTCACGGACAAGGGGAAAAGGTCAGCGCAGTGGCCAGCGATTGGCTGCAGCGTCGAGCATGAAGTTTACATCGAGGGGGCCCAGAGGAACAGCCAAAGCCGTGAAGCAAAGGAGTGCCAGTGCCGGGAAGCAGGGAAAGTATGCATCCCTTCGCAGGTCTGTCCAGGAGAAGGGTTGCCAAAACCCACCTCCTCCTGGACACCTTTAAAGGGACTTTCAAGAATGCTCCAATTCATATGTAGACACTCCACATAGAATATACAGTGATCAATATAGAGGGATTACAAATTTCAACAGAGAGTATATAGCTAAGTCAGTGGAAGTAAAGTGAAACTCAGAGTTAGGGAACTGGAGCTAATCCAGGGACCCTTCAAAAGCACATGACCTCTTATAGAAAGTTCATATGCAAGTGCTCACAGCCCAGCCGAGTCTTGTAGTGGCCTGACCTGAGCAGAAAACAACCCAAAATGTTTGCCTCCAATTTCATGGCACATCACCTACCTCAGTCCTGGAGGTAGCCAAGCAAAAAACTTTACAGCAATGATAGTCTGCCACAATCACATTATTAAATACGTAAAACTGCTGTAAAGGACCTGAAACACGCCACTAGGCTTGCACTGCACATCAGCACATGCTGCTAGGAATAGCCCATGGACATACAAGTCTTCTATCATCAGATACTGCTAATAACGAGACATTATGTATCAAAGACCAGTAAGTATAAGACCAGTGTAGCCTGGTTTCACAGACTGGAAACTATCCTGCACTACCAGTTAAAAGTAGCAGAGGCTAGTAATCATCTCCCATGGAAAGAGTTGCAAGAGACCAGAGAAAGCAACAGGTCTTATTCACATGACAATGTGACATCTGGCCCCCACGGGGTCCTTCACAAACCAGAGACTAGCATTAGGGCTTGTTCACATTGTTCCTCCAGTATAATAGGAGCAAAACAACGGAAATACTGGAGGTGCCCAATCTGTCAGATCCAGAGAGACTAAACTGACTATGCAGGGGTCCGTCAGGTTTCCCGGTATGGCGTCCGTCATTATACTGGATAGTGTTGCATGTTGCAGTATTGTATCCTGCTTTTTTTTAGCAGAATCTGCAACAGAAGTGTAGTTACTGGTGTGGTATAACTAGCAGTGTGGTTACTAGTGTGGTATAACTAGCAGTGTGGTTACTAGTGTGGTATAACTAGCAGTGTGGTTACTAGTGTGGTATAACTAGCAGTGTGGTTACTAGTGTGGTATAACTAGCAGTGTGGTTACTAGTGTGGTATAACTAGCAGTGTGGTTACTAGTGTGGTATAACTAGCAGTGTGGTTACTAGTGTGGTATAACTAGCAGTGTGGTTACTAGTGTGGTATAACTAGCAGTGTGGTTACTAGTGTGGTATAACCAGCAGTGTGGTTACTAGTGTGGTATAACTAGCAGTGTGGTTACTAGTGTGGTATAACTAGCAGTGTGGTTACTAGTGTGGTATAACTAGCAGTGTGGTTACTAGTGTGGTATAACTAGCAGTGTGGTTACTAGTGTGGTATAACTAGCAGTGTGGTTACTAGTGTGGTATAACCAGCGGTATATTATAGCAACTGATTTTTTCTAGTTACTAATCTGTTACATACTGTTACTGGTGTTATAGGCTACTATAGGGGCTCATTCACATCTGTTGCAGAGGCCTCTGAAGGAGCCCATATAGTAGCCTATAACACCAGTAACAGTATGTAACAGATTAGTAACTAGAACAAATCAGTTGCTATAATATACTGCTAGTTATACCACACTAGTAACCACACTGCTAGTTACAGCTGACAGCTACTGGTTATAACATACTAGTAACTATAATACACTGCTAGATACAGCTGACAGCTATAATACACCACTAGTTGTAACACACTGCTAGTAATAACACTGATGTACTGGTTACAGCATACTAGTAACATTACTTTTAGTTGCTTATAACACTACGGACTATAACACATTAATAAGTATAATCCACTACTAATAACAACTAGCAGCAATCATAGTCTGCTAGGGTAAGCAAGTCATATATAACAGACTAGTAGATATAATACATTAGCCTATGGCACAGTAGTATGTGGTAGACTAGTAAGTACACTTTTAGTTGTGTATAACAAACTACCAGATTAAAACAATAGTAAATATAATGCACAACTAGTTCCAGACAGCAGCTATAACACACTACTAGTAATAACACACTACTAGAGTATATAGAACACACTACTAGTAATAACACACTAGAGTATATAGAACACACTACTAGTAATAACACACTAGAGTATATAGAACACACTACTAGCAATAACACACTAGAGTATATAGAACACACTACTAGCAATAACACATTAGAGTATATAGAACACACTACTAGCAATAACACACTAGAGTATATAGAACACACTACTAGTAATAACACACTAGAGTATATAGAACACACTACTAGTAATAACACACTAGAGTATATAGAACACACTACTAGTAATAACACACTAGAGTATATAGAACACACTAGAGTATATAGAACACACTACTAGTAATAACACGCTAGAGTATATAGAACACACTACTAGTAATAACACACTAGAGTATATAGAACACACTAGAGTATATAGAACACACTACTAGTAATAACACACTAGAGTATATAGAACACACTACTAGTAATAACACACTAGAGTATATAGAACACACTACTAGTAATAACACACTAGAGTATATAGAACACACTAGAGTATATAGAACACACTACTAGTAATAACACACTAGAGTATATAGAACACACTACTAGCAATAACACACTAGAGTATATAGAACACACTACTAGTAATAACACACTAGAGTATATAGAACACACTACTAGTAATAACACACTAGAGTATATAGAACACACTAGAGTATATAGAACACACTACTAGTAATAACACACTAGAGTATATAGAACACACTACTAGTAATAACACACTAGAGTATATAGAACACACTACTAGTAATAACACACTAGAGTATATAGAACACACTACTAGTAATAACACACTAGAGTATATAGAACACACTAGAGTATATAGAACACACTACTAGTAATAACACACTAGAGTATATAGAACACACTACTAGTAGCTTCTAACACTACTGGATATGTAACTGTAATCCACTACTAGTTATAACACCACAGTATGTATAACAGAAGTCTAGCCTATAAATCACTATACCATTATAAGTGACAAAACACTACTTGCCTATAAAATACAATAGTGGTTATAAGACACTGCTACTTATAATGCACTGAAGGATACAGGTAATGTATTAACCGGTTATAAGACAATACTGAATCTAACAAACTAGCAGCTATAATAAATTAATTAGTAGTAGTGGATGTAACACATACTAGCATCTATAATACAGAGCTGGTTACATATACACCAGTAACACACTAGCAATAGTCATCTCCTGCCTATAGTATAACACACTGGTAATTATAACTAGTATCTAATATTATAGTAAATGATAAATACTATTACAGCTACCGGTATATAACACTAGTTTCTTATAATACTCTGCTGCTTATACTAGTATACATAATACACTACTAGAAGTATATATAATTACTAGAAGTATATAATACACTACTAGACGTATATAACGCCGTACTAGAAGTGTATATATATATATAATACACTACTAGAAGTGTATATATATATAATACACTACTAGAAGTATATATATAATACACTACTAGAAGTATATATATAATACACTACTAGAAGTAAATATAATACTGAACTAGAAGTATATAACCCTGTACTAGAAGTATATATATAATACACTACTAGAAGTATATATAATACACTACTAGAAGTATATAATGCCGTACTAGAAGTATATAATGCCGTACTAGAAGTGTATATATATATAATACACTACTAGAAGTATATAATGCCGTACTAGAAGTATATATATAATACACTACTAGAAGTATATAACACCGTACTAGAAGTATATATATAATACACTACTAGAAGTATATATAATACACTACTAGAAGTATATATATAATACACTACTAGAAGT